>NC_133118.1:9793117-10105187 GCF_022965805.1 Primulina eburnea | reverse complement strand
AAACTGTCCAAGTGCGAATTTTGGTTGAGACAAGTTGTGTTTTGGGGCATATTATATCTAGGGACGGTATTGCAGTAGATCCGAGTAAAGTTGAAGTTGTGATCAGCTGGCCGAGACCGACTTCTGTGCCTGAGATACGCAGTTTCATGGGTTTAGCAGGATACTACCGCCGTTTTATCAGAGATTTCTCCAATATAGCGAAACCGATTACCCAGTTGACACAGAAGAATTCACCGTTTGTGTGGTCTGAAGACTGTGAGTCTAGTTTTGTTGAGCTGAAGAAGAGGCTGACTAGTGCGCCTGTTTTGATGATTCCTTCCGGTACAGGTGATTTCGTTGTGTACTGTGATGCATCTCACAGAGGGCTAGGGTGTATTCTTATGCAGCGAGGGCACGTGATTGCGTATGCCTCTAGGCAACTGAAGCCACACGAGACACGATATGTGAAGGCCCGAAAATCCTCGCTTTGAAAATTTGCGGAAAATTAAAAATTTTCTTTTTAAAAGAACTTAAACGGCCTCATTCATAAAATCATTGGTTAATCAAGTTCAATGTTTAAAAAAAAAGCAGCGGAATAAAATAATTGTTTTCCCACAATAACAATTTAAAAAATGTCCAATGACTGATAAAAATTTGGTTGCGAAATAAAATAAACACTGCTGCACTGAGGTCCTCGGGTGCCACTACTGCCGGCCCAAGCTGACTCACTGATCCCCGTCCTCGGCCCTGACCTCATCAGTACCTACAACAATCAAGTCTAGTGAGCCTAAAGACTCAGCATGCATATATCGCAGGTAACGAGTAAAATCTGAAATAAAATATGCATGGGATAAAATATCATGTCATGAGGCGTGTTGAAAATAATCTGTACTGATGCTGAAAATAATCTGTACTGATGTTGAAAATAATCTGTACTGATGCTGAAAATAATCTGTACTGAGCAATTATAATACGTGCATAACTGAACTGATAATCACGGTAAAAACGTTTGCTCCTTGGAGCCCTGTACTGAAATAACTTGTATAATTTTCTGTTGAGATTATGTTTTACGCCTGTGGCCACTGCACTAAGCTGAACTGATCGGTAACTGACTACCGGGGAGGCTGAAATTGAACTGAGCTGTCCGATCACTGGCGACCGGGTGGTACCATACTGAACTGATCGGTCACTGGCGACCGTATAAAATAACCCTCCCACATAGTGAATGAACCACAAGCCATATCGCATAAATCTCAAAAATAAATATTTTCTATGCACGTAATATAATTAACCAACATAATTAAATATGAACAATTAAAATCATGTACTTGCGATATTTAAAAATACCTATATGACTTGATTGAGGTTTAGAAAAAGTATATACATGCCTTGGTTTGTTTTGACAGAAAACAAACGAAATAACGACGCGGCGCGGCGGAGACGGAGTGCTCTTCATTTTCTTACTTTTTCTCTCTTAATTCCTTTAAACCAAGAATGCACCATAATTATTATAATAGCGTAAAAATCGTAAACGTGATGAATGAACATTTAAAAATATTATGATTTGTGCTCAGGGCGCTGCTAGGACTAAAATCTCACCCCGGGTACAAAATTACCATTTTCCCTTGGAAACCCGAAAATTACCATTTTACCCCTGGACGTAAAATTTCACGTTTGTGACCTTTTCTTAATTCCATTGACTCTAACATGTCCCAAATAATTATTTAAGCCTACAAGAATTTTCCCATATTTTTATTTGGCTTAAATCGATAACTTTAAAATTAATCTATAAATATAACATATTAATGCGTTTTAATCCCGAATTAAACCAAACCTTAGCATAAAATTCCCAAATTAAAAACTTAGACTTCTAATAATTATTTGAGCTTAAGTATAATTTTCCATAATTTTATTAAGCTTAAATCTAAACGTTTCAATTAATTCTTTAATTAATGTTTCGTGCGGCGACTAAATCCCGGATAAATCCAAACTCATTATTTTGATCCGAAGCTTACCAAACTCCTAAAAATGTCCCAAAACATATTTAAAAGCATTCCTAGACTTAAACTCGAACTCATACTCAAACTTAATTGATTCGTATTAAAGCTTGGACCGGGATCCCGATTTTAACCCGATTCGATTCAACATTTATCTAAATATTTCCCAACTTTTACCATATTTTATAAAACACTTAATGGGCCCTAAAACAATGTCATTAAGCTGCTACCCCACGGCTGCAAACTTCAAGAATCTAAAATCCACTCTCGGTCATATCCCATTACCCCACTTCATGTGCACATATCTCTCAAAAACTCACACCTCAAGTTACCCCCATCGTGCCAACCATGAACCAGCATATTGTGGACCTAAACCAGACTCCAAAGAACCTACCTTAACCACACAATCAGCCCCATGCAGCTTACCACACAGCACCGATCGTGATCTCTCAAGCCACCCTACCCGAGTTCCTCCCTTGTCTCGTGTGGTCGGATAGCCAGGAGGTTCCAGCGATGTCTTGGCCTTCCTGAGCTGTGACCCAGACCCAACAGTGTCTGGTCCATGCCCTGGTACAGCCCTCACACCACCCGTCCCGCCTCCTATCCGAACACGGCCCCCTTCCCAAACGTGCACTACCGAGAAGAAACCCCTCGATCTCCCATCCTATAGCATCGGTGCTTGATCTAAACCCTCAAACCACCTCTTGACCCTCACCTTGATCACTTACCAGTCCTGACATCGCAACCCTTTACACAAAACCAGAAAAATACATGAGCAGCAAAGAAATAATGCAAGAGGCATATCAAAACCGAAAATCTTTTTCACACATGCTTTAGATCTTGAGTTTCCCTGCATGAATGCACACACAACAGATATATGAATGATGCAGAAAGGGTGTTACAAGCGTGCCTGATGATGGGAGAACCAAACGATGCAAAGAAAGGAGGCCCGGGTGAAGTTTACTTTAAAAAAAAACAAACCAACAACCAAAGCTTTCGGCTGCTGGGTTCAGAAACTGAGAGAGGATGTTTGAGAGAGGTGGGAGTCGGCTGATGCACAAATAATGGTGTAAGGCATGCCATGTGATGATCTTTAATGATAGACAAACACACGAGCCGGACTATTTCTTTCAAGATGGAGAGGAAACCGATGGGGCCTCAATCTTTAATATGAAAATGAGGGTGTGTTTGATGCTGAGGGGAGTGTCGTCTACTTGGGATCATTAGGTGTAGGGTAAATGGTATTTAAGGATTAATTAAGTAGATAACAAATTAATTTATGAGCTTAAATTGTTTAATTAAAAGATTAAAAAAATAATTAATCCCTATAAACTCAAAAGTAAGTTCATTAAGCTCAAACTCACTAACGAAAAATATTCCGAGTTGAAAATATTTTGAAATGATTAGTCGAACCCTTAAAAAGTCCCCCGATTCGATAAAATTTGAGTACCGATTAAAAATAAAATCTTACGGGTAAAAATACCCAAAAATTCCCATTTTTGTAAAATACACTTAAAAATGCTTTACCTTAATTTATAAAAAAACTCATGTAATAAAATAATTTTTCTGAAAATTCTCCGGTCTCCGATCCTCGTCCGAACATGAAACGCAACTTAAAAATCTTAATGCACGAACTTTTAAAATTTCATGAACTAAATTCCATCATGCATTAATTATGCATAAATTACATAAAATAATTAAAAACATAATTTAATGAAATAACATGCTAAATTACCACTTCTTAAATAAGTTTTTATTAACTTATCTCAATACTCCATCTCCAGTCCGGCCTCACTGAAATAACTGAAATGCTAAAAAAATCAACTACTGAACTGAACTAATAAAATAATTAACTTCAAAGAAATACATTTAAAATAATCATGCAATGAAGTTAAATAAAATTTAAAAATCTAGAATTATGCATGACTTATACGTAGACTGATTTACGGGTTCTACACGATACCCGATTCATGATCTTGAATTGGCTGCTATCGTATTTGCGTTGAAGATTTGGCGTCATTATTTGTATGGCCAGAAATTTGAGATCTACTCTGATCACAAGAGTCTGAAATACCTATTTTTTCAGTCAGAGTTAAACATGAGGCAACATAGATGGCTTGATCTGCTGAAAGATTTTGATTGCGAGATCAAGTACTATCCAGGGAGGTCGAATGCAGCAGCAGACGCCTTGAGTCGGAAGGTATGTGCTCTATCCTTATCGACAATAGGTTTTTCGAATTTAGTTGAAGCTTGCTGTCTGTCTGGATTAGCATTTGATACAGGTAGGAGACCATTACTACTTTCTTCGATTCAAGTTGAGCCAGACTTGATTATGAGAATCAAAGAAGCACAAAGAATTGATCCAAACGTGCAGAAACCGATTGATATGGTCAGATCAGGGCATATATCAGAATATCAGGTACGTGATCAGGTACTATACGTGAATAACCGACTCGTAGTGCCAGATGTTTCAGATTTGAAACAACAGATCATGTCAGAAGCGCACTGTATCCGGTTTAGTATTCATCCTGCTGGTGGCAGAAAGATGTATAACGACTTGAAGACACAGTTCTGGTGGAAACAGATGAAAACCGATATCGCAGAATTTGTGTCTAAATGCTTGAATTGCCAACAGGTAAAGGCAGAAAGAAAGAAAGAAGCCCGGAGGTTTACTTCAGAGTTTGTCTATTCCTGAATGGAAATGGGACCACATTTCCATGGATTTCGTGACGAAGTTACCTCGATCTTCTCGGGGCTGTGATTCGATTTGGGTCATTATTGACAGACTGACCAAATCTGCCTGTTTTATTCCATACAAGATGACATACCGACACGATCAGATGGCAGAGTTGTATGTCAGAGAAGTCGTCAGATTTCATGGTGTGCCGAAGTCTATAGTATCAGATCGTGATCCACGATTCACTTCTCACTTTTGGCACAGTTTGCAGCAGGCTTTGGGTACTACTTTACACCTGAGTACTGCTTATCATCCTCAGACAGACGGACAGTCAGAGCAGACTATCCAGACTTTAGAGGATATGCTGAGAGCTGTAGTACTAGACTTTGGTACTAGTTGGCAGGATTCATTGCCTTTATGTGAATTCTCGTACAACAACAGCTATCAGACAAGTATAGAGATGGCACCGTTTGAAGCTTTGTATGGCAAGAAGTGCAGATCTCCGTTGTACTGGGATGATATTTCTGAGGTACCAGAATTGGGGCCAGATATGATTCGCGAGATGACTGAGAAAGTTAAGATCATTCAGAAGAGAATGAAGACAGCACAGGATAGGCAAGCCAAATACGCCAATATCCGACGCAGACCGTTAGTATTTGAGCAGGGAGACATGGTATTCTTGAATATTTCTCCTTTCAGAGGCGTTGTCAGATTTGGCAAACGTGGGAAATTGTCTCCTAGATACGTCGGTCCATATGAAATCCTTGAGAAGATTGGCGATCGAGCTTACAGACTTGCTCTTCCTCCTTCTTTGTCTGGAATACATGACGTATTTCATGTATCGATGCTATGTAAATATATGCCAGACAGTTCTCATGTCATTCAACCTGATGAAGCAGAGTTAGATCAGACTTTGAGCTATGTTGAGCGACCGATACAGATTCTTGATCGGAAAGAGAAACAACTCAGGACAAAGACTATTCCGCTTGTGAAGATTAGTGGAGTCGTCATGGCATCGAAGAAGCAACTTGGGAGACAGAGTCTAATATGAGACAGAGGCATCCCGAGCTATTCATATGATGTGAGTTCTTATTTCAGTTTTGCTTATACTACTTTTGTATATAATTGCATGATTACTAGTTTATGAGTTCGAGGACGAACTCTTGTCTAAGAGGGGGAGAAATGTAAGGCTCGAGAATTATCAGTTGTCATTGATTTTAGATTTGAAGATATGTGAATGCATGATATAAAAATCAGAATTTTGAAATTGAATAGACCGCACCCGCGCCTAGAGTAGGAGTGCACCCGCGATCAAGAATATCAGAATTATGAAGTTTGGCCGAAGCCATACCGCACCCGCGGTGCTAGGAGACACCGCACCCGCGGTGCAGTATTCAGAATTTAGTGATGCAGGCCGAAGTGACACCGCACCCGCGGTGAAAAACCCACCTCACCCGCGGTCGATGAATTTCAAAAAATGATAGGGCTGCCGAGAGTATAGCGCACCCGCGGTCACCGAGATACCGCACCCGCGGTCATGCGTGCCACTTGGAAAATGATAACACTTGTCCTTAAGCATGCAATATAGGTGTGTTGTCTTCCATTTAGCTACCTCAGAACAAGAACCGAGCAGAGGGAATTCAAAGAAAAGTGCAAGGCTTCTTTCATCTCAAAATTTATCTTGTACAAGATCTAGCCATCCAAACTTGAATCCGAGTTCAGATTTATGCTCCTCTCAACCCAAGCTACAAGAGGATGTAAATTTGGTTAGATTTCAACATGTTTTGAAGTTTCAAATGTTGAGGAAATTGTGATATGATGTATAATATGTGTTCTTGAGATTATGAGCATCGTAGAAACGTAAACGGATTGATTTTCAGATGCCGTATGTTACCGTTTCGAAATTACAGCATGTTTTATGTGAAGATTATATAGATTTCAGTATACATATTTGTGTTGGATGAGATTATGAGTTATTGGGATTGATTATGATATTGTTTGAGTTATCGGTATCGCGAGACTACGCCGTTGAATTGTATTGAAATCAATTACAGATTTGTACATTGAGTTTATTGAGATGTATATTGATAGAATGTGTCTACACATTGCCATTTCAGATTTGTATTGGCTACATTGAATTCGGGAATTCGTCTACGACCGATTGTTCGACAAGAAAGGTATAATTCATGTGGTCACGGGATTGCACAACTCGATTCAGATTTGATACGAGTTTCCCTAAATCACATACTATATTGTTATTTATACTTGATTATGATTTGTTTATAGATTGATATTCAAGCCTTTGAGATAGGAATCATTGACAGATTTGTCAAACTAGACGTTCGGTGTATCGACGCGTAGGAGCAGATCATCTCTACGTGTAGCCACTCGATACAGATTTGACCGAAGTCTAGGAATAAGACGTACAGTTACCCCGATTGGGACGGTAGGTGACAGATCAGTGACGTCTTATTCACACCGGGATCCCTAGAGTAGAAACGAATCGAGTCAAGAATTAGATGTTGAATACAGATTTGTATTCCTTTACATGTTTAGATTTTAATTCATGTTAAATGATATATGCTATGCTTTTGTACATGATTATTACATTGCATGCATACATGTTTTATACTGGGATTTGTTCTCACCGGAGTTATCCGGCTGTTGTCGTGTCTGTATGTGTGCATGGCAACAGGTGGGGCAGGATCTGGGTCACGAGGAAGATGAGAGATTGTTGATAGTGTGGAGATCTCGGGCGATGCAGATTACTAGTTGTTGGTATTAGATTTGTACTGAAACTCTTAAACACTAGTGTATGATTGTACTAAACAGATTTGTATGTACATTATGTTGTTTAATTGTTATAGAGACAGATTATGTTTTAATTATACATTTGAATTAATGTTAAACGCAAAATTTTGACCCACATTTTCGAGCAAAGATCCAATAAATCCCAAAGGAATTGAGTTAGAGCCCGGGTCCCCACAGTTTAGGACAATCAGCAATAAAGTGATCTCATTTGTCACAGTTGTAGCAGGCATTTGATTCATCTTTAAAGCTGTTCCTTAAGTATGGCTTCTGAAAGTTTCCTTGATTCTTTCTCATGAACTTTCCAAATTTTTTGATGAACAAATACATAGCATCATTGCTCAACTGATCAGCAGATTTCTCGACTGAACTGATTGGTTCTGTTCTGACGGCTGCTAGAGCAGTTATGACTGCAGGGGTAGATGATTCTCCTTCTCTGGTTTGTAGCTCAAATTCATAAGCCTTTAAATTAGCTAACAGATCATGATGTTATTTGATTTAGATCTTTGGACTCCCTCATTGCCATGGTCTTGACATCCCATTTCTTGGGAAGACCTCTCATTACCTTTAGTGTTATCTCTTTGTTGGTATACACCTTTCCAAGTACATTTAACTCATTGACGATACTGCTTACTCTTTCATCATACTCGTGCATTGATTCTCCTGCTTTCATTTTTATGTTATCAAACCTTTGAACAGCAACAGAGAGTTTATTTTCTTTGGTTTGATCATTTCCTTCAAACAGCTGGATCAGCTTTTCCCAAATTTCTTTGGCTGTTTTACACATCTTTATTTTGCTAAAGGTTACTTTGTCCAGCGTTTTGTACAGCATGTCTTTAGCCACATTATCAAGATTTTCTTTACTTTTATCTTCAGTTGTCCATTCATCTCTGGGCTTTTCTAATATTTGCGGTGCCCCTTCTGTTATGGCAACTGCTGTGTTTGTTTTCAGAATCTTCATGGGTCCATCAGTTATGACATACCACATGTCATCATCTTGTGCAGCTAAATGAGCCTGCATTCTGATTTTCCAATCATCAAATTCTTCTCTGGAGAACATAGGAATTTTGTTGAATGAAGTCATGCTAGCAAGTTTATAGATCAAAAGTATTCAAGAACAAAATTCACCCGCTCTGATACCACTTGATAGGATCGATTAACGTATCAAGAGTGTTTAGAAGGGGGGGTTGAATAAACACTCTCAATTTAAAACTTATCTTTTCAATTTTGAGTTCAGTTTGGTGACAAACTGATTCTCGGATTCTTATTGGTCAATGACAATCAGTTAAACTTAAGTAGTTGCGGAAAATAACTGACTGAAAGATAGAATACAAAACTGAAATAAAATACGCAAGAGTTGTTTCTGGATGTTCGGAGATTTCAATTACTCCTACGTCACCCCTTCTATCTCAAGGATATGATTTCCACTAAAAGACTTTGATCGAATACAAGATTTGTACGGACCCACTTCAGTTTGGACTTATCACTGCCACGAATGAAACTCTTAGTATTACAAAGTGTTCTCAGTGCGTAACCGATCTTAGCACTATCGAATTTATCAACTTTTACAAAGTGCTAATGAGCTCAAATTGTAGCCTCGACTTCTACGAATAAATCAAGTAAGAGTGAGCTATGATTTTGGCAGAGTAACAGCAAGCTTTGAATAGAGAAATTATGTTGTCTTCTTCAGCTGTTCTTCTGTCATATTTATAAGCTTCTCTTCCAACGGTAACTTGAGATATTTTTTGAATCTTTGTATTCGTTGATTGCCACTTCATTATTCCTTGGGCATTGTTTGATTCATTTATTGTAATGCGGCGTCTTAATTTCTTTAGCCGAAATGCGTTGTTCTAAGCTGTATTGATTGAAGTGCGACATTGCAATCTTCTATGTCTCTTTGTCGGTTGAATGTTCTTTCCCGAGACATGTTTAGTTGAAGTATGAATGTATCAACTGATCAGTTTCCAACTGATCAGTTTTCTTTATTGAATCAACTGATTTCAGTTGTCAAGTCCAGTTTACTCGATCAGTTGCTGAGTTCAGTTTACTCGATCAGTTGGTTCGTATATTCAGTTGGTTCATATTTTTTCAAACACCGGAATTCAGTTTCCAACAGTTATTGACGAACCACATATTCCTGATGAGGCTCATTATATCAACAATAGGAATTTTGGTGGATACGGAGGATATCGAGGTAACCCTCCCCCTAACACTTATCATCCTGGTTTGAGAAATCATGAGAATTTTTCAAATGCTAATAATAATAATGTGTTGAATCCTCCACCGGGGTTCAATACATCAAAAGGGGAAGGAAAACCTTCATTTGAGGATCTAGTTGGGACATTTTTTGCTGAATCTAGTAAAAGGATAGCTAGGACTGAATCTCGTCTTGATGGCATGGAAACTCATATGGGAAATATGGGTGCCACAATGAAATCATTGGAGACACAGATTGGATAGTTGGCTAATGCATTGAGAGATCAAAATAGAGGTCAATTCCTGTAAGGACCGTGTATCGTATTATCGTAAATCCTGTGTTGATTATCGATAATTAATGAAATTGTCATGTGATTATGTAATTGATGTATATCATGACAATGAAATTGAGAAAATGAATATTGAATATGAATTGACGTTGTAAGAGCTCGATTGGAGATGCCGGACGCCAATTTAGTACAAACTTAAAATTTGTACAGAACATGTGGCGCCCGGGCGGTAGAAAATGATCGCCCGAGCGCCAAGGAAGAAAGGGCTAGTGTTCGGGCAGAACACCCCGCGCCCGAGCGGTAACTTTCGACCGCTCGAGCGCGGCACAAATATTTCTCGGGGGCAGAATGTCTCGCGCTCGGGCGCGAGAATTCTACCGCCCGAGCGCGAGAGGCGGTGGGATAAGCTTAAATTCTTCTTTTCTTTCCTCCGTCAGTTGATTGTAATAATTTCGAGAACAACCGAGAGATTTCGATTTTCTTTCGCCCGAATCGACTTTGAGACGCTGTCTAAACGCGAAACAAATTATATATTTGTGATTGTCGCGTCGAGGGCTTCTGACTGAGGTAATTTTCTTCTGATTTCTGCAGCTTTAAATATCAAAGTGCTGGAATAGCATGTATTTGAAGTTGAATTTCTGATATGTAGTAGAATAACCGACAAGAAACTCGTATTCGAAGTCGGAATTGAATTATGATATGTATATGATTTGATATGAATTTTTGAAGTTTCAAATGATATTTGAAACTCATATTAATGATTTTGGAATATGTTATTGATTGGAATGAGTATGTTATTGATGTAGATAAAGTGTAATATCAATATCTTCAGGCTACATCAATTGGAAACGAAGAATTGAGGTATGTTGCGACCGGGTAACATAGGACAGGTATCTGTATTATATGATATATGTCGGTTTGATTGGGTTGATTGGATTGGAATACGTGTCTATATGCCTATTTGATGATTTGATGTGGCATACATGACATTGAGATTTGAGATATCGATGTATAAAATAAATGTTTTGTTAACACACATCATTTTATGCATACATCGATACATTACATGCACGTTGAGCTATGATCCTTGGATACTTTGATATGATTGGATTGGATTCCCGGGTTTGTGAACACAAATGCTATGTTGGTATTACATGACCCGTAAAACATAGACATTTGTGGCCCCATATGATTGGATATGAGATGTGGGATTGATGGCGCTTCGTCGACGCTATCATACGTGTATTCCCATATCGGCTGGTGTGCCAGCTCGAGCATTGATTTGATTTTATAGCGATTCGATTGATTCTGACATGTGCTCAGTGGATGGGCATTTGACCTGATACCTCCACGACATACATGCATTGCATACCATATATCATTGTTTAGATATATGTGATATATATGATTGGTTGTTCCATACGGAGCTTTGCTCACCCCCAAGGGGGGCTGTTGTTGTCTTTGTGTGTGGACAATGGCAGGTACTCCAGGATATCAGGAGACTGGAGAGGGTACTTCTGGAGGGAGCCATAGCTTAGGCTGAGGTTTTATGTTTATGTCTTGTTCCCAGTATATATGTATATGTATCTATATACCGGGGCATGTCCCGAGGATATGAGATGTCTGTATGTGATTGGTTGTGATTACGTGTGGGCATGATTATGACGTGAGATGAGATACTATTTTTAGTATTAAAATAAAATGCTTTGGGCTCATTGTAAAGAAAATTTAAACTCGGTTTCCGCTGTGATTAATTAACCCTAATCAAATTGCATTGTAATAACGATTAGGAGCTAAGGGCCCCACAATTCCCAAGTAATACTGAAGTGAATCCAAAGGAGCAATGCAAAGCTGTAACTTTGAGAAGTCGAAGAGAACTTGAGGTTAAAAAATTCAATGAGAATGAGGAAAATGAGAAGAGAGTTGAAGAAAATGAATGTAAAAATGGAAAGGAGAACAAGGTTGCGGAGTCTCGGATTGAACCTGAAGTTGAACAAATTCCTATACTGAAATCGACTCTTCCATACCCAAAGAGATTTAGGAAGAAGATTATTGATGATCAATTTGCAAAAATTTTGGAGATTTTCAAGAGGATTCACATCAACATTCCATTTGCTGATGCTTCCGAGCAAATGCCAAACTATGCAAAGTTCATAAAAGATGTGATGTCAAAGAAGAGGAAGTTGCAAGAGTTCGAGACAGTGAAGTTGACCGAAGAGTGCAGCGCCATTCTCCAAAAGAAGTTACCACAAAAACTAAAAGATCCAGTGAGTTTTACTATTCCTTGTATTATTGGTAGTACTCATGTTAATAAAACTTTATGTGATCTTGGAGCGAGTATTAATCTTATGCCATTTTCTATTTATAGGGACTTGGAGCTTGGGGAGCTAAAACCAACCACTATAACTTTGCAACTTGCAGATAGGTCACTCACCTATCCTCGTGGAATTGTTGAAGATGTTTTGGTAAAAGTTGACAAGTTTATCTTCCATGCTGATTTTGTAATACTTGATATGGAGGAAGATCAAGATTCTCCATTGATTTTTGGGAGACCATTCTTAGCCACTGGAATATCATTGATAGATGTACACAAAGGAGAACTCACCTTGAGAGTTGGTGGGGAAGCTGTGATATTCAACATCTATAAGGCCATTAAAGGTAACAACGAGGTAAGTACTTGTAAAAGCATTGATATAATTGACTCTTGTGTTGCTGAGATTCGTATAGGTCATACAGTAGAAGATCCATTAAAAAGATGCCTCTCTAGTACTGTCAGTAGAGTTGATGATGATGATTGGGAATTGAGAGAGCAACTTTTAGCTCTTGAAGAGTTGCCAAAGGTGAAGGGATGTGGTGACCCGGGCTCTAACTCTTTCTTTGGGATTAATGGATCGTTAATATAAAAAGTGGATCAAATTTTCGCTTTTAACATTACATCAAATATTAATAAACAACATAAAGTCTTTACTTATTTAACAAACATAATGTACAAACATAAGGTACAAACATGTCTTGTTTCATCCCTATTCAACAACTAGTAATTAAATACAGTACATGACAAAAGTACAACTACTAGTTCTTCAGCTATGCCCGAGATCACCACGATATGTCCATCTCTCATCCTATGCGTGACCCAGATCCTGCCCCACCTGTTGTTATGCACACATACAGACATAACAACAGCCGGAAACTCCGGTGAGAACAAATCCCAGTATAAACATGTATACATGCATATAATCAATCTAAACATGAAACATGCTATTATGAATGACAATCATATAAACATGCAATGCGAATCAAACCATGTCTGGACTCGACTCGACTAGAACTCTAGGGATCCCGGTGTGAATAAGACGTCAATGGCTGTCACCTACCCTCCCACTCGGGGTGACTGTACGTCTTATTCCTAGACTTCGGTCTGAGCTGTATCAACGACTGCAATAGGAGTCAAGGCTGCTCCTAAGCTGAGATACACCGAACATCTAGATAGTTGACAATGGCTGTCAACGACTCTCCTATCTTAAATGCAATGAATATCAACCTGTAACAAAGCATGCTCATATTCATATCTGAATATCACAATTGATCTTACATGCTTGAATACAATTCTATAATCAAAGCATAATCATGTAACAAGATTTGAATATAACTCTATAATCAATTCATAAACATGTTACCATATATACAATAATTCTAGTATGTGATTTTGGTTGGGAACTCAAATAATATCTCATTTGAGTTGTGGCTTCCCAAACAAACATAGCTTATACCTTTCTTGCACAATCTGTGTCGGAGTCGAAGTCTCGAAGGCGAATATGTCAATATCAAATCTGAAATGGAAATGTTGATACATAATCTATCAATCCCTAATCTCAATCAACACATATCCCATTCAATACTTGACCTCGGTATAATTTAACGGCATAACGACGTAATTTCTCGATACCGGTCAATCTATCTCTCAACATATATCAACAATTCATAAATCTCAACTCATAATTATCATCCCAAACATGTAATTGTACTCAAAATGCATATTTAGCTCTAAACATGCTATAAAAATCGTAACAATTAGATACAACATCCGTTCTTCGATCCGGTTGCATTTCTACAATGGCTATATTCTTAAGAACATCTAATAGCAATCACATCTTAATTTCTCCAACACATAAAATCTGAATCATGTTGGAATTCAAAGATACTTACATCCTCTTAAAGCCTTTGATGAGAGGAACAAGAATCTCCACTTGTATCAAAGTTTGGATGTGTAAATCTTGTAAAATCAAAGTTCTAAAATGATTGAAGCTTGAGGAATTGCTCTGGAGTTTCCCGGTGGTTTTCAGCTGAAATGAGAAGGAAATAAGCCACACACTATATATATCTTGCATGTCTAAGAACACATGGCTCATCCTTTGGTGTACACATCTCGCGCATATGCGCGGCATTACTCGCGCATGTGCGCGAGACCTATGGTCTCGACAATTCAACACCTCGCGCATATGCGCCATTCTTTTCGCGCATATGCGCCCAAGCTTCTGGACGGACCGCGCAGATGCGCGAATGAACTCGCGCATGTGCGCCACAGCTTCTGGAGGTGTCGCGCATATGCGCCGCTTCATTCCGCGCATGTGCGCCAATGTCTCTGGACATGTCGCGCATGTGCGCAAATTTCTTCGCGCAAATGCGCCATAGCTTCGGCCCTTTACATTTATTCTTAACCTTTCACATCTTTTCTCATGTCTTTCCTACTCTCATTTTACTTAGTGTTTCTCATGCAATGTCATGCACTCTCACATCTTCGAATATCGCATAAATAAAGACTAATAAATCTTGAGCCTTACATTTCTCCCCCTCTAAGAAATGATTTCGCCCTCGAAATCGCACATCATTCTATCAATGTAAGCATCAAAAGTAATAACATCAAAGTTAGATCAATACTTACATTATTGAAATAACTCGGGGTGTTTCTGTCGCATGTCGGCTTCTGTCTCCCATGTCGCTTCTTCCACGCCGTGACGACTCCATTGGACTTTTACTAGAGGAATAATCTTCGTTATGTGCTTCTTTTCCTTCCGATCAAGAATCTGTATCGGTTGTTCAATATAGCTCAATGTCTGATCAAGCTCAGCTTCGTCAGGCTGAATGACATGAGAAATATCTGGCATGTATCTACGCAACATTGATACATGAAAAACGTCATGTATACCAGACATAGAAGGAGGAAGAGCCAGTCGATATGCTCGATCGCCAATCTTCTCTAGGATCTCGTAAGGACCGACGTATCTAGGAGACAACTTTCCACGCTTGCCAAATCTGACAACGCCTCTGAATGGAGAAATCTTCAAAAATACTCTGTCTCCTTGTTCGAATACCAACGGTTTACGTCTTACATTGGCGTATTTGGCTTGTCTATCTTGTGCCGTCTTCATTCTCTTCTAAATGACTTTCACCTTCTCAGTCATGTCACGAATCATATCCGGCCCAAGTTCTGGTACCTCTGAGATATCATCCCAATATAGCGGAGATCTGCACTTCTTACCATATAAAGCTTCAAACGGTGCCATCTCAATGCTCGTCTGATAGCTATTATTGTAAGAAAATTCACAAAGAGGTAGAGAATCTTGCAAACTAGTACCAAAATCTAGCACTACGGCTCTCAGCATATCCTCTAGTGTTTGAATAGTCCGCTCTGAATTTCCGTCTGTCTGAGGATGATAAGCAGTACTCAGGTGTAATGTCGTACCTAAGGCCTGCTGTAAACTGTGCCAGAAATGTGAAGTGAATCGGGGATCACGATCTGATACGATAGACTTTGGCACACCATGCAATCTGACTACCTCTCGAACGTATATCTCCGCCATCTGATCGTGTCTGTATGTCATTCGGTACGGAATGAAACAAGCTGATTTGCTCAATCTGTAGATAACGACCCAAATCGCATCACAGCCTCGGGAAGATCGGGGTAACTTCGTCACGAAATCCATGGAAATGTGGTCCCATTTCCATTCAGGAATAGACAAACTCTTAAGTAACACACTGGGCTTCTTCCTCTCGGCCTTCACCTGTTGGCAGTTCAAGCATTTAGACACATATTTTGCGATGTCTGACTTCATCTGCTTCCACCAGAACTGTGTCTTCAAATCATTATACATCTTCCTGCCACCAGGATGAATGCTGAACCGACTGCAGTGTGCTTCGAACATAATCTGATGTCTCAAGTCTGAAACATCTGGCACTACAAGGCGGTTATTCACATACAGCACATGATCACGTACCTGATATTCTGATAAATGTCCTGCTCTGACCATCGAATCGATCTTTGCACATTCTGATCGGTTCGTTGAGCTTCTTTGATCCTCATGATCAAGTCTGGCTCAACTTGAATAGCAGCAAGTCGTAGTGGCCTCCTATCTGTATCAAATTCTAGTCCAGAGAAACAGCAATTTTCAACTAGCTTTGTAACACCTATCGTTGATAAGGATAAGGAGCAAACCTTTCGACTTAAGGCGTCTGCTGCTGCATTTGACTTCCCTGGATAATATTTGATCTCGCAATCAAAGTCTTTTAACAAATCAAGCCATCTACACTGCCTCATGTTCAACTCCGACTGAGAAAACAAGTATTTTAGGCTTTTATGGTCTGAGTAAATCTCAAATTTCTCGCCATAAAGATAATGACGCCAGATTTTTAGTGCAAATACGATAGCCGCCAATTCAAGATCATGAATGGGGTATCGAGTCTCGTGAGTCTTCAACTGTCTTGAGGCATATGCGACCACATGACCTCGCTGTATAAGAACACACCCCAACCCTCTATGCGATGCATCACAATATACAACGAAATCACCCGTACCTGAAGGAATCATCAAGACAGGTGCACTGGTCAGCCTCTTCTTCAATTCTAGAAAACTAGACTCACACTCCTCAGAACATAGGAATGGCGCATTCTTCTGTGTCAATTGTGTAATTGGTTTCGCAATACGGGAGAAATAGATGAATCGTCTATAGTATCCTGCTAGACCCATGAAACTGCGTATCTCTGGCACAGAAGTCGGTCTCGACCAACTGATCCCAGCTTCCACTTTTACTCGGATCTACGGAAATACCATCTACAGATATGATATGTCCCACTATTCAACCAAAATTCACACTTTGACAATTTGGCATACAATCTCTCATTTCTCAGTGTCTGTAACACAATTCTGAGATGTTCTGCATGCTCATTCCTGTTCTTAGAATACACCAGAATATCATCGATAAAGACAATTACAAAATCATCCAAATACCTCTGAAAAATTTGATTCATCAAGCCCATAAATACCGTCGGAGCATTTGTCAAACCAAAAGGCATGACAATAAATTCGTAATGCCCATACCTGGTTCGAAATGCTGTCTTCGGTATGTCTATATCTCGAACTCAGAGCTGATGATATCCGGATCGCAAATCAATCTTAGAATAAACAGAAGATCCCTGCAACTGATCAAATAAATCATCAATTCTAGGCAAAGGATACTTATTCTTTATCGTTTCCTTATTCAGTTGCCTGTAATCGATACACAACCGCATCGATCCATCTTTCTTTCGCACAAATAGTACCGGAGCGCCCCAAGGAGATACACTAGGTCTGATATATCCCTTGGCTAGCAAATCTTCCAACTGTGCCTTCAATTCTTTCAATTCTATCGGTGCCATCCTATACGGGGCTCTCGAAATAGGAGTGGTACCTGGAATCAGATCAATACTAAAATCTACCTCTCGCACTGGAGGTAACCCTGGAATCTCCTCTGGAAACACATCTGCAAATTCCCGTACTACTGGCAAATCTGCCAATGTCGGGCTAGATTTCTGTACATCTACAGCATACACAAGGAACCCATCTGCTCCTTTCTGCAACAACTTATTCATAGACAAAGCCGAAATCAAGGGAATCCGAGATCTGGAACCCTTACCGTAGAATTTTCACTCTTCTGCCATTTCTGGTCTGAATCTGACAATCTTGTGGAAACAATCCACGGTGGCTCTGTACTTGGTTAGCATATCAATTCCAACAATGCAATCAAAGTCAGCTAGCCCAAGTACTATGCAATCTATATCAATTTCATGACCCTCAAACCGTAAGATGCAATGTCTAACCGTAGTCACCGATATCAAACCACTTCCTAACGGAGAAGTAATAGACACGACATCTAACAATGACTCAACAGGCAGAGAATACAATAATGCAAATCGTTCTGATATGAATGTATGCGATGCACCCGTATCTATCAATATATAAGCAGGATAACCGCAAAGGTAACAGTTACCTGCTATGACATCATCTGGGGCATCCTGTGCTTGCTCCTCTGTCAACGCAAACACCTGAGCCTGTTGTCTCTGGGGCTGACTCCCTGTCTGGCCACCTCTGGCTCGAGGCTGGGTCTGTGCAGGTGGCGGCTGAAAAGAGTGAACAGATGAATCTTGCCTCTCAGGCTGAGCTACGGATGTTGATGACCCTTCACCCTGAAATCTCGATGTACCACTTCTCTGAGGATAGACCTTGGCATAATGCCCCGGTTGCTTGCATATGTTACACCTGCCCACTAAACCTTGACACTGTTCTGTGGCATGCTTACCTCCACAAGTACTGCAATATCCACTCGTCACCTCTAAACTCTGGCCAGGACCTCTCTGTCTTGACCCGCTGGAGCTCGACGAACTGCTCCCTGCCCTCTTGAATTGCTTGCCCTTCACTCTCAATGGATCCTTCCGCCCGCGGCTACTACCGCCGCTATCAAATCTAGGAGGATGTTGTGCTGGAGGTAGTGGCGGTCTCGGGCTCGGAGCAACGTACGGAACACTCCGTTGTCTAAGCAATCCTGCTTCAGCTCCTTTGGCACGATTCAATGCATCCGAGAAGTTGTTGGGTCTCCCCGTATTTACCAACGTAAAGATATCTGGATTCAGGCCATTTATAAACTGATCTGCTACGGCCTCATCATTACCTCAAACGTGAGGTGCAAAGCGAAGCAAAGAAGAAAATTTAGCAACATACTCTTCAATGTTCAATTGCCCTTGCCTCATGTTTGCAAATTCAGCGCCTTTATCTTTACGGTAGGATACAGGAAAGAATCGCTGATAAAACTCTGTCTTGAATGCTTTCCATGTAATCTCGGTGCCACGCTGTTCTAGTGCTCTCCTTATATTCAACCACCAATACTTAGCCACGTCTTGCAATTGATGTCCAATGAGTTTCACTCGCTTCTCGTCACTATATTCCAGAGACTCGAATAACATCTCGATATCCTCCAACCAGCTTTCACATTCAATTGCATTTTCTGTACCCTTTAAAGTCGGTGGTCGGAATTACTGGAACCGCTTTAATAGAGTCTCCATGGGCGTAGCAGTGACATCCATCGTATCACCAGATGTGCTACCCTGTTCTGGTACTGGTGGTCGTAAAGGAACGGCTGCTCTTCTAGGAGGCATGTATCTGCTATTTAAACAGTTTAGTATACAATCTATACCAACTGTCTCAGCCCTCCTCTGATCATTTACCTCTGATCCAGAATCGTTTCTGATTCAGTCTTAACCAACACATGCTGCAATCAAATCAGATAACACAACACATAATAGGGAAAGCAATAAATCATGATATACTAGCATGATATAAACACGGAAGATGACTCGATCTACCCCGCTCATTCTATTCTATCTCAATCTACAGAATCTAGGGCTCTGATACCACCTGTTGTGGTGACCCGGGCTCTAACTCTTTCTTTGGGATTAATGGATCGTTAATATAAAAAGTGGGTCAAATTTTCGCTTTTAACATTACATCAAATATTAATAAACAACATAAAGTCTTTACTTATTTAACAAACATAATGTACAAACATAAGGTACAAACATGTCTTGTTTCATCCCTATTCAACAACTAGTAATTAAATACAGTACATGACAAAAGTACAACCACTAGTTCTTCTGCTATGCCCGAGATCACCACGCTATGTCCATCTCTCATCCTCTGCGTGACCCAGATCCTGCCCCACCTGTTGTTATGCACGCATACAAACATAACAACAGCCGGAAACTCCGGTGAGAACAAATCCCAGTATAAACATGTATACATGCATATAATCAATCTAAACATGAAACATGCTATTATGAATGACAATCATATAAACATGCAATGCGAATCAAACCATGTCTGGACTCGACTCGACTAGAACTCTAGGGATCCCGGTGTGAATAAGACGTCAATGGCTGTCACCTACCCTCCCACTCGGGGTGACTGTACGTCTTATTCCTAGACTTCGGTCTGAGCTGTATCAACGACTGCATTAGGAGTCAAGGCTGCTCCTAAGCTGAGATACACCGAACATCTAGATAGTTGACAATGGCTGTCAACGACTCTCCTATCTTAAATGCAATGAATATCAACCTGTAACAAAGCATGCTCATATTCATATCTGAATATCACAATTGATCTTACATGCTTGAATACAATTCTATAATCAAAGCATAATCATGTAACAAGATTTGAATATAACTCTATAATCAATTCATAAACATGTTACCATATATACAATAATTCTAGTATGTGATTTTGGTTGGGAACTCAAATAATATCTCATTTGAGTTGTGGCTTCCCAAACAAACATAGCTTATACCTTTCTTGCACAATCTGTGTCGGAGTCGAAGTCTCGAAGGCGAATATGTCAATATCAAATCTGAAATGGAAATGTTGATACATAATCTATCAATCCCTAATCTCAATCAACACATATCCCATTCAATACTTGACCTCGGTATAATTTAACGGCATAACGACGTAATTTCTCGATACTGGTCAATCTATCTCTCAACATATATCAACAATTCATAAATCTCAACTCATAATTATCATCCCAAACATGTAATTGTACTCAAAATGCATATTTAGCTCTAAACATGCTATAAAAATCGTAACAATTAGATACAACATCCGTTCTTCGATCCGGTTGCATTTCTACAATGGCTATATTCTTAAGAACATCTAATAGCAATCACATCTTAATTTCTCCAAAACATAAAATCTGAATCATGTTGGAATTCAAAGATACTTACATCCTCTTAAAGCCTTTGATGAGAGGAACAAGAATCTCCACTTGTATCAAAGTTTGGATGTGTAAATCTTGTAAAATCAAAGTTCTAAAATGATTGAAGCTTGAGGAATTGCTCTGGAGTTTCCCGGTGGTTTTCAGCTGAAATGAGAAGGAAATAAGCCACACACTATATATATCTTGCATGTCTAAGAACACATGGCTCATCCTTTGGTGTACACGTCTCGCGCATATGCGCGGCATTACTCGCGCATGTGCGCGAGACCTACGGTCTCGACAATTCAACACCTCGCGCATATGCGCCATTCTTTTCGCGCATATGCGCCCAAGCTTCTGGACGGACCGCGCAGATGCGCGAATGAACTCGCGCATGTGCGCCACAGCTTCTGGAGGTGTCGCGCATATGCGCCGCTTCATTCCGCGCATGTGCGCCAATGTCTCTGGACATGTCGCGCATGTGCGCCAATTTCTTCTTCGGCCCTTTACATTTATTCTTAACCTTTCACATCTTTTCTCATGTCTTTCCTACTCTCATTTTACTTAGTGTTTCTCATGCAATGTCATGCACTCTCACATCTTCGAATATCGCATAAATGAAGACTAATAAATCTTGAGCCTTACAAGGGAGAAGTTGGAAGAAGAAAAATGTTCAGAGATAATACCTTCATCCCCCGTTTTGAAGGAATTTCCAAACCATCTTTGTTATGATTTCTTGGGTGAGAAGTCGACATATCCTGTAATTATCTCTTCCTCTCTTACTTTAGATGAAAAAGAGAAATTTTTGAGAGTGTTGAGGAAATTAAAACTGCATTTGGGTGGTCGATTTCTGATATCAAGGGGATTAGTCCCACCATATGCATGCATAGGATTTTAATGGAAGAGTCATACGCTCCTTATGTGGATCATCAGAGAAGGTTAAATCCAGCCATGAAAGAGGTAGTGAAGAATGAAGTGTTGAAATTGTTAAATGCTGGAGTTATATATTCTATTTCTGACAGCATTTGGGTATCTCCTGTGCAAGTAGTGCCTAAAAAGGGTGGAATGACTGTGGTAAAAAATGAAAATGATGAACTAATATCTACTCGTACTGTGACTGGATGGCGAGTATGTATTGATTATAGGAATTTGAACAAAGCCACACGTAAAAATCATTTTCCATTACCTTTTATTGATCAAATGCTTGATAGACATGCTGGTTATTGTCACTAATGTTTTTTAGATGGTTTTTCAGGGTTATAACCAGATTTCCATAGCACCAGAGGATCAATAGAAGACAACATTCACGTGCCCCTATGGAACATTTGCTTTTAGGAGGATGCCTTTTGGGCTATGCAATGAACCTGCTACTTTTCAGAGATGTATGATGGTCATATTTGCAGACATGGTGGAAGAGATCATGGAAGTCTTCATGGATGATTTCTCGGTATTTGGCTCTTCATTTGATCACTGTTTACATAATCTTTCCCTCGTTTTGCAGAGATGTCAAGAAAAGAACTTGGTTCTTAATTGGGAGAAGTGTCATTTTATGGTCCAAGAGGGTATTGTTCTTCGACATAAATTGTCTTCAAACGGATTAGAGGTAGACAGAGCCAAAGTAGTTGCAATTGAAAAGCTTCCACCACCGAAGAACATCAAAGGGATAAGGAGTTTCTTAGGACACGCCGGTTTTCATCGTAGATTTATCAAAGATTTTTCTAAGATTACTAAACCTTTGTGTAATTTTCTTAAAAAAGAATCCACTTTTATTTTTGATGATGAATGTCTGCATAAATTTGAGAAGATCAAGGAAGCATTGGTGACAACACCAATCATGATAGTACCGGATTGGAAGGAGCCCTTTGAGTTGATGTGCGATGCTAGTGATTATGCAGTAGGTGTGGTGTTGGGACAAAGGCGTGATAAACTTTTTAGATCAATCTACTATGCAAGTCGAACCATGGATGCTGCACAACAAAATTACACAACTACTGATGTAATGCTCGAGATTTTATTACCGTAATCTGAGGTTAATCTGAAATGATTATTGATAATTGATGTGATTATAGACGGAACGGATCGGACCGAGAAAGATGAATAAATAGACATGAAATGTACGAGGAACAGTAGCCCTCGTGCAGATGCACGGAATTGATACACGCATGTGCGCGAGTTCGGCAGAGGACCTCGCGCATATGCACGAAGGAGGTGCGCGCAATGCGCGAGCTGTGCAAGTGAAGTCCAGAGGACCTCACGCATATGCGCGAAGATGACTCGAGCATATGCGCGAGCTGCCGTGCTTGGAACGCGCCGAGACATATTGTCTCGCGCATATGCGCCGATGAAGGTCGCGCATATGCGCGAGACGTGCAGCAGGCAAACTGAGCCACTTGGTTTGTTGCATGTCCGAGATGTATGTATATATATATATATATATATATATATATATATCTATATATATGTATATTACCATTTCTTCAGAAACAAAAAGGAGAAATTGAAGGAAACTTTGCAAAAATAATTCGTGGATCATAGGGTCGCGATTGTGCAAAATCTAACCGTTTGATTTTGAATCCGACTACGGTAGTGTGTTCCTATCAACGTAGACTACAAGTAGACGTAAGTTTTACTACGTTTTGACATGTCTTGAAATTATGATATTGTCAGAATCGGATATGATTCCTATATTTTGTTCTTACAATATCAGACATCGTGTAATCGAAACCAGATAGAAGAACGGATATCGTATATAATTGTTATGATTTTCTGAATTGAATTGACTGAGATGTGATATCAGATTGTATTGTTATTTATTAG
This sequence comes from Primulina eburnea, assembly GCF_022965805.1. NCBI lineage: Eukaryota > Viridiplantae > Streptophyta > Magnoliopsida > Lamiales > Gesneriaceae > Primulina > Primulina eburnea. The sequence continues at coordinate 10,081,366 of NC_133118.1, read as the reverse complement.
GAGTTTGTGGAATTGATCTCTGTTGATTTGTATGACTGGTATATTGAGATTGTGTAGCTATGCGTTGAAACAGAATGTGATTAGTTCTGATTATATCAAGTATCGATTGATTGGGATATTAATATTGTATTCCTCGTCATTGTCATTGCCAGACTGAGTATTGACCGACCTTGCGTTCGAGACTTCGACAGATTAAGAAAGACAGAAAGAAAGGTATAAATTAATTTTGAGTTGGGATTGCATAACTCGAGTGAGGTTTGACTCGAGTTTCCCTAAATCACATACCTTATTGTATTGCAGTGATATTTGCAATTAATGATATTGATGTGTGCAGTCTATTGATTCATAGACAATGTATGTATTGAGTCATAGACTGATTCGTCTAGCTATCGGCTGATTTGCCTAATCACGGGCTGATTCGCCTAGTCATTGGCTGATTTGTCAATTCTGTGGCCGATTCGTCCAGACACTGGATATATGGATTATATCGATGCCGTTTAGGAATTGATTCATTCCTATCGACTGAAATTTGATATATTTGTCAATATCCAGACACTGGGATCCCTAGATTAGGAATGATTCGAGTTTGAGTCTGAGGGTGATTCATTGCTTAATATTAATTTATGTTTCTGATTTGATACATGTTATAAATATCTGTTATATGCTTTTATATTGTATATTTGATTGCATATATATACATTGTTTATACTGGGATGTATTTCTCACCGGAGCTATACGGCTGTTGTCTTGTTTTGTATGTGTGCATGACAACCGGTGGGGCAAGATCAGGAAGATGATGAGAGATTCAGGATTAGCGTGGAGATCCGGACTTAGAGTAGAGTGATTTTTAGTACTTGACATAGCGACTGAACTTTAATTAAGTTAAATAAATGTGGTGCAAGATTTGTACTATTACACTGATATGTGTATCAGATTTATTATCTTACGTTTCCGCACTGGTATATTAAAAAAAAAATTTATGTCCCACTATTACTTAGTTGTTTACCTCGATCTTAATAACAATTAAGTGCTGAATTAGGTTCGGGTCCCCACAACAGGTGGTATCAGAGCGATGGATCCTTTAGATTGAGATAGGAGCTAGTGAGTGGGGTAGATTGAGTTTTCTTTCCTGCTTTTGAATGCTAGCATGTCTTACTACTTTAATACATATTACTTGTTTATCTGATTTGATATGATAATATGTTTGATTGAGAATGAATCAGCACCGATTCTGGATCAGCAGTAAGATGATCGGAGGAGGACTGAAATAAAATTATGGTATTTGTTACTAACCCATTTGATTATCAGATATGCCTCCGAGAAGAGTACCAGAACAGGGTAGCACGTCAAATCCTCCAATGGACGTTACAGCCACTCCTATGGAAAAATTATTGAAAAGATTTCAGTCATTCAAACCGCCAGCCCTGAAAGGAACAGAGACTTCGGTTGACTGTGAGAGTTGGTTGGACGACATAGAGATGCTGTTTGATTCGTTGGAGTATACAGATGAACGATGAGTTCGGCTGATAGGACACCAGTTTCAGGACGTTGCAAAGAACTGGTGGATTACGACAAAAAGAGAATTAGATCATCGAGGTACGACTATTACGGGGAATGTATTTAGAACTGAATTTTATCAGAGATTTTTCCCAGTGTCGTACAGGAAAGACAAGGGGGCCGAATTTGCTAATCTGAGACAGGGTCAATTGAATATTGAAGAATATGTGACCAAGTTCTCTACTTTGTCGAGATTTGCCCCACATGTTGCTGAGAGCGAGGAAGCTACTGCTGATCAGTTCATCAATGGTTTGAACCCCGAGATCTTTACATTGGTGAACACAGGGCGTGACCGAATAACTTTACTGTTGCCCTGAACAGAGCCAAAGGAGCAGAAGCCGGTATGATGAGACAGAAAGGAGCTTCGTTTGTTCATCCAGAACCGAGACCACAACAACCACCTCCCAAATTTGAGGGTGGCAGCGGCAGTGTTGGAAAGAAGGATTTCTTGAAAGCAAGAGGAAAACAGTTTAAGAAGTCTGGCAGTAGTTCTTCTAGCTCCATTGGGTCCAAACAGAGTTATACCGGGGTTTACTGTAGAACTTGCAGAGGGAGACATCCCACAGAGCAATGCCAAGGAGTGCTTGGTAGTTGCCATATCTGCAGACAACAGGGACATTTTGCCAGAGTATGTCCACAGAGAGGTTCCCAAAGATCCCAGGGAGCCGAATCATCAGGATCAGCAGCACAGATTGATAGACAATCAGCTGCTGTACATTCATTTCAGCCAGCACCATCTCAGTCACAGCAGAGGCCAGGAGGAAGCCAGACAGTTAGCCAACCTCCGAGACAACAGGCCCGAGTATTTGCTTTGACGGAGGAGCAAGCTCAGGAAGCACCAGATGACGTCGTTGCAGGTAACTGTTATTTATTTGGTTACCCTGCTTATGTATTAATTGTTACTGGTGCTTCTCATACATTTATTTCTGAGAGATCTGCATTGAGTCATGCATTACCTGTTGAGTCATTATCATCTGTAGTGTCTGTCTCTTCTCCTTTGGGGAAAGGCTTGATATCGGTGAATTGTGTGAAACATTGTATACTACAGTATGATGGGCATGATTAGACTGTATTGTGCTTGGGTTATCTGATTTTGATTGTATTATCGGTATCGATATGTTGACCAAGTACAGAGCTATTGTCGATTATTTGCACAAGATTGTGAGATTTAGACCTGAAATGGCTGATGAGTGGAAATTTTATGGTAAGGGTTCTCGAGCCAGGATTCCTTTGATATCTGCTATGAATATGATTCGATTATTGCAGAAAAGAGCGGATGGATTCCTCGTTTATTCAGTTGATATACTGAAATCGAGTCCATCATTGACGGATTTGCCAGGGGTGTGTGAATTTGCTGATGTCTTCCCAGATGAGATTCCTGGATTGCCTCCGATTCGAGAGATAGACTTCAACATTGAGTTGATGCCAGGTACAGTTCCGATATCTAGAGCTACATATCAAATGGCATCGATTGAGTTGAAAGATCTGAAAGAACAGTTGGAGGACTTACTGTCCAAGGGTTATATCAGACTGAGTGTATCTCCTTGGGGTGCTCCAGTACTGTTCGTGAGGAAGAAAGAAGGTTCGATGAGACTCTGTATCGACTACCGACAACTGAACAAGGCAACGGTATAGAATAAATATACATTGCCTCGTATTGATGATTTATTTGATAAGTTACAGGGTTCATCAGTATATTCCAAGATCGATCTGAGATCTGGATATCATCAGCTGAGAGTCAAGGACTCTAATATCTCTAAGACAACATTCAGAACCAGGTATGGACATTATGAGTTTATTGTCATGCCGTTTTGTTTAAAGAATGCTCCAGCTGTATTTATGGGTCTGATGAATCGTATCTTCCAGAAATATCTCGATGATTTTGTGATTATATTCATTGATGATATTTTGATTTATTCGAAAAATGTGACTGAGCATGCCGAACACTTGAGAACCGTGTTGAGAATCTTGAGGGCTGAGAAATTATATGCAAAACTGTCGAAATGTGAATTTTGATTGAGACAGGTGGTATTTCTGGGTCATATTATATCCGGAGACGATATTTCAGTTGATCCCAGTAAGGTTGAAGCTGTGATTAGTTGGCCGAGACCGACATCAGTACCCGAGATTCACAGTTTTATGGGTTTAGCAGGATATTACCGACGATTTATTAAAGATTTCTCGAGTATTGCTAAACCAATTACGCAGTTAACTCAGAAGAATGCACCTTTTGTTTGGTCAGAAGACTGTGAGTTCAGTTTTCTGGAATTGAAGAAGAGACTGAAAAGTGCTCCGATACTAACTATTCCCTCAGGTACTGGTGATTTTTTTGTTTATTGTGACGCTTCTCACAGGGGATTGGGATGCATATTGATGCAGCGAGGCCATGTTATCGCTTATGCTTCACGACAGTTAAAGCCACACGAGACTTGCTACCCAATTCATGATCTTGAATTGGCTGCCATCGTCTTTGCATTAAAGATATGGCGAAACTACCTGTACGGCGAGAAGTTTGAGATTTATTCTGAGCATAAAAGTCTGAAATACCTATTTTCACAATCAGAATTGAATATGAGACAGCGAAGATGGCTGGATTTGCTTAAAGATTTCGATTGTGAGATCAAATACTATCCTGGAAAGTCCAATGCAGCAGCAGATGCACTGAGTCATAAGGTATGTTCTTTGTCCTTAACGACTATTTGTGTGTCAAATTTGATAGAAGATTGCTGTTTGTCGGGATTGGTATTTGAGATAGATCATAGACCGTTAAGATTATATGTTGTTCAAGTTGAACCAGAGCTGGTTTTGAAAATTAAAGCGGCTCAGAGAGTTGATCAGAATGTACAGAATTTGATTTCGATGGTCAGAGCAGGGCATCGATCTGAGTACCAGGTACGGAATAATGTATTGTATGTGAATAATCGTCTAGTTGTGCCAAATGTTTCCGAATTGAGACAACATATATTGACAGAAGCACACAGTAGTCGATTCAGTATTCATCCTGGTGGCAGAAAGATGTATAATGATTTGAAAGGACAGTTTTGGTGGAAACAAATGAAGACTAACATTGCAGAATTTGTTTCCAGATGTCTGAATTGCCAACAGGTGAAAGCTGAGAGAAAGAAACCAGGATGATTGTTACAGAGTCTGTCCATTCCTGAGTGGAAATGGGATCACATTTCCATGGATTTTGTGACACAGTTGCCACGTTCCTCCCGAGGTTGTGATGCGATATGGGTCGTGATCGATCGATTGACCAAATCTGCATGTTTTATTCCATAAAAAATGACGTACCGGTATGATCAAATGGCTGATATCTACGTTAAATAAGTTGTTAGATTGCACGGAGTGCCGAAGTCGATTGTATCAGACCGTGATCCTCGGTTTACTTCGCACTTCTGGCAAAGTTTGCAGTAGGCTCTCGGTACGAGGTTACATCTGAGTACCGCATATCATCCCCAGACTGACGGACAGTTAGAACGGACGATTCAGACACTGAAAGATATGCTGAGAGATGTAGTACTTAATTTTAGCACTAATTGGCAAGATGCATTGCCTCTCTATGAATTTTCATACAACAATAGCTAACAAACGAGTATTGAGATCGCACCTTTTGAAGCGTTGTACGGAAAGAAGTGTCGATCCCCTCTTTATTGGGATGATATCTCTGAAGTTTCGGGAGACTGGACCTGATATGATCAGAGATATGACAGAAAAAGTAAAATTGATTCAAAAGAAAATGGGGGCAGCTCAGGACCGACAGGCCAAATATGCCAACATCAGACAACGACCGTTGGTATTTGAGACTGGAGATCGAGTATTTTTGAAGATTTCACCTTTCCGAGGAGTTGTCAGATTTGGAAAGAAAGGAAAGTTGTCTCCACGATATTGTTAGGATCGGTTATTGACTAAGGAGTGTTTAGAAGGGGGGGTTGAATAAACACTTCTAGGAATTTAAATGTTCTTCGAAAAAGGTAGTTCAGCTTTGTTACAAACTGAACTAAGTATCCTGTCGGTCAATATCAATCAGTTAAACTGAATAAGCAGTTGCGGAAAATAAACTGATTGAAAGATAGAATATCTAACTGAAAATGAAAAGCTGAAGTAAAGACAACACAATATGTTTCTGGATGTTCGGAGAATTGAATAACTCCTACGTCACCCCTTCTATCTCAAGGATAGGATATTCACTAAAAGACTTTGATCGAGTACAACACTTGTACAGACCCTCTTCAGTTAGGACTTATCTATTGCCTGAACTGAAACTCTTAGTATAATATAATGATCTCTGTAAGTAATTGAACTTAGCACTTATTGAATTATCAATATTACAGAGTGCTAGTTTGCACAACGTGTAGCCTTGATTGCTACGAATAGATCTAATAAGTGTGAGCTGAGATTTTGACAGAGTAATAGCAAGTTTGAGATTAATCGATCGTATGTTCTGTCAACTGCTCTTTAGTCATATTTATAGACTTATCTTTCAACGGTAATTTTGAATTTACGTATCCGTTGATTGCCATCTCATCATTTCTTAAACAATGTTCTTGATTGCCACTTCATCATTGATTGTAAGACGGCGTATTAATTTCAATAGCCGAAATACGTTGTTCTATGCAGTGCGGCTTTCCATATTCAGTTGCTGTCTGATATGTCTATCTGTCTATTGAATGATCTTTCACGAGGTATCTTCAGTTGAGAAGCTTTAATGTTTTCGGCTGAATGTTTTAACTGATCAGTTCTCAACTGATCAGTTTGTGTCAAATGATTTCAGTTGAATGTCCAGCTGCCGAATTTGCTTTCATGTATTAGTTGATTTAATCGATTGATTTATGTTTTCTCAAACTCCAGAATTTAGTTTCCAACAATTTCCCCCTTTATGGTGTTTGACAAAACCAAGAGATTTAACTCAGCTCTTTGTTGATAATAGATTACGCAACTGAATCATAGAATATCTGGGTTTCTTGTAGATAATATAGAAATCTGAGAAAATGATATCAGTTGATAATAATAGCCTGATTAATTCTTCATCTAATTCTTCAGCATAACTGAATCACAAAATAACTGGACAAATGATATCAGTTGCTTCAGCTGCTTTCCCCCTTTTTGTCAAATACCTCCATTTTATCTGAGAGCTTTTTAACATCGAAGGATAGAAGTTTTACATCTGATGAGATACTTGAGGCCATAGTAGTGAAGGAAATCCGCAGTAATTCTATCTGCTTTGAAACAGAGGTTTCCAGTCGCCCGATTCTTTGACTGTTTATATCCTGATTTGTAGAGAAAGAGTTGATGAGTCCCTGCTTCAGATCCTTGACAAGTTGGTCGAGAGAATCCATATTTTTCTGAAGTTTATTCAGTTTCTCTAAGTTGGAGGCATGTGAATGGTCCAGCTTTAGAGTGTGCGATAGTTGTGTGTTCTGAATTTTGGAGATGGTAGAGAGCATTTTCTCCATATTATTCTGTAAGTGCTGAACTTCTTTCAAGATAAGTTCAACATCTGTTGAAGATGAAGGAGGAGACTAATAAGATGTTCCTGGTGCTTTAGAGATGTGCTCAGAGATGACCAAAGTCCGATCAGTTGAGACTGATTCAATAACATTTTGAACTGAAATGTCAGTTTCATTTATTTCTCCTTGAGCAGGAACATCATCAGCAGTGATTTTATCTCGATCCTGAGGTGGTGAAGGAGGGTTCTGTTCAGCAGATGATAAGAGAACTGAAGTTGGCGCCTCTAAAGGATGATTGATGAAAGTGTCTGGCTCATTAGTGGAGTGAACCGGATCAGTAGATAGATCAGGTTGTTCAGGTTCTTTCAAGGCATCAGTGACTTCCGGATTGATTTGATTAGCAGAGTGATCAACTGTAGATATTTCCTGAACAACTGACTGAACGACTTCATCAATGTTTCCCAATTTCAGCTCAGCCTCAGAATACATCTTAGGAATAGTAGTTATTGTTGTTGTCTCGAATGAAGATAAGGCAATTGATGAAATACCTTCTGGTTGGGATGAAGAATCAGCAAGATTCGTGACTGGGTTTCCAACTGAATGGTCAGCTGGAACTTCTTCAGCAACTTTGTGAGGCATCTCTGGGATGATCAGTTCTTGATCCATTTCCCAGTCTTTAATTTGTGCTTGCAATGTTATCAGATCTGTCTCCAATTGAGCATAGACTGCTTTGTCGTTGAATGCAGTTGGGCTTAGGGGATTAAAGTTTTGCCTGAGTTCAGCAACTATTTGCTGCAACTTTTGTTCCCGAGATAAGTTAAAGAAATATTTCTTCCTTTGCAAAGCTTGCTGAATTGAGGAAGCCTTAACTGTTTTTAACACTAGTCGTTCTACATCAATAAATCTTTTCAACTTGGATTTATTGCGCAGTTCCTTAGCAAAAACATTAACTCTGAAATTGACCCATTCTTCAAAAACGTGGTACCTCTCTGCTGCAAATGTATTGACTTCTTGCCAGATGAGATCAATGTGAGTCTGAATTGCATTTGAGGGTCTGGGTTCTTCTTGAAGTTTACCCTTGCCCTTAGAATCACTCAAAATGTGTGGGATATTTAATCCAGATGTAGTTGCGTCAATATTTTCTCTGAGTATTATTCTGGTGGGTCTGGCAAAAGGCAAAGAAGAGTAAGGTGAGATACTAATCAGTGGAACTTTGACCCCTGGAAGTTTTGATGATTTGCTGGATGCAGTGATTTTGGGCAGAAGTGAGGATAGTGGTAACTGATCCTCAGTTAAGGATGCAACTGAAATTTCTTTTGAGAGAACATCCTGGATCGGCTTTTGAGCTCCTGTATCCATCACCTGATGAGTGGTTGTGAGTTTATGATGATCAACTGATTTGGTCTTCAGTGTCCTTGGTTTCTTCACAATTTGAAGAGGTAGAATCTTCTGACTATCAGGGTCACTGAGAATCAGTTTGCGTTTTGACTCTTTCTTCTTTGTTAAGTTCTTGGCAACTTTGACTGTTTTGGGAGCAGCCTGCTCCATCCCAATTTCCTTCTTGATCTTGATGAATTTCTCAGGAGAAAGATCTAATTTTGTTTTTGATAGTAGAATGTTTTTAGCATTGAACACCTTGAATCTTGCTAATCTGTCAGAATCATCAGCAATTAACCCTCGGTTTTTCAGCAGATAACTGAGCTGGACAGCAAAACCTTTGGATTGCTTAGCAGAAGAGAACATGTTCTTCAAAATAGTGAATAGAAAATGCTTCCAGTTGATTGGTCGTCCAGTCATGATTGCTGTGATGAGTTGAAACTTTTCCAGAGTTAGAGCAGCAAAAGACCCAGCCTTCGCCAAAAGCCCTTTGGCTACAATGTCTGCCAGCAGTTGCCCCTCGTGCTTTAACTCTTTCTTGGGATCGGAAACTTTGATTTTCCGTCCATCTGCAGAGAGTAAAGTTTGCATCTCTTCGATTTCCGATGCTTTGATCTCAGAAATTTGGGTTAGCCCATCAGATGGTAGTAAAAACAAATCTCCAAAATGATCTTCAGATATGATCATTAGTTTGCTATTGATGGTAGCAGCAATGTTTTCATCAGAATCGATGAATCCTGTTGAATAGAAGTCGTGAAGCTCTTTGGGATAAATTTCCTGAGCGTAGAGACCCAAAAAGGTTTTTAAGCCTGCTGATTCCAGTTGCTGAAATACTTTCTTTACATCAGCGTCTGTAATGGTCATAACTGAGTTGAAGTTGATAGCCATGGCGTTCAAAAGATGTGCTGGAATCTGGTTTGCCATTTGAAAGTGTTAAAAACTCTGATATCTCTCAAGATGAGAATTCTTTAGAAAGATAAAGTGTTCGTAAAGAAAACTGAAATGAAGTGGGGAATTGTACTAATGTTTGTGACTGTTTGAATTTTCGGACACGTGTCAGTCCAGTAAAATTTTGAGTAAAAATATGTGTACGTGTGCTGTAATCGTGTGTGTAAAATAATGAGCGGTGAAAAATGTATACACGTTTTAAACTGAAATTCATCATGAATTAGCAGACAGTCACGTCATTTGATGTGGAATATAATAGGTTTAATTATTTAACTTATGAGAAGATTATTTGAATAATCAACTGAATGATCAGTTAGGAAAAACCGATTCCTTTCAGTTAAGAATTCACTAACAACTGTCTTCTCAGTTAACTTTTTAAACCTTCATTCCCCCTAAATAGATGCATTAATTAAAATAATCCTGATTAAGCGAATCCCAAGGCTTGGTAGTGTAATCATCTTTTAAAGGAGTGTCATTTCATCTTCTTTGTCCTGGCCTATAAATAAGAATAGAGAAGTTAGTCTTCCCTACTGGGAAGAATTACAGGAGCTCGAACTCTTGTACAACTCAGGAAGGGTGACTACGTTCAGGCGGATGGCTCAATTGAGAGAAGTGCGAGAGCACTTAAAAATTTCTGCAGAGGTGGATGCTTTTAAGGAAGGCCATCTCTATGAGCTGATGTTGCGCAAAGAGTTGGAGACTCTTAACAGCATCGCTTCTTCACACAGTTTCTGCAAAACTTCGTCCTCAGCATTAGCTGCTTGGATGAATTTGTGGATAGCTAGTGTGAAGGAAACTTATGATCATGTAATCCTATCAAATATTTATGGATGAATGAAATATTTATTTTATCGTTTTGCTTTTATTTCTTCATACAATTATCCTGTTATATGATCTAATGACATGCTATCAGTCATCAGTTTTGATAAGTAAACAAATGAACTGATGAAAAACTAATTTTTATAAATTGATAAACAACTAATAAAATTCAAACTGTTATTAACTGATATCTTAAATGTCCTCGGTAAATGTGAGAGTCGCTTTAATTGACTTGTGATTCTTCAACTTCTTCAACACCTTTTTCTTATAAATGAGATGATAGTGGTGAAAATGTGATCAGTTCAAAATTATTTCAATATGTCGGATTCTGATGCATGCAGTAGCACTCACGTTCATGTGACTGATCAGTCTGCCCCTCGTTTAGCTGAAATTAAAAGAAAAATGGAGAAATATGTCTTTCAGAAGGTATTGACAACCTGGGAAAAGATTTATGAGTTGAAGATGGTGAGTGACAGTGGTGTCATTCCTACTCGTGCTCAGGAGGCAAGAGCACTGAAATACCTTGCTCGTTTTGAGGTTAGGCACGTTAATGATTTGGTTGAAGATAAATGTCTTTTAGAAGCAATGCTATGGAAGGAGTGGCATGTTGTTGATAAGATCTCAAAGTCAAGGGCATTTGCTGGAGTTAGAATTTATGACTTGACTGATTGGGTTAGGGCATGGCTAGATACAGTTGGATCTATGATTTCTTCTGTAAATTGGGATCGTTGGTATTCTTAATGAAATATTATTCTCAATTTGTTGTGGTCTTATTTTCTGCACTTAATTCTGTTAGTGAAGTTATATTACTAATAGTATCTTAAGATAAATCAATTAAACCAAGAATATTTCGGAAATAAGAAAACTTAGCCTCTGGTAACGGTTTTGTGAAGATGTCTGCTGCTTGTTGTTCCGTTGAGACGTATTCTAATCTGATATTCTTCTTCAGTGCATGATCTCTGATGAAATGATGTCTGACATCTATATGCTTAGTCCTGGAGTGAAGAACTGGATTGTATGTAATAGCAATTGTACTCGTGTTGGTCACAGAATATTGGTGATTCCTTTGCATCAACACCATAATCTTTCAGTTGTTGCTGAATCCAGAGTAGTTGGGCACAGCAGTTTCCAGCAGCAAGATATTCTGCTTCAGTTGTGGAAGTTGCTATGGATGTTTGCTTTTTACTAAACCAAGAGATCAGTCTGTCTCCAAGAAACTGACATGATCCACTTGTACTTTTTTGATCAAGCTTGCATCCTGCATAATCTGCATCTGAATAGCCAACTAAATTGAAAGATGAGTCTTTAGAGTACCATAATCCAACATTTTCCGTGCCTTTAAGATATCTCAAGATACGTTTGGCCGCAGAAAAATGTGATTGTTTAGGATTAGCTTGAAATCTTGCACATATACATACAACAAACATAATATCAGGGCGACTAGCAGTTAGGTACAATAAAGAACCTATTAAACCTCTGTATAGTGTCGTCTCAACTGATATTCCCCCTTGATCAGTGTCTAATTTAACTGATGAGCTCATTGGAGTGCTTGCTGCTGAACAAGATTCCATGCCAAATTTCTTTAGCAATTCCTTGGTATATTTGGTTTGACTGATAAATGTTCCTGAATCCAGTTGCTTCACTTGTAAACCAAGAAAGAATGTCAGCTCACCCATCATGCTCATCTCGAACTTATCCTGCATCAACTTGGAAAATTTCTTGCATAATTTGGGGTTAGTTGACCCAAAAATAATATCATCAACGTAAATTTGAACAAGTAAGATATGATCATTTTTCGAAAATTTAAACAAAGTCTTATCAACTGATCCATCAGAAAAATCATGATCAGTTAGGAATTTTGAGAGGGTTTCATACCAAGCTCGTGGAGCTTGTTTGAGACCATATAATGCTTTGTTCAAATAATAAACATGATCAGGGAAATTATGATTGACAAAACCTGGAGGTTGTTCAACGTAGACTTCTTCTTGCAATTGGCCATTTGGGAATGCACTTTTCACATCCATTTGATAGACTTTAAAGTTTTTGAAGGATGCATAGGCAAGAAATATTCTGATTGCCTCCAGTCTTGCAACTGGTGCATATGTTTCATCATAAACAATTCCTTCTTCTTGTCTATACCCTTGTGCCACAAGCCTTGCTTTGTTGCGCACAACTGAACCATCTTCGTTCAGTTTGTTTCTGTACACCCATTTTGTACCTATAACAGTTTTAGAAACTGGCCTTGGAACTAAGTTCCAGACATTGTTATGAACAAACTGATTTAGCTCTTCTTGCATTGCATTAATCCAATTAGGATCAGCAAGAGCTTCGTCAGTTTTTGTTGGTTCAATTTGAGATACAAAAGCTGAATGAATAAATAAATTAAGCATTTGATTTCTTGTTCTTACTGGATCAGATGGGTTACCTATTACCAGTTCTGGAGGGTGTGATTTCTTCCATCTAAGTTCAGCATTTGTTGCTTCACAGCCAGCAAATTCTTCGTTAGGTAACTGAATGTTCTCAGTTTCAGTTGGAGCTGATTCAGTTGTTAATTGATTTCCATTAGTTTGCTCCACTAACTGATTGTCAAGATTTGCTTCCAATTCAGCTGGTTGATCCAATATCTCAGGTTCAGGTGTATGAAAGATATTCTGATTATTACGACTTTCGTCTGAGTCATCATCTTCCAGACTGATATCTGTAAATCGATCAGCTAGCTCAACTTGATCAGTTGGCTTATCGATTAGTGCAGTTTCATCAAAATCAACATGTGCAGATTCTTCAACATTTAAGGTTTTCTTATTAAATACTTTGTAAGCTATGCTAACTGATGAATATCCAAGGAATATTCCTTCTGCTGATTTGACATCGAATGCTTTTAGATAATTTTTACCATTGTTATGAATAAAACATCTATATCCAAATATTTTGAAGTAAGTGATTATGCTTTTTCTTCCATGCCAGATCTCATATGGTGTTTTCATGTGATTTTTATTAATCATTGATCTGTTCTGAGTGTAGCATGCAGTGTTTACTGCTTCAGCCCAAAATCTTTGAGAAATACCAGAATCAGCAAGCATTGTTCTAGCAGCTTCTTTAAGAGTTCGATTCCTTCTTTCAGCTACACCGTTTTGCTGAGGTGTTCTTGCTGCTGAGAGCTCATACTTGATTCCAGTATTTTCTAAAAAGTTTGAAAGTGTTTGATTGATGAATTCAGTTCCTCGATCAGATCTGATTCGATCAATCCCAACTGATTTTTCATTTAAAAGTCTTTTGAAGAGTTTAATCAGTTGTGCAGCAGTATGGTCTTTGGATTTGAGAAATATAACCCAAGTAAATCTTGAAAAGTCATCTATGACCACCAAGGTGTATTTCATTCCCCCTAAGCTCATGACTGGTATTGGACCAAAGAGATCCATGTGCAATAATTCTAAGCATCGGGATGAAGATTTACAGCCTTTGTTTTTGAAAGAGGATCGAACTTTTTTTCCATACTGACATGCTGAACAAAGTTTTTCTTTTGAAAAATTTATTTTGGGCAAACCAGTTACAAGTTCATGCTTACTCAGATAGGCAAGAGATTTAAAATTTAAATGATTTAACCTTTTATGCCACAACCATTTTTGAGATGATTTAGAGGCAATAAAACATACTGGTTTATAAGATTGATCATTCCAGCTGACTTTGTAAGTGTTTCCACACCTTTTGTCAGTTAGAATAATCTCTTCAGTTGAGTTTTTGACTGAACAAGAGTGTTTGTCAAACTGAACTGAGAATCCATTATCGCATAACTGAATAATGCTTATCAGATTATACTTAAGATTTTCGACTAATAAAATATCATTAATGGTGAAGTTACCATGGATAAGCTTACCCTTACCCACAGTTTTACCTTTGGAATTATCCCCAAAACTGATGTTTGGACCAGTGTATTTGAACAGTTGAGATAATAAATTTGAATCTCCTGTCATGTGTCGTGAACATCCACTGTCCAGATACCATATTGAACCAATGCTTGTACCTACTATCTGTAATTAAACACAAAATAAGATTTTGATACCCTTTTCTATTTGGGTCCAAAGTTGATTAGTCCTTTAGGAATCCAGACTTGAATCAGTCTAACTGACCGTCCTGTTGCTGTATTCCATATGGTCCTTCCCTGTCTGTGTGTACTTGGTGTATGGTGTGTGGATGATACGACATGTGTTTTGTCCTTTTTCAACTGATTGTTCAGCCGATATCTTTTCTGAACTGGTTTACTGTTGTAGTAGTTTGAGTAGCCATATGAATATTTTCTGCTGAGAGTTTTTGGTTGTTGATTCCATGAGTCAGTCTTACCCTTCGGATTATACCCAATCCCACATCTCATGCCTTTATTCATATTCTGAGATGGCTGTTCAATCAGTTTACTCGACTCTTTTTGATCTTGTACCATAACTGATTTTACAAAGTGAATATATTTCCCTTTGTTCATATTCAGTTTTGGTTGAGTATCTTGGGAGGACGAATCATCTTTACTACAGAATCCTAAACCAGTTTTATCATCAACTGATTTCTGAGAGTTCTGTATATTAGTTAAAGCTTTAGATGATTTGTTCCAAACTTGAATAAGCTCATTGAGCTATGTATTTTCAAGCGACAAATTCTGAATCATTAATTGATTCTTGCTTCTTTCATTACTGAGTTCAGCAATCTCCCTTCTCAGACTCAACATTTCAACTGATTCATCAGTTTTTGTTTTATCGTCTTTGGGATTATCTTGCTTTGCTCTGAATTTTTCAAATGATAAAGCAAGCTTTTGATACTCACTGACCATGTCATGAAGAGTTGAGATGAGTTCTTCTCTTGTAAAATCAATTGAGCTAATATCAAATACCTGCTCATAGCTTGATTGATCTTCTATGTTATCAGCCATTAGACATGTTACTTCTTCCTCATCCTCACTTGAACTGCAAGAACTTTCTGGTTCTGACTCTTCGCTGTCAGTTTCTGCCCATTTTTCTTTGCTATTTTCAGCTAGGAGTACTTCATGTTTCTTTCTGTAAGGCTTCTTTTCGTCCTTAGATCTCCTCTTGTGCTCATACACTTTCTTCTTTCTTTCAGTTGAGATTTGATTGTCCTTTTTAGGCTTGGGACAGTTAGCAATAAAGTGACCAGATTTGCCACAGTTGAAACATACATTAGACTCTTCTCTGGAGTTGTTTCTTTGATAATTCTTCTGAAAATTTCCTTTATTTTTCCTCATGAATCTTCCAGATTTCTTAATGAATAGTGACATGGCATCGTTGCTCAGTTGATCAGCAGTGTTCTCAACTGAACCAGTTGATTCATTTCTAACAGCAGTTAAAGCAGTAGTTGCTGCTGGGGTAGATGGTTCTCCTTCTCGAGTTTGAAGTTCAAACTCATATGCTTTTAGATCAGCAAATAAATCATGAAGTTCAACTTTGTTAAGATCTTTGGATTCCCTCATTGCCATAGTTTTGACATCCCATTCTTTGGGAAGTCCTCTGATTACTTTCAACGCTACTTCTTTATTTGTATACACTTTTCCAAGTGCATTCAGTTCGTTGATGATACAGCTGGTTCTTTCATCATATTCATGCATTGTTTCTCCCATCTTCATTCTGATGTTGTCGAACTTCTGCACAGCAACTGAAAGTTTGTTTTCTTTGGTTTGTTCATTACCTTCGCAAAGTTGAATTAACTTCTCCCAAATTTCTTTGGCGGTTTTGCACATTTTGATTTTACTGAACGTTACTTTGTCCAGTGTCTTATACAATATGTCTTTTGCAATGTTGTCTAGATTTGCCTTTCTCTTGTCCTCTGTAGTCCACTCATCTCTAGGCTTTTCAATTCGGTGAGGTGCCCCTTCAGTAATAGCAACAGCTGTGTTTGCTTTCAAAATTTTCATGGGTCCGTCAGTTATAACGTACCACATGTCATCGTCTTGTGCAGCTAGATGAGCCTGCATTCTGATTTTCCAATCATCAAAATCTTCTCTGGAGAACATTGGAATCTTATTGAATGAGGACATAGTGATTAGATTGAGTATAGATAGTCTTTGATAGGATATGCCCTGCTCTGATACCACTTGATAGGATCGGTTATTGATTAAGGAGTGTTTAGAAGGGGGAGTTGAATAAACACTTCTACGAATTTAAATGTTCTTAAAAGAAAGGTAGTTCAGTTTTATTACAAACTGAACTAAGTATCCCGTCGGTCAATAACAATCAGTTAAACTGAATAACCAGTTGCGGAAAGTAAACTGATTGAAAGATAGAATATCTAACTGAAACTGAAAAACTGAAGTAAAGACAACACAATATGTTTCTGGATGTTCGGAGAATTGAATAACTCCTACGTCACCCCTTCTATCTCAAGGATAGGATATTCACTAAAAGACTTTGATCGAGTACAACACTTGTACAGACCCTCTTCAGTTAGGACTTATCTATTGCCTGAACTGAAACTCTTAGTATAATATAATGATCTCTGTAAGTAACTGAACTTAGCACTTATTGAATTATCAATATTACAGAGTGCTAGTTTGCTCAACGTGTAGCCTTGATTGCTACGAATAGATCTAATAAGTGTGAGCTGAGATTTTGACAGAGTAATAGCAAGTTTGAGATTAATCGATCGTATGTTCTGTCAACTGCTCTTTAGTCATATTTATAGACTTATCTTTCAACGGTAATTTTGAATTTACGTATCCGTTGATTGCCATCTCATCATTTCTTAAACAATGTTCTTGATTGCCACTTCATCGTTGATTGTAAGACGGCGTATTAATTTCAATAGCCGAAATACGTTGTTCTATGCAGTGCGGCTTTCCATATTCAGTTGCTGTCTGATATGTCTATCTGTCTATTGAATGATCTTTCCCGAGTTATCTTCAGTTGAGAAGCTTTAATGTTTTCGGCTGAATGTTTTAACTGATCAGTTCTCAACTGATCAGTTTGTGTCAACTGATTTCAGTTGAATGTCCAGCTGCCGAATTTGCTTTCATGTATTAGTTGATTTAATCGATTGATTTATGTTTTGTCAAACTCCAGAATTTAGTTTCCAACAGATATGTTGGTCCATATGAGATTCTCGAGAAGATAGGAGATCGTGCCTATCGACTCGCATTGCCGCCTTCTTTATCAGGGATACATAATGTCTTCCATGTATCTATGCTGCGGAAGTATCTCCCCGATGATTCTCATATTATTCAGCCAGACGAGACCGAGCTAGATGAAACATTGAGTTATTTCGAGAAACCGATTCGAATTATCGATCGCAAAGAAAAGAGACTCAGAACGAAGACAATTCCTCTTGTAAAAGTTCAATGGACTCGTCATGACATTGAAGAAGCTGCTTGGGAGACTGAATCAGATATGAGACAATAATTCCCAGCATTATTTCACTGATGTAAGTTTCTAATCAATTTCTATTACATGCCTTCTTATTGATATGATTGATTGCCTGTGATTTCGGGGATGAAATCATATCTTGGGGGGGGGGGGGGGGGTAGAAATGTAATGCCTGAGATTTTATTACCATAATCTGAGATTAATCTGAAATGATTATTGATAATTGATGTGATTATAGACGGAACGGATCGGACCGAGAAAGACGAATAAATAGAAATGAAATGTGCGAGGAACAGTAGCCCTCGCGCATATGCACGGCATTGATACGCGCATGTGCGGGAGTTGGGCAGAGGACCTCGCGCATATGCGCGAAGGAGGAGCGCGCATATGCGCGAGCTGTGCAAGAAAAATCCTGAGGACCTCGCGCATATGTGCGGAGATGAGTCGCGCATATGCGCGAGCTGCCGTGCTTGGAACGCGCCGAGACATATTGTCTCGCGCATATGCGCCGATGAAGGTCGCGCATATGCGCGAGACGTGCAGCAGGCACACCGAGCCACTTGGCTTGTTGCATGTCCGAGATGTATGTATATATATATATATATATATATATATATATATACGTATATTTGAAAGGGGATCGGTTACGGTGACCGGAAGCGCAACGGAAGTTTAAAAATCAAAATTTTGTATCAAAATTTCGGCCACCCCCTATTCCATGTAGCAAATACAAAAACACAACTATTTCATACATAGGGTGTAAGAAAATCGTTACCTATCAATCTTAAAAGATTGATGATGGCTCCAACTTTGTTGTTAAACAACAAAGCTCTTCAATGGATGAAGATCTACAAGCTCCACCTTTCTTTTGGACTCCTTTCTTCCAATCAAGCCCACCACCAACTAGGTAGATCCACCTTACACCTGCACTAGAAAATGTATGGCATTTTTCTTTGAAAAGTGAGTGTTTTTCTCCAACAATTGAAGAAGAAAAGAGAGAAAATTTTTGAGAGAATTAGCTTGAATATTTCGGCCATGGAGATGAATGAATGGGGGAAGGGAGACTTGTCTTGGACATGCAAAAAGTAGAGACCAAAAGTAGCATGTCATGCCTTGATATTTGAAAAAGTTGTCTCCAACCCTTCACCTCCCATGCATGATATATTATATGGTTTTTAACACATTAAAAACCATGGACTAAATTTAATTATCTCAAACATATTTGAGACTAATTAAACATTACTTGAATTTACCCAAGTCCCACTAGTTAAATAATTAATTTAAATTGAGCTCTACAAGACTCAATATAATTTAATTAATTCAACACTTGAATTAATTTAATTATTTGGACTCTACTAGGTCCACTAGTGTTTAATTAATTCAACACTTGAATTAATTTAATTTAGTCCATAATAATGTTTATGAAAATCACAATTTTCAAATACATTATTCAATTGGCCAACTTTTAATTTAGGAACACTTCCATAAATTAAAATTTACATTTCTCTCATAGAAGTCATACTTCTATTTTTCTTTACACTTATAAACTCATTTATAAGTCGTTCAACACATTGAACTATTTTCTCCTTTATAGAAGTCATACTTCTAATTTTCTTTACGCTTATAAACCCTTTTACAAGCCGTTCAACACATTGAACTATTTTCACTTCTCAACGGGATCTAGAAAGCTAGTACTTGTGTGGCCCTCAATGGTTCATTGATACAACTAGCCGTGGGTTCACATCTCCATGTGATTCGGACTAAACATGTCCTTATATGAGCATACCCCAATTGCTCCATTCTTACTTATCAACTCCTTGATAATAAGAACGTCAGAACTCAAGTCTGATAGTACCCAACCAACCATGTTAAACGCCTAGCAACATCGCTTACATGATTCCCTAGGTATCAAATGATAGTGCCTGCAAGAACCATTCAATTATGGTTAGCGTACAGTACGGTCCCTTCAACTCATATATCCCGATCGATTCGACAACCATTGGTTTATCGAGAGTTGTCAATGAATCGATACTATGTGTCATGTCGTAGTTGCATCGATGGTGTAATCTATGAAAGCCCTTTCATAATTACCACCATAATCTGGCCAGAGATTTCAACCTACATACACATGATAACACATAGGATATCCATACCCGAAGGTAAGCGGTGAATCCCCGACTACAATGCATCGACTCCTATGTGTTTCGATAGAACACCCAACCTTGCTACCTGATGACCCCATAAGAGTCGGTAAACAAGTTAAAGTGTAATTCTAGCACATAGAGTCTCAATGTTGTCCCGGGTCATAAGGACTAATGGTGTACAACCATAAACCAGGACTTTTCCACTCGATAAGTGAGAACCACTTGGAAAGTCCTTTAATGGAGGGTTGTTCAGTGCACTCTACCAGGAGCACCTATCTGCATGCTCGGACATCACAATGTCCCCTACCAATGAAACATGGTACTCACATCGCATATACTAGTCTCTAACTCGAGCGGCCTATATCCTTCTTAGTGGCGGCTGAATCGACTAGGAACCGTTTAGAATATACAGTATTACAAATATGAGTTTCATGATACTCATCATATGAGCATCTCATATTCTTTCTACCATTTGTATATTCAAGGGCTTTATCTATGCAACTAGCATGGGTATACAGATAAAGATGTGCCAAAATAATAATATCAAATATTATTAAAATAAAGATTGCTTATACATAGAGTTTCATTGTGAACACTCGGCCAACACTTGGCTCGACGGGCACCTACTCTAACAATCTCCCACTTGCACTAGAGCCAACTACCCATATGCTTTAAACCCATTGATTCGCGATGCTTGTCGAATAATGGTCCAGGTAAAGGCTTAGCTAGTGGATCAACAACATTATCTGCGGAGCCGACTATGTCAAAAGACACTTCTTCCTCTTTCCACAATCTCTCCGTGGATGTGGTACTTTCTAAATACATGTTTGGACTTCTGATGAGACCTTGGCTCCTTTGCTTGAGCTAAAGCTCCCGTGTTGTCACACAACATCGGGACATGAGCAACTCAATTAGGAATGACGTCCAACTCTTGGACAAAATTCCTTATCCAAACAGCCTCCCTTGCTGCATCTGATGCAGCAATGTATTCGGCCTCTGTGCTTGAATCCGTAGTATTGTCTTGCTTGGAACTCTTCCAAGAGACAGCAGCACCATTGAGCATGAATACAAACCCAGAGGTTGACTTCGAGTCATCGATATCGCTTTGGAAGCTAGAGTCGGTATAGCCTTCCAATTTTAGTTCTCCACCCCATAGACCAAGAACAATTTATTGGTCCTTCTCAACTACTTGAGGATGTCTTTCACAGCTTTCCAATGTGGAAGACCGGGGTTCGATTGATATCTACTCACTACACTTAGTGCGAAAGCCACGTCAGGACGTGTAGATATCATCCCATACATGATGCTACCAATTGCCGAAGCATACGGAATGTGTGTCATCGCCACTATCTCTTCATCAGTCTTGGGAGACAGACTTGGATAGGGACACGCCATGACACATTGGTAGATGTCCTCTCATGGACTCACCCATCGAGAACCGCTTCACGATGGTATCAATGTATGTGGACTGGGTGAGATCAAGCAATCTTTTCGATCTATCTCAATAGATCTGTATCCCAATACAAAAGATGCTTCACCCAAGTCCTGCATCGAGAACTTACTCGCTAACCATATCTTAGTTGATTGCAACATTCCTACATCATTCCCAATGATTAGAATGTCATCAACATAAAACACCAGGAATGTCACAACACTCCCACTGACCTTCTTATACACATAGGGTTCCTCAGGATTCTTAGCAAAACCAAACTCTTTGATCGTACTATCGAATCTGAGGTTCCAACTCCTAGATGCCTGCTTTAGACCCTAAATAGATCTCTGAAGTTTGCATACCATATGCTCACTTTTGATAGATGTAAACCCTCCAGGTTTGAGACATGTAAATTGTGACACCCTGACCCGTTACAATTAAAATACAGCGGAATTTAAAATTTTCTTTCAAATGGAAGGAGTTTCAAAATACATTTCATAAAAATGTTTACAAAATAGCAATACATGATCATTAAATGACATTACAAAATACAAAATATCATTCCTATGATCATGCCAGAATCTTCCTTCCAACGGTGCATGCATATGACCCCTATCCACAGTCAACGTCCAGGGCCTCCACTCTGATCTGCATCACATGAATAAACTGAAATGAGAATAAATCTCAGCAAGTGGAACTCTAACATAGCAATGATACATAGTATACTCTGTAAAACATGACTTTGAAATCATAAATACCATCAACTCTGAAACATGAATACTGTAGCAATAACTGTAGCAATAGCAATAGCAATAAGATAGCAATACGATGGTATTTCTCTTTTCTCTGGTTGGATTGATATCAATAGTATCTATGACTGTGGGTGCAAATATCCCATCGATATAAATCGATAACTGTGAGGGATATAAGCCTATGGGCGTTGATCAACTAATTGCATGCAATACTCTGACTATGATTCAATCAATCCAATAAAACATTTGAACTCTGAATAGTATTTAAAGCCGTCGTTTCGCAATCTCTAACTTTTCTCTTGTATTCCATTTTTAACAATAGTGAGATATACAATACCTCCAATAGATAATCAATGAAATCAATACATAACAATGGATCAATGGAAGGGAATAACACTTTGAAACCTTTAAAACACAATACATATAATATCATGTGAGCAAAAAGGATGAAATTCCACTTACAACCCAATAGAACACCTCAAATAAGCTCTTGGTACACCACCTACAACAATAATCCATAAACAACACCAATATCAACTCTAGATCCACAAGTACAAGACAAATAATCCATTAAACCAACAATAACAACACCCTATAACAACTCATCTCCAAAAACCATGATAGAATCGCACCAAAAACTTACCTAAGCTTCCTTATACCACGTAGAACGTCGATCTCAAGTCGGAAATCCAAACAAATCCAAGAATCAAAGGTAGGAAGCAATTGAAAATGGAGAAAACCCTTGCCCTAGAGAGGAAATCTCGAAAAGAAGATAAGAGATAAGGTATGGAATGGCCAACAACTCCCAAAAAGCAACTAAATATCTCGCCCATACTAACACCGCGGGTGCGCTGCCACAAGCACCGCGGGTGCGCTAAGCTCACGGCACAACAAAATAAATCCCATGCACGAACACCGCGGGTGCGGTGCTACAATTACCGCGGGTGCGGTGCACACCGCGGGTGCGGTCCTTACACTGCCGCGGGTGCGGTCAAGCCACGACCTTCAAATTCTAAAATGATGAATAGTACACCGCGGGGGCACTCCTCTAAGAGCGCGGGTGCACTCTTGCTACGGCAATGAACAGTAATAAAGCCACTAAAATTGATCCGAAACGCTGAAACGAACAATCAACACCAACTAATACCTCAATAAAACAATAACCAATAATACTATGGCCCAAAACACAACTCTAAACATCTAATCACATAACCCAAATAACAAGTAAAGCTTAAACCGTACCGTACACCGGGCTCGGCTATTACAATCTCCCCTCCTTAGAGGAATTTCGTCCGCGAAATTGACGTCACTGCACGAACAACTCAGGATACTTCTCTCTCATCTCATCCTCTGGTTCCCACGTAGCCTCCTCTAACAAATGGTTCCTCCAAAGGACTTTAACGATGCCGATCTCTTTGTTCCTCAATACTCTGACTGTGCGATCCAAAATCTGAATCGGAATCTCTTGGTAAGTCAAATTCGGCGTCAAGTCCAATGGCTCGTGGTGAAGAACATGGGAAGGATCTGCAATATACTTCCTGAGCATCGAAACATGAAATACATTATGGACTCTGTCAAGATCGGGCGGTAGGGCTAATCTGTAGGCTCGGTCACCAACTCTGTCCAAGATCTCAAAAGGGCCAATAAACCTCGGACTCAGCTTACCCTTCTTACCAAATCTCATCACACCCTTGAGAGGTGCTATCTTCAGAAATACATGATCGCCAACCTCGAACTGCAAAGGTCTGCGACGAACATCGGCATAGCTCTTCTGTCTCGACTGAGCAGTCTTCATCCTCTCTCTGATCACTGCAACAACATCGACAGTCTGCTGGACCAACTCGGGACCCAACATCTTCCTCTCTCCAACCTCATCCCAAAACAAAGGCGATCTGCACTTCCTGCCATAGAGTGCCTCATACGGTGCCATCCCAATCGACACCTGGTAGCTATTGTTGTACGTGAACTCCACAAGTGGCAATTTAGAATCCCAGCTACCAGAATAATCAATAGTACAAGCTCTGAGCATATCCTCAAGTATCTGAATGACTCTCTCTGACTGACCGTCGCTCTGAGGGTGATAAGCTGTACTGAACGCTAACCGCGAACCCATAGCTCTGTGCAGACTCTTCCAAAACTCGGAGGTAAATCTAGGGTCACGATCAGACACGATCGACACAGGAACCCCATGAAGTCTAACAATCTCTGCAATGTAGTCCTCGGCGTACTGATTCATCGAGTACGTCGTCTTGACTGGGAGAAAGTGCGCTGACTTGGTCAATCGATCAACGATGACCCAAATGGAATTATAACCTCTCTGAACTCTGGGCAGACCAGACACGAAATCCATAGTGATATGCTCCCACTTCCACTGAGGAATCGGCAAAGATAGCAATGTCCCAGCAGGTCTCTGATGCTCAATCTTCACCTGCTGACAAGTAAGGCACTGAGAAATGAACAAAGCAACATCTTTCTTCATACCTGGCCACCAATAGAGTCGACGAAGATCCTGATACATCTTCGTACTGCCTGGATGAATCGAATATGGCGCGGTATGAGCCTCTGTCAGAATGTCTCTACGAATATCGTCGCCAATAGGAACACAAATACGGCCTCTGAAAGTCACCAAACCATCACCATTCGAACCAAACTCTGAGTTACCCCTCTCCTCAGCTCTAGCTCTCAACTCTAGCAACTGCACATCAGTCGACTGCTCTCTACGGATCCTGTCCGTCAAAGTAGATCGAATGACTAACGCTGAAAGACGAGCAATGGTACCTGGAATAACCAGATCTATCTCCTCTCGATGCAAATCCATCAACAATGGCCTCTGAATCAAAGAACTCAAAGAAGCACTCAATGTGCGACTCAACGCATCTGCCACAACGTTCGCCTTCCCTGGGTGGTAACTGATAGTCACATCATAATCCTTGACAAGCTCTAACCACCTCCTCTGCCTCATGTTGAGCTCTTTCTGAGAAAACAGATACTTCAAACTCTTGTGGTCTGTGAAGATCTCACACTTTTCGCCATACAGATAATGTCTCCAAATCTTCAGGGCGAAAACCACAGCTGCTAGCTCCAAATCATGCGTCGGATAATTCTTCTCATAATCCTTCAACTGGCGAGAAGCATAGGCAATAACCTTACCTCGCTGCATCAGAACTGCACCAAGGCCTCTCTTCGACGCATCGGTAAAGACAACGAAATCCTCTGAACCACTAGGCAATGAAAGAACAGGAGCTGACGTCAACTTGTCCTTCAACTCCTGAAATGCACGCTGGCAATCGATAGACCACTCGAACTTCACAGTCTTCCTCGTCAGATTGGACAATGGCAGGGCAATCTTGGAAAAATCTGAAATGAAACGACGATAATAACCCGCCAAACCAAGGAAACTGCGTACCTCAGAAACAGTAGTAGGAATAGGCCAATTCTGAATCGCCTCAATCTTCAATGGATCAACAGCAATGCCATCTTTCGAAACGACATGGCCTAGAAAAGAAATCTGATCCAGCCAAAACTCACACTTCTTCAACTTGGCAAACAACCTCTTCTCTCGCAACAACTGAAGCACCACACTGAGATGCTCTGCATGAAGCTCTCTGGTCTTGGAATAGATAAGAATATCGTCGATGAAAACAATGACGAAGCTATCCAAGAACGGCTTGAACACTCGGTTCATCATGTCCATGAAGACTGAAGGGGCATTGGTCAAACCAAACGACATCACAAGAAACTCAAAATGACCATACCTGGTCCTGAAAGCCGTCTTAGGGACATCAGACTCCCTAACCTTCAACTGATAGTAGCCAGACCGAAGATCAATCTTCGAAAACACAGTGGCACCATGGAGCTGATCAAACAAATCATCTATCCGTGGCAATGGATACTTGTTCTTGACAGTCACTTTGTTGAGCTCCCTGTAGTCGATACACAGCCGCAAGGAACCATCTTTATTCTTAACGAAAAGAACCGGAGCTCCCCAAGGCGAAGAACTCGGACGAATGAAACCCTTATCTAGAAGATCCTGCAACTGCGCCTTCAACTCCTTCATCTCAGTAGGGGCCATCCGGTACGGAGCCTTAGAAATAGGAACCGTACCAGGAGCTAGATCGATCACGAACTCAACATCTCTGTCCGGTGGCAAACCCGGAACATCATCCTCAAACATATCAGCAAACTCCCTCACAACATCGATATCATCAATATTCAACTTAATCAGTCTATCAACATCCACAATAGAAGCAAGAAACCCATCGCAACC
Source organism: Primulina eburnea (assembly GCF_022965805.1). Lineage (NCBI taxonomy): Eukaryota > Viridiplantae > Streptophyta > Magnoliopsida > Lamiales > Gesneriaceae > Primulina > Primulina eburnea. Next base: position 10,055,265 of record NC_133118.1, on the reverse strand, counting down.
TCTACACAGCAATCTCTCAGCCTCAAGACAAGAAATAAAAGGAAGGACCAGCGACGTACCTGAGCTGGCGAGAACTCCTCCCTGGCCATCATCTGCAAAAGTCACCTTCTTAGCAACACAATCGATAACTGAACGGTAAGTCGAAAGCCAATCCATGCCAAGAATAACATCGAAGGCAACCAAAGGGATAACAATCAAATCAGCGAAGACAACTCGCTCCTCAATACGAACAGGGCACGCAAAGACAATCGATGTCGGGCACAAGACGTCCCCCGAAGGCAAAACAACACTAAGCTGGAGGGGAAGAACAGAAGGAACTATACCCAAAGATCTCAAAAAAAAAATCAGACATAAAAGAATGAGTAGCACCAGTATCAATCAAAGTAGTAGCTACTCTGCCTGAAATCAAAATCGTACTAGAGATCAATGAAGAATCATGATTAATACCTTCCTTCTTCATCGCAAAGATACGACCCTGCACCTTCCCTTGGCTAGCTCCTCGTGGACAATTTCCGGCAACGTGGCCTGCCGTGCCACAACGGTAACAAGAATGAGTGCCAAGTCTGCACTCTCCTCGATGATGCTTGCCACACTTAGGACACAGTGGCTTCTCGAGATCAAATGGAACAACTGGAACTGGCGGAGGTCTAGGACTCGACTCCATCTTGCCCTTGCCCTTGAAACGATCCCTGCCCCTCTGATTAGAACCCTGGCCTCTCTGAGCAACAGCTTGATGCCTCTCCCTGGCGATATCCTTCTCATCCTGCTCGGCCAACAACGCTTTGGACACGATCTCCTTGAAAGTAACAGCCTTGGACATGTTGATATCCCGTCGAATCTCAGCTCTAAGGCCTCGAATGAAATGAGCGCCTTTGTCCTTGTCGTTCGAAGCAATATACGGAGCAAAAAGGCAACCCTCCTCAAACTTCAGAATATACTGACCAACATCCAAGCTCCCCTGACGAAGCTCCAAGAACTCCGTAACCTTCCTCGCTCTAAGGGCATCGGGGAAATACTTGTCATAGAACAAGTCCGTGAACTCTGACCACTTCAGTGTCGCAACAGTAACACTGACCTTCGTCGCATTCCACCAAATGCGGGCAGCCTTAACCAACATGAACACTGCATAGCTGATCCTGTCTTTGTCCTCATACTGGAGATGATCAAAGATAGCTTCAAGCGCCTTGACCCACTCGACAGCAACTAGAGGATCGGTACTACCTGCGAATTCCGGTGGATCCATTCTCTTGAAAGCAGAAAAGACGGCATCAGTGCCAACATCCTGAGCAACCTGACCTCTCACTTGGCCTCGACCCTGTCCTGCTCCTTGCAATCGGAGCAACTGCTGAATCTGATCACTATGCACCTTAGCCTGCTCCTTAAGCAACTTGCCGAACTCGTCGACAACTCTCGAGGAAGAACTATCCTCACCCTCTGCCGCCTTACGCTTAGGAGGCATACTCTACAATTGCTCACAAGACACCAATCAATATATATAACAATGGATAGATGCAAGAAAACATACCCGGACAGTTGAAAGTAGATGAAGTCATATGCATTGGTCCGAAGAACACCGCTCTGATACCACTAAATGTGACACCCTGACCCGTTACAATTAAAATACAGCGAAATTTAAAATTTTCTTTCAAATGGAAGGAGTTTCAAAATACATTTCATAAAAATGTTTACAAAATAGCAATACATGATCATTTAAATGACATTACAAAATACAAAATATCATTCCTATGATCATGCCAAAATCTTCCTTCCAACGGTGCATGCATATGACCCCTATCCACAGTCAACGTCCAGGGCCTCCACTCTGATCTGCATCACATGAATAAACTGAAATGAGAATAAATCTCAGCAAGTGGAACTCTAACATAGCAATGATACATAGTATACTCTGTAAAACATGACTTTGAAATCATAAATACCATCAACTCTGAAACATGAATACTGTAGCAATAACTGTAGCAATAGCAATAGCAATAAGATAGCAATACGATGATATTTCTCTTTTCTCTGGTTGGATTGATATCAATAGTATCTATGACTGTGGGTGCAAATATCCCATCGATATAAATCGATAACTGTGAGGGATATAAGCCTATGGGCGTTGATCAACTAATTGCATGCAATGCTCTGACTATGATTCAATCAATCCAATAAAACATTTGAACTCTGAATAGTATTTAAAGCCGTCGTTTCGCAATCTCTATCTTTTCTCTTGTATTCCCTTTTTAACAATAGTGAGATATACAATACCTCCAATAGATAATCAATGAAATCAATACATAACAATGGATCAATGGAAGGGAATAACACTTTGAAACCTTTAAAACACAATACATATAATATCATGTGAGCAAAAAGGATGAAATTCCACTTACAACCCAATAGAACACCTCAAATAAGCTCTTGGTACATCACCTACTACAATAATCCATAAAAAACACCAATATCAACTCTAGATCCACAAGTACAAGTCAAATAATCCATTAAACCAACAATAACAACACCCTATAACAACTCATTTCCAAAAACCATGATAGAATCGCACCAAAAACTTACCTAAGCTTCCTTATACCACGTAGAACGTCGATCTCAAGTCGGAAATCCAAACAAATCCAAGAATCAAAGGTAGGAAGCAATTGAAAATGGAGAAAACCCTTGCCCTAGAGAGGAAATCTCGAAAAGAAGATAAGAGATAAGGTATGGAATGGCCAACAACTCCCAAAAAGCAACTAAATATCTCGCCCATACTTACACCGCGGGTGCGCTGCCACAAGCACCGCGGGTGCGCTAAGCTCACGGCACAACTAAATAAATCCCATGCACGAACACCGCGGGTGCGGTGCTACAATTACCGCGGGTGCGGTGCACACCGCGGGTGCGGTCCTTACACTGCCGCGGGTGCGGTCAAGCCACGGCCTTCAAATTCTAAAATGATGAATAGTACACCGCGGGGGCACTCCTCTAAGAGCGCGGGTGCACTCTTGCTACGGCAATGAACAGTAATAAAGCCACTAAAATCGATCCGAAACGCTGAATCGAACAATCAACACCAACTAATACCTCAATAAAACAATAACCAATAATACTATGGCCCAAAACACAACTCTAAACATCTAATCACATAACCCAAATAACAAGTAAAGCTTAAACCGTACCGTACACCGGGCTCGGCTATTACATAAATCTCTTCCTTAATATCCCCATTAAGAAAGGCTGTCTTGACATCTATCTGCCATATCTCATAGTCATACCATGCAGCTATGGCTAGCAAAATCCTTATGGACTTGAACATTGCAACTGGTGAAAAGGTTTCCTCAAAGTCAACTCCTTGTCTTTGAGTATATACTTTTGCCACCAATCGCGCCTTGAAGGTCAATACCTTCCCATCCGCCCCAAGTCCCTATGGGAACCGTTCCCACAGGTGGATCTATAAGATCCCACACTTGGTTCGAATGCATGGAATTCAACTCAGATTCCATAGCTTTAAGCCACTTGGAAGAATCGGCATCAGATAACGCTTCCTTGAAGGTCCTTGGATCACATCCATGGTTAGGCTCATCATGGCCCTCTTCAAGAAGCTGACCATACCTCATAGGTGGTCTCGAGACTTTCTCGGATCTTTTAGGAGCTTGTATCTCCTCACTTGGCTCTTCGGGTGTGGGTTCTATAATTGTGGGTGTCTCTCGAACCTCTTCGAGTTCTATCATCTCCCCTTTTCTATCCAATAGAAATTCCTTTTCCAAAAAGGTTGCATTCCTAGAAACAAACATCTTTGTTTCTTGGGGATGATAGAAATAATATCCAACAAAATTCCTTGGATATTCCACAAAGTAACATAAAATGGATCGACTATCCAATTTATCTCCCACTACCTGCTTCACATAAGCAGGGCTCCCATATTCTAAGATAAGAATATTTGGGAGGCTTACCCATCCATATCTCATATGGTGTCTGCCTTTGAATGGACATTTAATGGAATATCTTTCAATTTTAAGTTATAGAGATCGTTTTCAAGTTCTCAAGTACCAATTAAACATTCATTCTTGTAAATGTTGCAAACACCTTTGCAAAATAAACAAGAATATCCATTTTTATCACCATAGAAATGGAAATAATGTTTTTTAACAAAATTAGGTACAAACAAAACATCTCTTAAAATTAACTTAAAATCATTGTTCAACAATAAGTAAACATTTCTTAAGGTCTTGGCAGCAACTCTTGCTCCATAGCCATTCTCAAGAAGGTCTCACCTTCCCTTAAGCTTTCTACTTCTTCCCATCACCTGTAACCCATTACAGAGATGTGAGTCATAACCGGTATCTAATACCCAAGAAGTAGAGTTAATTGAAATGTTTACTTCAATTTAGAACATACCGTTTCCAGAACTCTTCTGGGTCAGATATTCCTTGCAATTTCGCCTCCAATGTCCAGGCTTCTTGCAGTGATGACAAACATCACTAGTCTTGTCAGCCTTAACTGGTGTGGCTGCCACAATGGGATTCGGAGATTGCCTCATCAAGGGCCCGTTCTTCTTGGGACGTTGGAAAGAACTCTTCTTTCCCTTCCCATGTGGATCAATCTTCGTACCAGATGAAGAACCCACATAAAGAACCAACTTCTCTTTCTTGATGGTGGATTCAAACGTAACAAGCATGTTCACCTACTCCTCAAGGGTCGGCTCCATCTTGTTCATGTTGAAGTTCACCACAAAAGGATCAAATGAGCTAGACAATGATAACAGCAACACGTCGGTGGTCAACTCCGAAGGCAAGATCATATCCATGCCAACGAGCTTGTCCATGAGCCCAATCAACTGCAGGCCATGCTCATGGACCGAGGCCCCATCTCGCATGCGCATAGTGATCAGCTCCTTGACGGTAGCATGCCTAAGAGGCCGTGTTTGCTCACCAAAGAGCTCCTTGAGGTGCAAATGAATGTCAGCAGCACTCTTTGCACCCTCAAAACGCCTCTGCAGCTCATCATTCATAGAAGTCAGCATATAACACCTGGCTATCAAGTCATGGTCACACCATTCCTTGTAAGTCTGCAATTCCTCAGGAGTGCAGTCAGTCGGAGCCTCAACAGGGGGCGACTCAGTAAGTGTATATGCTACCCTTTCCGAATTCAAGACAATTTTCAGGTTTCTTAGCCAAGTGAGGTAATTATGTCCAGTTAATATGTGTTTGTCGAGTATTACGGATATCGGATTGCGAATCGATGACATTGTCAATTTGTACTGAAAAGTAAAAAACAGATAAATGTTGATGACTATTTTAAATATTTAGTAAGATATGAAGTTTTGACTTTTACTTCATAAATATTTGCTCCCACTGTTTTGACATCTTTCACTACCCTCTAGTGAAAACGGGAAACATCTTTCCTCAGTAGGTACATAAGGTCCAATTAGCGAATTATGATCCCGAATAATATCAGCCAATCATAATTCCTAAAAGGTAGTTTCCAATTGCATCACAATGCAACCCTCTACGTAAACTTTTGTCTCACGTTTGATTAGGACCCAATAATATGACGTCGTTCATCTTCACGTGTCAAGCCTTACCCATCGATGTTGAACCTTAATGGACGGTCGCCATGAGTTCCCCCAATAATATGAGCCGAAATCATGGGAGTTCCACGTAGTTCACATCACCATGTCAATGGATGTCACAGCTTTCCGGCACCCAAAGCTCCCCCAATAATATGAGCCGAGCCCCGAGTACGGGTAGCGTTCATCATGCACCCATTGTCGATGGAAGACAAGAAAATTATAAACAAATTTATAATTCCCCTTTTCGGGCTTGATATTAATTTTGAATCTTATTCAAAATGAGGGTTTTTAATTTTGAAAGGTCTCATCATTAATTTTATTTTAAAAGCTCGCCATGTTTGATCGTATGTTTGCCGGATTCATGCAACTTTGTTATTAACATAATAATAATGCACATACTCATTATTTATAACATATCATGCATATATTATAAACAGTAAACAAACAAGGATGATCAATCGCCCCAATACTAATGGCCCGTGTGAGCTAAACACGGGCCTAGGTCCAATCCTAGGGTAAATGCACGGGATGCAATGCAACTATTACATTAGCTTCCAATATTTACATGTCTTCGATCTTCATAATCATCATGGACACCATCTTCCAATCTTGATCATCCACTATACTAATATTTACAAATAAATATCCATGGCAAATATGGATTGTAATGCCCAAGAATTTGATTAATGTAATCTGAAATGATTAACGTAATCTGAGCTGATTTATTGATAAGGAACGGATATGAGTATAGTTGGACCACTCCGAGACCAAATTGGGTAACACATATGAGTTATGTGATTTTCGGGCAGAACATGTGGCACCCGAGCGGTAGAAAGAGACCGCCCGAGCGCCAATGTTCAACAAAGAAGAGTCTCGGGCAGAAGAGGTGGCGCCCGAGCGGTAGAATAGCACCGCTCGAGCGCCAATGGAGGAGCATCCGGACAGAGAACCTCGCGCCCGGGCGGCAGATTGTCACCGCCCGAGCGCCGAGCTCGCGCCCGAGCGGTACTTTCTTACCGCTCGAGCGCGAGGCGTGTCGCGTGAAGGAAGTGCCACTCGGCGTTTTGCATGTACGTTAGTATATATATATATATATAAACATGCACGAATTCTCTCAGAATGAAAAGAGAGAAATTCAGAGAAAGGGCCGAGGAAGGGATTGCAAAATCCTTACGCCTTTTGCAAGAAATCCGTCCGTCTGATTTTGAATTCGAGTACGACACCGTATTCCTAGCAACGATAGCTATTACAGGACGTAAGTTTTGTTACGTTTTGTTAAGATTTGAAATTATGGTATTGTCAGAATCTGATACGATTCATATATGATGTTCTTGGCATATTAGACATCGTATAATCTGAACTGGATTGAGAAACGGATACCATATGAAATTGTTATGAATTTCAGAGTTGGATTGACTGATAGTTGATATCAGAATTGAGTTGTTCTTGATTATGAGATGTTGGGATTGATATCTGACTGATATGGTAGGGCTGGATATATTGAAATTATGACGTTATGATATTGAAACAGAATTTGATTAAATTCTGATTATACCCAGTATTGATTGAGTGGTGTATTGATACCGTACCCTCGATATTGTTGTTGTCAGATTGAGTATTGACAGGCTTGGGGTTCGAGACTTCGACAGCGTCAGAGTATCAGAGTGAAAGGTATAAATTAATGTTGAGTTGGGATTGCACAACTCGAGTGAGGTTTGACTTGAGTTTTCCTAAATCACATACTTTCATTTATTGCATTGATATTTGCAATTGATGAGACTTATGATTGTAGTCTATTGATTTATAGCTGATATATGATAAGATTGAGTTATGTAGTCTATTGAGTTACAGCCACTGCATGTAATAACTGCTGATTCGCTAGTCATCGATTGATTTGCTTAGATACTAAATGCATGTATTGATTACTGAGTCGTTGAGTCATAGGATGATTCGCCTAGTCACTGGCTGATTCGCCTAGTTATGGACTGATTAGTCTAAACTTAAGCTGATTCGCTTAATTACAGACTGATTCGTCTGGTTATTGGCTGATTCGCCTAATTCTTGACTGATTCGTCAATTCTGCGGCTGATTCGCCCAGATACTGGATATATGAATTATATCGATGCCGTTTAGGGATTGATTCATTCCTAGCGACTGAGATTCGGTATATTTATCATTATTCAGACATCGGGATCCCTAGGATAGAGTTGAGTCGAGTCTGAGACGACGCGTTGTTTGAGTCGAGTCTGAGTCTGAGTATGATTCAGTGTTTGATATTGATTTATGTTTCTGATTTGAGACATGTTATGAATATTTGTTATTATGCTTTTATATATGTTTTTATATATGATCGCATGTATACATTGTTTATACTGGGATTCATTCTCACCGGAGTTATCCGACTGTTGTCTTGTTTTGTATGTGTGCATGACAACAGGTGGGGCTGGATCAAGGTCAAGAAGAGGATGAGAGAAGATAGATAGCGTGGAGATCCGGGCTTTGCAGCAACTTAGGATTCAGCTTTGATTTATAGTTGAACCTAGTTTAATTGTGTAGATAACACAAGAAGTGTATGTTCATGTTAATATGTAATTTGAGTTAATTACATTACGTTTCCGCTTTGTATTTTTTAAAAAAAATTTAGACCCTGTTTTATAATTGATTAATTAGTCCCAATGATGATTAAGATCGTGATTAGCGTTCGGGTCCCCACAGGGATACATCTCATGGGGGTGGGAACGGGCCATAAACCAAGCCCACTTTATAAATTGATAATTATTACAATCATTCAACACAAAATATCCTAGCATACACCTAGCAAATTGGGCTTGGGGTTTTGATCATCCTTCATGCATAATATCACATATCATACACCATCAATTAATTATCACAATAATTCATTGATCCAATATTATATATCTTGATCCAATCACTAACCGCCACGATTATAAACTAAATTAACAAAGTATACAAACACCTTTGTCTACTTTCAAATTAATTTATTTATAACCGAATTTCTTGTAAATCACCATTTACTATAAATAATTAAAGTCCTTAAATTATTTATTTCATGAGAAAAATTTGCAACTTTTGTAATTTTAAACTTAAGGGCCCAAAAACTTATTTTTCACCAAAAACATTTTGGCCCATTTAAAATCACAAACATGTTAGCCATCCAATGGCCCAACAACTCAAGGCCCATGACACTTTGATATTCCAAAACACTTTTGGAAACCCTAGCCGTCATCGCCGTCGCCGGAGCTCCGTCGCCGGATTCCGGCAACAAAAATTTTTTTTTTTATTAAAACTAGGGGTTTTCGGGCAGCCCCTAGGGCTGCCCTTGCTGCCCGTTTCGGGCAGCCCCTCGGGCAGCTTGGGCTGCCCGAAATGGGCAGCAACAAGCTGCCGAAATTTTCCCCAAAGGTGGCCTTGATTCGATGCAAAATTTTGTTCTCATGCGGTTAGAAATCGATCTCAACATAATATCTTGTATTTGCTACACAAAATCAAAACCATAGCTCTGATACCACTTCAAAGAGGATCGGTTACGGTGACCGGAAGCGCAACGGAAGTTTAAAAATCAAAATTTTGTATCAAAATTTCGGCCACCCCCTATTCCATGTAGCAAATACAAAAACACAACTATGTCATTCATAGGGTGTAAGAAAATCGTTACCTATCAATCTTAAAAGATTGATGATGGCTCCAACTTTGTTGTTAAACAACAAAGCTCTTCAATGGATGAAGATCTACAAGCTCCACCTTTCTTTTGGACTCCTTTCTTCCAATCAAGCCCACCACCAACTAGTTAGATCCACCTTACACTTGCACTAGAAAATGTATGGCATTTTTCTTTGAAAAGTGAGTGTTTTTCTCCAACAATTGAAGAAGAAAAGAGAGAAAATTTTTGAGAGAATTAGCTTGAATATTTCGGCCATGGAGATGAATGAATGGGGGAAGGGAGACTTGTCTTGGACATGCAAAAAGTAGAGACCAAAAGTAGCATGCCATGCCTTGATATTTGAAAAAGTTGTCTCCAACCCTTCACCTCCCATGCATGATATATTATATGGTTTTTAACACATTAAAAACCATGGACTAAATTTAATTATCTCAAACATATTTGAGACTAATTAAACATTACTTGAATTTACCCAAGTCCCACTAGTTAAATAATTAATTTAAATTGAGCTCTACAAGACTCAATATAATTTAATTAATTCAACACTTGAATTAATTTAATTATTTGGACTCTACTAGGTCCACTAGTGTTTAATTAATTCAACACTTGAATTAATTTAATTTATTCCATAATAATGTTTATGAAAATCACAATTTTCAAATACATTATTCAATTGGCCAACTTTTAATTTAGGAACACTTCCATAAATTAAAATTTACATTTCTCTCATAGAAGTCATACTTCTATTTTTCTTTACACTTATAAACTCATTTATAAGTCGTTCAACACATTGAACTATTTTCTCCTTTATAGAAGTCACACTTCTAATTTTCTTTACGCTTATAAACCCTTTTACAAGCCGTTCAACACATTGAACTATTTTCACTTCTCAACGGGATCTAGAAAGCTAGTACTTGTGTGGCCCTCAATGGTTCATTGATACAACTAGCCGTGGGTTCACATCTCCATGTGATTCGGACTAAACATGTCCTTATATGAGCATACCCCAATTGCTCCATTCTTACTTATCAACTCCTTGATAATAAGAACGTCAGAACTCAAGTCTGATAGTACCCAACCAACCATGTTAAACGCCTAGCAACATCGCTTACATGATTCCCTAGGTATCAAATGATAGTGCCTGCAAGAACCATTCAATTATGGTTAGCGTACAGTACGGTCCCTTCAACTCATATATCCCGATCGATTCGACAACCATTGGTTTATCGAGAGTTGTCAATGAATCGATACTATGTGTCATGTCGTAGTTGCATCGATGGTGTAATCTATGAAAGCCCTTTCATAATTACCACCATAATCTGGCCAGAGATTTCAACCTACATACACATGATAACACATAGGATATCCATACCCGAAGGTAAGCGGTGAATCCCCGACTACAATGCATCGACTCCTATGTGTTTCGATAGAACACCCAACCTTGCCACCTGTTGACCCCATAAGAGTCGGTAAACAAGTTAAAGTGTAATTCTAGCACATAGAGTCTCAATGTTGTCCCGGGTCATAAGGACTAATGGTGTACAACCATAAACCAGGACTTTTCCACTCGATAAGTGAGAACCACTTGGAAAGTCCTTTAATGGAGGGTTGTTCAGTGCACTCTACCAGGAGCACCTATCTGCATGCTCGGACATCACAATGTCCCCTACCAATGAAACATGGTACTCACATCGCAAATACTAGTCTCTAACTCAAGCGGTCTATATCCTTCTTAGTGGCGGCTGAATCGACTAGGAACCGTTTAGAATATACAGTATTACAAATATGAGTTTCATGATACTCATCATATGAGCATCTCATATTATTTCTACCATTTGTATATTCAAGGGCTTTATCTATGCAACTAGCATGGGTATACAGATAAAGATGTGCCAAAATAATAATATCAAATATTATTAAAATAAAGATTGCTTATACATAGAGTTTCATTGTGAACACTCGGCCAACACTTGGCTCGACGGCACCTACTCTAACAATATTACCATTTCGTCAGAAACTAAAAGGAGAAATCGAAGGAAACTTTGCAAAAATTATTCGTGGATCATAGGGTCGCGATTGTGCAAAATCTAACCGTTTGATTTTGAATCCGACTGCGGTAGCGTGTTCCTATCGACGTAGACTACAACTGGACGTAAGTTTTACTACGTTTTGGCATGTCTTGAAATTATGATATTGTCAGAATCGGAAATGATTCCTATATGTTGTTCTTACGATATCAGACATCGTGTAATCGAAACCAGATTGAAGAACGGAAATCGTATATAATTGTAATGATTTTCTGAATTGAATTGACTGAGATGTGATATCAGATTGTATTGTTATTGATTAGGAGTTGGGGGAATTGATATCTGTTGATTTTTATGACTGGGTATATTGAGATTGTGTAGCTATGCCGTTGAAATAGAATGTGATTAGTTCTGATTATATCAAGTATCGATTGATTGGGATATTGATATTGTATTCCTCGTTATTGTCATTGCCAGACTGAGTATTGACAGACCTTGCGTTTGAGACTTCGACAGATTCAGAAAGACAGAAAGAAAGGTATAAATTAATGTTGAGTTGAGATTGCATAACTCGAGTGATGTTTGACTCGAGTTTCCCTAAATCACATACCTTAGTGTATTGCAGTGATATTTGCAATTAATGATATTGATGTGTGAAGTCTGTTGATTCATAGACAATGTATGTATTGGGTCATAAACTGATTCGTCTAGCTATCGGCTGATTTGCCTAATCACGGGCTGATTCGCCTAGTCATTGGCTGATTTGTCAATTCTGTGGCTGATTCGCCCAGACACTGGATATATGAATTATATCGATGCCGTTTAGGAATTGATTCATTCCTATCGACTGAGATTCGATATATTTGTCAATATCCAGACACCGGGATCCCTAGATTAGGAATGAGTCGAGTTTGAGTCTGAGGGTGATTCATTGCTTAATATTAATTTATGTTTCTGATTTGATACATGTTATAAATATTTGTTATATGCTTTTATATTGTATATCTGATTGCATATATATACATTGTTTATACTGGGATGTATTTCTCACCGGAGCTATCCGGCTGTTGTCTTGTTTTGTATGTGTGCATGACAACAGGTGGGGCAGGATCAGGAAGATGATGAGAGATTCAGGATTAGTGTGGAGATCCGGACTTAGAGTAGAGTGATTTTCAGTACTTGACATAGCGACTGAACTTTAATTAAGTTAAATAAATGTGGTGCAAGATTTGTACTATTACACTGATACGTGTATCAGATTTATTATCTTACGTTTCCGCACTTGTATATTAAAAAAAAAGTTTTATGTCCCACTATTACTTAGTTGTTAACTTCGATCTTAATAACAATTAAATGCTGAATTAGGTTCGGGTCCCCACAACTGACAAGGAGATGCTTGCAGTAGTTTTTGCATTTGACAAGTTTAGACCGTACTTGGTTGGCACAAATGTAATTGTTTTCACTGACCATGCATCTATTCGATACCTATTTTCCAAGAAGGATGCAAAACCACGCTTGATAAGGTGGATTTTATTGCTCCAAGAGTTTGATTTTGAAGTGAAGGATAGGAAGGGATGTGAAAATCAAGTGGCTGACCACTTGTCACGTCTTGAACTTGAAGATAAAATAGATTAAGGAATCATAAAAGAAGCATTCCCAGATGAACAGCTGTTTGAGGTAAATGCTATACTCCATTGGTTTGTTGATATAGCTAATTTCTTGTCTTGTGGTACTCTCCCTCCAGATTTGAGTTATCACCAAAAGAAGAAATTCTTTCACGATGCAAAGTTTTACCTATGGGATGATCCATACGTCTTCAAGAGATGTGCTGATCAGATGATTAGAAGATGCGTAGCGCAGGAAGAAGCGAAAATAATTCTTGAACAATGCCACTCTTCTCAATATGGAGGCCACTTTGGAGCATCGAGAACAATAGCAAAGGTATTACAGTCTGGTTTTTATTGGCCCATTTTGTTAAAAGATAGTTATACCTTAGCCAAGTCATGTGACAGATGCCAAAGGGTTGGCAATATTTCTAGACGCCATGAGTTCCCATTGACCAATATTTTGGAAGTTGAACTTTTTGATGTTTGGGGTATTGAATTCACGGGACCATTCCCATATTCTTTTGGTCAATCGTATATTTTGCTTGCTGTGGATTATGTATAAAAATGGGTGGAAGCAATTGCCACCAATACTAATGATGCTCGAGTGATTGCTAAGTTTGTTCACATGAACATCTTCACAAGATTTGGGACACCAAGAGCCATAATAAGTGATGAAGGTACACATTTTTGTAATAAAATCTTTAACTCACTTTTGGCTAAATATGATGTGAAGCATAAGGTGACCCTGGCATACCACCCACAAGCAAATGGACAAGCCGAAGTATCCAACAGGGAGATTAAGCAGATATTGGAGAAAACGGTCCGGAAGGATTGGGAACTAAAGTTGGATGATGCTTTATGGGCGTACAGAACGGCATACAAGACACCTATTGGGATGTCACTGTTAGAGTAGGTGCCCGTCGAGCCAAGTGTTGGCCGAGTGTTCACAATGAAACTCTATGTATAAGCAATCTTTATTTTAGTAATATTTGTTATTATTATTTTGGCACATCTTTATCTGTATACCCATGCTAGTTGCATAGATAAAGCCCTTGAATATACAAATGGTAGAAAGAATATGAGATGCTCATATGATGAGTATCATGAAACTCATATTTGTAATACTTTATATTCTAAACGGTTCCTAGTCGATTCAGCCGCCACTAAGAAAGATATAGGACGCTCGAGTTAGAGACTAGTATCTGCGATGTGAGTACCATGTTTCATTGGTAGGGGACATTGTAATGTCCGAGCATGCAGATAGGTGCTCCTGGTAGAGTGCACTGAACAACCCTCCATTAAAGGACTTTCCAAGTGGTTCTCACTTATCGAGTGGAAACGTCCTAGTTTATGGTTGTACACCATTAGTCCTTATGACCCGGGACAACATTGAGACTCTATGTGCTAGAATTACACTTTGACTTGTTTACCGACTCTCATGGGGTCATCAGGTGGCAAGGTTGGGTGTCATGTCGAAACATATAGGAGTCGATGCATTGTAGTCGGGGATTCACCGCTTACCTTCGGGTATGGATATCCTATGTGTTATCATGTGTATGTAGGTTGAAATCTCTGGCCAGAGTATGGTTGTAATTATGAAAGGGGTTTCATAGATTACACCATCGGTGCAACTACGACATGACACATAGTATCGATTCATTGAAAACTCTCGATAAACCAATGGTTGTCGAATCGGTCGGGATATATGAGTTGAAGGGACCGTACTGTACGCTAACCATAATTGAATGGTTCTTGCAGGCACTATCATTTGATACCTAGGGAATCATGTAAGCGATGCTGCTAGGCGTTTAACATGATTAGTTGGGTACTATCAGACTTGAGTTCTGACATTCTTTTTATCAAGTGCTGATAAGTAAGAATGGAGCAATTGGGGTATGCTCATATAAGGACATGTTTAGTCCGAATCACATGGAGATGTGAACCCGCGGCTAGTTGTATCAATGAACCATTGAGGGTCACACAAGTACTAGCTTTCTAGATCCCGTTGAGAAGTAAAATAGTTCAATGTGTTGAACGGCTTATAAAGGAGTTTATAGGCATAAGGAAAATTAGAAGTATGACTTCTATAAAGGAGAAAATAGTTCAATGTGTTGAACGACTTATAAATGAGTTATAAGTGTAAAGAAAAATAGAAGTATGACTTCTATGAGAGAAATGTAAATTTTAATTTATGGAAGTGTTCCTAAATTAAAAGTTGGCCAATTGAATAATGTATTTGAAAATTGTGATTTTCATAAACATTATTATGGACTAAATTAAATTAATTCAAGTGTTGAATTAATTAAACACTAGTGGACCTAGTAGAGTCCAAATAATTAAATTAATTCAAGTGTTGAATTTATTAAATTATATTGAGTCTTGTAGAGCTCAATTTAAATTAATTATTTAACTAGTGGGACTTGGGTAAATTCAAGTAATGTTTAATTAGTCTCAAATATGTTTGAGATAATTAAATTTAGTCCATGGTTTTTAATTTGTTAAAAACCATATAATATGCATGCATGGGAGGTGAAAGGTTGGGAGACAACTTTTTGTATAATCAAGGCTTGGCATGCAACCTTTTTACTTTAACTTTTCCCACAACCAAAAAAATGTCTCTCCTTCTCTCCTAGGATGAATAGTGCCGAAAATACTATTCATTTTTCTCTCACACATTTTTCTTTCTTCAATGGTTGAAGAAACACTCTTTTCTCTCCAAAATTTTTCTCCATTTTTCTTCTTCAAGTGTTGAGGAATGAAAAATACTTCTCTTTGAAAAATCTTCATATTTTTCTAGTGCAAAATATGAAGTGATCTACCTAGTTGGTGGTAGGCCTAATTTGAAGGAAAGATTCAAGAACTTGGAGGAAGAAGCTTGTAGACTTGTCATCCATTCAAGAGCTTTGTTGTTTAACAACAAAGTTGGAGCCATACATCAATCCTTGTGATTGATAGGTACATTTCTTAACATCCTATGTATGACATATGTTTGTTATTGTATTTGCTACACATTCTAGGGGTGGCCGAAATTTTTGATAAAAAAAATTTGATTTTTAAACTTACATTGCGCTTCCGGTCACCGTAACCGATCCCCTTTCAGTCACCATATAGGTTGGTCTTTGGTAAGGCTTGTCACTTACCACTGGAATTGGAACATAGAGCTTTTTGGGCCGTGACAAAGCTTAACTTTGACATGGAAGCATCTGGTGAGCAGCGGCTATTGCAATTGAATGAGATGGAGGAGTTCAGAAATGAGGCCTCTGAAAACGCAAAAATCTACGAGAAGACCAAGAAGTGGCACGACAACCATATCATGCACAGAAATTTCGAGCCCGGACAACAAATACTGTTGTTCAATTCACGCCTCAAACTATTTCCTGGTAAGCTAAAATCAAGATGGTCAGGGCCATTTACAATAGAATCAGTCCAACCATATGGAGCCATTGAGCTAAAGTGAAATGATGGAAGAACGTTTAAAGTAAATGGACAACGGATCAAGCATTATTATGGGACTGAAGTAAGGCATCTTGACAAAATTCCTTTGGGAGGATCGACTTGATGTAGAATGATGGTAGTCGGGCTGACGAAGTTAAACCAAGCGCTTATTGGGAGGCAACCCAAATTTTTGGTTTATTTATTGCATTTCATCTTTGGTTTTGCTTTTACTTTAGTATTCTTATTTTAGGTTGTGTATTTTTGGTATAATGTGTTTTTATATCTTCCCAAATCTTATGAATCCCAATTGTGTTTTTTCAGGATTAAAATTGGAGTAGAAAACAATTTCTAAGAGTGCACCCGCGCTGGAAGTATACCGCACCTGCGGTGGTTGAAGACAAAAAACAAATAAATTTTCCAGTAGCCATACCGCACCTGCGGTAGTTTATAGAGCGCACCCGCGATATATTTCCAGAAATATTACCGCACCCACAGTAAGTTACTCACCGCACCCGCGCTCTCAGAAGGTTGAAATTAAAAAAATTCCAGTAATCGAAGCGCGCACCCACGGTAGATTACGCACCGCACCCGCGGTCGCTGAAGGTCGAAAATTCAATTGTTCCAGTAGCTGCACCGCACCCGCGGTATGTTTTGGACCGCACCCGCGGTCGCTGATTTTAAAAACAGAAACGGGCAAACATTGGTATAAACGAAGAACCCTTCTCCAAAGTTTCTCCTCCACTTTGAAATACATCCTCTGAAAACACACTCCACACTCAAATTTTGTTCTTCCAAGCACAAATTTCCACTACACACCTACATAACTTCAATAATTCCCTCCAATATCCATCTTATTCCACAAATTCAACAAAAAAACCTATGGTGTGAAAAGGGGGCTCGAAAATTTTCAACCAAGGATTGATTGGAGTTTTGATTTTGTTTTTACAAGAAATATTTCAACACTCAAGGTGAACAATTTCATAATACATTTGCTTTCAAATTCGAAATTATTTGTGCTATTGGCTATGGAAGAAAATTAATTGTGATGTAATTTTAGTGGTGTGCATTCTTGACATTGTTGATTGGAGTTGATTGGATTAGTGTGTATATTGTTGAGTTGTAGCTATTGTGATTAATAATTTTGGGGGAGTGAAGAATCATCAAGATGTGTGAAATTTGATTGAAGGGGAATTTGGTGAGTTGAAAGTGTTCGACAAAATGCCTCCAAGAAAGAAACAATCAAAGGGTGCATCCTCGTCTTCAAATTATGATGCATACAAGTTTTGGGATGAGAAGGCGGAGGAGAATTATGCTAAAATTCTAAACAAGAGTATTGTGAAAGAGAGGGGATTTGACCTGAGTTTCCCACGAACTGAGATTGGATTCATGCTTACCGCTAAGCATTGGGAGGAGTTTGGCAAGCCACCACCGGATGCTGTTATTTCGTTTGTAAGAGAATTTTATTCTAACCTTAAGGTTAAGCATGATCACTTGAAAGTTTTGGTGTGAGGCAAGATGGTATCTTTTGATGCTCATACCATCAACACAATGTATGGTATCCCTCCAATCATGCATGATGAATATGAAGAATATCATACCGAAGAAGTTGATAATAATAATATTCTTCAGACTATTTTCATCGAGAGAGCGGAATGGCCGATGAGAGACGATGTGCATTTAAGCCTAGCGAAATCTGATATGACAAATGTTGCCAAAGATTGGTATTCATTCATTTCTGCTAGGATTAAGCCTACTGACCATACTACTACTGTCATCAAGGAAAGGGCAATCCTGACTTTTTGCATCTTAACTGGAAAGACGATTGATTTAGGTCAATTGCTTCAGAACTCAATGTTAGATTATGCAAAAGGTAACTCTCCTAGTGGACTCCTCCACCCTTCTCTTATCACAGACCTGTGCCATTATGCGGGAGTGACTTGGGCATCAAAGGAAGAATTGCTGAAGCCAAAAAATGCCATTGTGGTAATTCAACCACATAGGTCACTAACATCTGATAAAAAAGATACACGTCAAGCTCAGAGAGAATACAATAGAAGAGCTGCTGAAAGACGTGCCCATGCTCAGGCCCAACAACAACAAACACAACCGCAACCAAGGAATATGCGAGATAGATTAACTCATTTGGAAGCAGCGATGCGCCAACAGTGACAAGACATGGACAAGTATCGGTTTAGGACCGATACATTCATGGGTTATATGATAGATTTCACATCAGTCTTGGCTCAACAATTTCCATTGGCTTCCACATCTGGTAATCCATTTCCACAGCCTCCGCAATGGCCGCCCGCATATGATCCGCCGGAGTACCACCCACCACAAGAAGGAGAAGATGATGAGGATGACAATGACCACAAACGGTCATTGCTTGAGGTATGTATATTCCCCTAACTTTCACGATCATTTTCATCGAGGGTGATGCACATATTTATGTTTGGGGGAGATGTTATTTATTTTAGCTTGTGTGTTTGTAGTTTTATTTGAATGTTTTATTTACTATTGAGTTATTTGTTTGTGTGTTTTAGCTTGTTTGTTTGTAGTGTCATAGTCATGAAAATTTTTGAAATGGCCAATGATGAACAAGATTTGAGTATTGAGAAGAAAGGTCATGCATTACATTCATGTTCATAAATCAATTTGAAAAATTTAGAGAACAATCATGAGATTTGGTAAGTTTGAACTTATAATTTCTACACAACTCTGTGATTTTCATTTGACATTGAAATAAATTTTTGCAAACACATATATGATTGAGGCAATCTTTGATTTTATTTGGGCCTATTTATATTGTTCATAAATATTCAATTGAAGCCCTCTTGAGCCTATATGAGAAAAGAATTGTGTTCTTGAAATTTCTTGGAAGCCAAGCACTTTTCTTTTGAATATATATGTATTTGGTTGATGCATTGAGACACCATTTTTTTCACGATGATTAGATTCTACTTTGTGTTAGTGAATTGAGATTTTGTCTAGAACTATCCAAACAACACTCGAGGCGAAATACAGACAAACTATGATTTAGGAATGATTTAGGTGATTTTTTTGGATCGATTGAGCCTTTCAAGCTACCAAATAAAAATAATTTATCATTTGTCACCTCTTTGTAGCTTATATGAATTCGAATGGCACACGTAAATATGTGTAAAAAACCCCCATTCGATATCCTTTCAAATATCCCACATTTACCAACCCTTTGAATATCTTATACATTTATTTCCTACCTTCTCAAGGGAGTAAGAATTCAAAATATCAAAGAAATTGAAATTTTCCTACAAAAAGAAAAAGAAAAATAAACGATGTTTCATTGAAGAAGTTGGAGAAAAATGGGAGAAAAAGAGAAGAAATGAATAAAAAAAGTGGAGTATGTAAAAAAGATAAAAATTCAACTTACTCCCTTATTTGAATTCCTAATCTTTATTTGTAGCCATAAGCCAAGGCCTAACATTACAACCATTGCAAATCCTATTGACCTTGTCATAGTTGTCCAATATACTAGTGGAAAGGGATTGAGAGGACCAAGCCTATGGACAATCGATAAATACTTCCATTGAGTACGAAGCTTGATCAACTTTACACACACTTCATTGCATCAAATATTTATTGGGTACTCCTTTCTTGAAAGAATATTGCCTTGAACCCAATTTTTACCGAAAAAGACTTCTTGATTGTGTTTGTAAAAATTTAAATCAATTGAGAATGTTTTGAAACATGAGTTGAAGAGAATAGGAGTTAAGAAAATTAACCGATTGCATAATTATATCCGGATGAAAAATTGGTTGAATTGATTTGAATTGTGAATGCATGAAGAGTTGGTTAAATTATCTTGAGGCTAAGTTCTTTAAAATATTTCATGACTTGTTTGTTCGTGTTGTTTTGTTTTGCTCGGGACTAGCAAAATCTTAAGTTTGGGGGAGTTTGATAAGTGCAATTTATTGTACTTTTACTACTTATTTTTAACTTAGAATTTTGTGATTCTTGAGCAGGTTTTATGTGATTTGTTGTTGTAGTTTGGAAGCTTAGAATGAGAGTTTGGATTAGTAAAGTGTTGAATTGGAAAGTGCAAAAGATAAAAAATACAGAAGCAGCTGCGCACCCGCGCTTATACCAGCACCGCACCTACGGTTAAGCACTGCACCTGAGTTAAAACAAGCACCGCACCTGAGCTCACACACCAGAAGCAGCAGCGCACCCGCGGTCCTCATAAGAGAGAATCCGGAAAATCTGTAATTTGTTGTGCTGCGCATGGAAGTCCAAGATATTGGTGTGCTGCGAATTGAGGCTTGTCTGGACTATAAAAAGACATCATTTACTTATAATCTAGGGTATTGGGGAGCCAAGGAAAGAGTGGAGGCTGCTGCTAGAAGATTGAAGACTCAAGTTCATCAAGTTCTTTTGGAAAAATCTGCTGCACAACTCCGGGGACTGACTCAACACTTCAAACTCTTGTTCTAAATTCTTCTTTCTTTTATTTTTCATTTGATATGTCTTGTTTTAGAACTATATTTTGTTGTTTTACTTGTGTTATCATGAACTAATTTTTATTTCTAGAGGAAAGATGGAACAAAACTATAAACCATGTGTTGGATTTTATGAACTAAGCTATTTAAGTTTTTCTTATTGTTCATTTGTATTATTCTAATCTTAATGCTTTCAATTTATTGGCCATAATTTGAATGATTTATATTTTTACAATTTATCACTCGGAAGAGGAAATTATAAACAAGAAAAAAGAAAAATACATCAATGATATTTATAGAGTTCGGGAGTTCATAAAATGCTATCGAAGCTCATAGAGAATCTAATGCTTGATGTGTTATTTAATTGTAGACTATTGATGGGAACGTTGCAATATATATTTAGATAACTAATATCTGCTTAACACTCGGGAGAGGGAGTAGATAATTATAGGATTCTTGGCTAGTGAATAAGAAGGATTTTTATAACATAGCTACAAGAAATTACACATGGTGGACACTTGCGTGGAATCGGACCTCTAGATCTTTTATTTCATTGTTAGTTGTTATAAATTGGTGTTACGTTTAAATCCATTTTCAATCTAACTATTCTTGCAACCAAATCTTTTATTTGAATTTTCTAAATAAAGTCGAGACTATTTTAATCACAAGCACTGATATACATTTATATACATACTCTTCGTGGGATCGACACTTGTACTCTACTATAATTTGACGTCGTGCGCTTGCGAGCAATCAAGAACACACGCAACAGTGATGTAGGAGTTATTCTATTCTCCGAACATACAGAAAAAAATCGTGTGCATTTTATTTCAGTTACTATCAGTTATTCTATATATCAGTCAGTTTACTTCCGCAACTGTTTTTCAGTTAAACTGATTGTTATCGACTGATGAGATACCGAATGTCAGTTTGTCACTAAACTGAACCCATTATTCAAAACATATATTTAATCTGTGAGTGTTTATTCAACCCCCTTCTAAACACTTATCACCTTTTAACCAACCCTTTCAAGTGGTATCAGAGTAGTTGTATCTCGTCTCAGAATATTTCTACTCAAACTATTCATCATGTCTTCCTTCAACAAGATACCAATGTTGATGTTTCAGCTAAAGATCAGTTACCTCCACCAAGTAATCCATCCAAAAAGGTCGTTACTAAAGCTGGTAAAAAGAAGGAATCAACAAGAGTTTCAGCTCCTTTGATCAATATCAATCGACCTACAATCCTTGCTCCTGCTCGACCCAAAGGAATCAGAATTCAGGAACAAGTGGACGCTACTCATTCTGGACTGAACATTCCACACATTCTCTCTGATGAGAAAGGCAAGGGCAAGTTGATCGAAGAGCCCAGGCCATCAAATGCAATTCAAACTCACATTGGCCTTAGCTGGGAACAGGTCAACGCATTTACTGAATCCAAACTGAAAGTTTATAATGCTTGGACGAGCTTCAGAACTCACACTTTTGCCAAACAGTTGAAAGAGAAGTCTAAACTGAATACATTCATCAAATTGGAAGCAACTGTTCTCAAAATTGTCAAAGCTGATACCATTGTTCAGGCACTATGGAGAAAGAATTATTTCTTTGATCAAATAAGAGCCAAAAGTTGGGTCAACTGATTGAGAAGCTCAAAAGCAACTACATTCCTACAAGTACAACTGCTTATAATGATCGAGATGTGCTTACTCTGTTGGACACCGATCTTATTGCTCTGCAATCGCAGATAAAGTTTTGGGAAATGGATCAGGAATTAGTCAATTATGAAGGCTTTTCCGAAGATGAAGAAGATGAATCGTCATCTCAGCACAAAGAGCCATCCCCAGAACAAGCTGTTGCTACAACAGTAGATCCAATTCAGGTTGTGCCACCATCTTCTTCTGCTGTTGATCCTCAACTTTACTCGGATGCTGACTTGACACTTGCTAATATCGATGAGATCATTCAGTCAGTCGCCCGAGAATTTCAAACAAATGTGCCTTCAACTGAATCAGTTGATATCCCAATAGATCAAGCTGCTACAGATGCCCATATCTCTGCCTCTGCTGAACAAGATGCTCAAACTGTTGAGCCTAATGTAGAAAATGTTGACACTGAGGAGGTTCAGTTGCATGTTGACAAACCACAACAAGTTTCAGTTGATCAAAAATCAGAACCATCAGTCACTGACCCTCCAACTGAAACTACCACAGATCATCTACTTAATCAGTAGGACAGTCCATCTGCTGCTCCAAATCAATCTTCTTCTCCTCCTATTCAACAAAAAGTCGGTATACAAGACGTTCCAGGGCTGACACATGCTGAAATAGAGGTTTCTGACCGGACTTTGGTGATATTTGATCAATCTACCAAGGAACAAGAACCAGGGCCGTCTGGACTAGTATCTCCTCTTCCATCCTCATACATGGATTTGGTAGTTGAAGAAATTCAGGACATTCAACTCAATATGTCAAAGATAATGCAAGAAATAAAGGAGATTCAAAGCACTCAACTTGTTCACTCTCTGAAGCTGAACTCCTCCAGTGAATTCAGCTCAGGGAAATTGAAATCAATTCAAACAGTTGTGACCTTTATCTCCTTTGCAATCGACGAGCTTAAAAAGAACAGAGGCTTAGCTGAGAGTCTTTCCCTTACTCAAGACTCAATCAGCAAGCGAGTAGAATCTATGGAGACATCTGTCTCAAAGAAAATCGACATGCTGCAAACCACTGTATTGACTGCTGTCAAAGATATTGCAGCTGATGTTAGGATTCTATCTCCTAAAGTCAATGTGCTTGAAAAAAAAGGGGAAGCAGCTAGATTGATGAAGGAATAAGAGAGGATGAACTGAAGAGACAACTATTGTCAGTTACTATTTGAAGATTATTTGTTTTCTTTGTACGAATCTGTACACCAGAAAAATTATTTTATCTACAATGATTCAAAGCATTCTTTTACTTCAACGGATCAGTTTATTAAATTCTGAGTTTTGTCAATCACCAAAAAAGGGGAAATTTTTGGAAACTAAATTTCAGTGATTTGACAAACTAAGCAACGAACTTATTGGAATAACTAATCAAAGGCAAACGATCATAACTGGCTAAAATCTAACAACTGTTAGTTGTCATTAGCTGAAGATTAATGTGTACCAGCTAAATCTTTTCTACGTCAAACTGATCAGTTGGAAACTGATCAGTTGAAGCAGAATCTAACTGACTGATCAATTGGGAACTAATTAGTTGAAACAATCAGTTATGAATTTTCCAGCAAAGTATCTTTCAGCTGATCTCTCAGTTGTACACGTCATCAGTTGAGAACGACAACCGAAAAATAGTACAACAGACTGCAACTAGTAGTGGAACGCCGCATTTCAGAGATTTCAGTATACGAATTTCAGAGAATATTGACGTGGCAATCAACGGATATATGGATTCAAATATCATTTAATATTACTGTTGAGAGGGAAGCCAATAAATCGGTGAAGAGCACAGCTGAGAAGATACAACATGAACTACTATTTTATTCAAGCTTGCTGTTACTCAGCTAAAATCACCACTCGTATTCAAATATCAAGAGCTCACTCTTATCAGATATATCAGTAGCAATCAAGGCTATATTTACGAGCTTGTTAGCACTTTGAAATATTTGTTAGATTCATTCAGTTGTGTTATATTCAGTCACGCACTGTAAAAGTTTTAGTGAACTAAGAGTTTCAGTTTGGCAGTGTTAAGTACAAACTGAAGTGGGTCAGTACAACGTTTGTATTCGATCAAAGTCTTCTAGTGAAAATCATATCTTCGTGATAGAAGGGGTGACGTAAGAGTTATTCTATTCTCCGAACATCCAGAAACAAATCGTGTGCATTTTATTTCAGTTAATATCAGTTATTCTATCTATCATTCAGTTTACTTCCGCAACTGTTTTTTCAGTTAAACTGATTGTTATCGACTGACAAGATACCGAGTGTCAGTTTGTCACTAAACTAAACCCATTATTCGAAAAATATATTTAATCCGTGAGTGTTTATTCAACCCCCCCTTCTAAACACTTATCACCTTTTAACCGATCCTTTAAGTATTTACTTTAATTTTTGGGCAAGCAAAGCGGCCATAATCGATGAATAAGTTTTGAAAGTGAAGAAAGAAGAAATATGAAAATTTTCGGTTCTCTGCATATGGGAAAGAGAAAAAGAAGACTCATGATTTTTTTATTTTTTATTTTTTAACTTATTAGTAAATGGGGTGGGCTTTGGGAACAAATGGGCTGAGCTCTCACATTCTCCCTTACTAATAAAAGATTTCGTCCTCCAAATCTAGCATACAAAACATTTATACAAAAGTAGTTTATAAACATTTACCACTGATAGTACATAGGGAAATCAGGATAAATGGAATAATTTATTACATTTTCAAACAGATGAGGACATTCCCGACTCATCTTAGCCTCTAATTCCAATGTAGCTTCTTCTCTCCATGTCTACTCCATTGCACCATAACCAGTGGAATCGTCTTATTCTTGAGTTGTTTTCCTTTACGATCAAGAATTTGCATTGGATGTTCAACATAGCTAAGAGAACTATCCAACTCCACCTCATCAGTCCTCAAGACATGAGAAGGATTTGGCTCGTACTTTCATAACATAGATACATGAAACACATCATGTATTGCAGACAAACTCTGCGGCAAATCCAAACGATAAGCCAAAGTGCCAATCCTCTCAACAATCGCATATGGAACAATATAACGCGGAGCTAGCTTCCCTATGTGCCAAAATCTCATAGTACCACGAAACGGTGATACTTTCAAGAAAACCTGTTCGCCAACCTGAAATTATAAAGGCCTGCACCTTTTATTAGCATAACTGGCTTCACGATCCTGAGCTGCTTTCATTATTTTCCTGATCATTTCAACATTTTCTTTCATTTCTTGAATAAATTCTGGCATTGACATATGTCGTTCTCCTACATCTTCCCAACATATCGGAGATCTATATTTTTTGTCGTACAGAGCTTCAAATGGTGTCATCCCCATCTTTGCTTGGAAACTGTTATTGTAAGAGAAATCAACAAGAGATAATGATTCCTGCCAACCACCACTAAAATTCATCACGACTGCTCACAATATGTCCCCGAGTGTCTGAATATGAAATGAACGTACCCTCTGTTTTCTTCACACACGGGTACTTAGTTGTAGTTCTGCTTCGCTCTTTTCTTCAATGGTTTTTGATCTGATATTTATAGGTGCTCGGATGATCGTACATGAAAACTCAATAATAATGTCCGTTGCATTTTCATGTGTTTCCTTTGGACATGTCTTGTCATTCTGACAACTGTTCTAGAAGCTTTTCTCTTTTCAGCCTTACTGCAACGCCCATTATTGTACTTTTGTCTGTGAAGTAGCTTGTATATTTGCGGTTAGTTTGATTCCATTATATAGTCTTGTCGTGATATGCGACCAGATCAGTTACAACTAATGCTTCTGAACTGGTCTAGTAAACTGTTTATCTGAACTGGTATGGTGAAATCAGTCTATCAGTTCTTTTATTCAGCTGACTTCTTCATCAGTTGAGCTCTTCATCAGCTGGCCAGGCTTCTATAGGACTATTGTTGAACCACCTATCAGTTGGACAATCAGTAGAACTGTTCTTTGATATAACAGTTGGACTGGTTCAGTTTTGGCAATCACTTGGTGCTTTCATTTGATGTCTCGATAACTTTAGTTTTGGTTTCAGGAATTGATCAGTTTGGGATCTGATGAGCTTCAACTTTCTGCACACTAGATAAATTTTGTTAGAAACAAAATAACAAGTTTTGTTAACATCAAAATTAATATTGCGAACAAAAAATGTTCCAACAAATTGTTTCCCCAAACAATCACCCTTTACATTCTTTCTCATCTAAGAACAAAAAGAGCAAGTATAAGAGAAAAATGCAAAATATAGTTTAGGCTGGTGATTAAGAATAATTTGAGACTTTCATACTTAATTCAATTTAGTATCGTTATTTGATTTTCAAGTTGTAAAACGTTTTCACATTCAATTTCGTTTTCTTTGGTATTTCCGTTGTAAAGACAAGTTTATTACGAATTATTTATGAAACAAACTGATTTGATTCATGTTATAATACAAAGGTTGTTGTTATTAAATTTATATTTATTAAACAACACTGATGTAGATATGCCTCGGGTATAGGGCGTGAAAAAATAGCAAAAAATATAACTTATAATACAAAAAATATAATTTCCCCGGTAAAATTTAGATAATAATATATATTTGCCAAATAAAAAAATAATAAAAATATTATGAAAATAGAAATAAGTGTTATTTTATAAGTGAAATGTTGGTCTTGCCATATTTAAATTTTGGTAGATAATATTCATTAACTCTACACCAGTTACCTTATAATATAACACTACCATGCCTATAAATTTGAGTACATCATCCTATCATCTCAACCCAAAATTAAAATCGAATTACATTCACAAACTCATAGCAAAATGAAGTATTCCTTTGTTTTCTCCATCATGCTCTTAGCTCTTTTGGTCCAACCTTTGGATGTAAATATACAGATGTGGCTTTGTCACTTTTTTATTATAAATTTCATACGAGAAACTTATATTTTTAGTTACATAATTTGTATTTTTTTATTTTAAGTCGTGTTATCACTCAATTCAAGGTCCTAGTCCACTATTGCAATTTTAGTTATTTCATCGGGGTGTTGATGTGACAACTGAAGTCTTAGAAATGCTCGCATGCCAGTATTTTCCGTTGGCACGTCATCATTTTTCCAACGTTACGTCATCATTTCAATGAAAAAAATACTATAATCAGAAAAAATACAAATCAATTTACTAATACTGTAAACTGACCGATAATATGATAAAAATATATAACATATAAGTCACAATATGAAAAACATAATCTTCCCATTTTCTTTCTGTATTTGATTTATTTTCACTTTTGGTCGTACATGTCGTCAAAATTTGGCCGCAATCCAATAAGATGTTACTTTTAGTCATCGAAGTGTTGATGGGGTGATATTTATCATTCATATTTCATCAGAAATTAATATATTTATTTTTGACAGGAGGAAAAGAAATCAAATATTGCCTTGCTCCAAGCCTCTTATTAAAATATGAAAAATAAATGTTCTTCTATACGGTATGCGATATTGGCATTGCTGTGTCGATTAAATTAAAGGGTACGAAAGAAGTTGGCGCGTAACATTAAATGTGTTGATGTGGGACCCGGTGCCATCCAATGTACTTACAAAGTTTCTTGTGATTAAAAATTTAATTCATGCACAAAATTAGTTTTAAAAAGAAATAAATAAATGAATGCATCATTTTTCTCATCTATTAATAAATTTATTGTCCATGTGTGGATTCATCTTATCAATTTTAGGAAATAAATGTTAAAAATAGGTGGAAGAAAAATTTCTAATGAAATATCATTGTTGTTGGTTTCGATTCAATTCGAGTTTTAGTTATTCGTGCTAAAATATAGAAAATTCAGAAACTTTGATGGAAAGAATAGAATATTTTTTTAAAACCGAATGTTTGTCGTTTTATCAAAAGTTATAGCTGATAAGAACGGTGCAACTCAAATATTTTAAATTGTACAACAACTCAAGCATCACATTTCGATTATTCTACTAGCAAGGACAATTGTTGAACAACAACAATTTTCCTATCGACAATTACACTCATTGCAATCGACGATAATCGAACTCGTGATCAAAGGAGTATCTATTATAGGTTAATGGGTCAAAATTTAAATAGATTAATTATCTTGATTGTTGTGTAGAAGCTAACCATAAATATAAATCAAATATAAAATTTTGTGTTTGTCAAAAATAAAAACTAAATCGTTTAATTGATCGACTATATAAGGGAAAACTTTCAATAACTCCCTACTTCCCTCATGAACTTTTTCCTTACTCCCTATCCCTACAATTCTTTGTTTTAACTCCTTAATTTTCTAAAATTTCCCAAATTACCCTAACTCTTTATACTTATAGTACGTGGCATTGTTTGACCTATCGAGCCTATTCTTAAAGGCTTATAGCCTTAAGACATATATCTACACAAGGTTTCCAGCCTATATACCAAACTTAAATGATCGATTATATAGATATATATAGCACTTCATGCTTCCGTATAATAAAATTGAACTATTTATCTCTTTGACCTGAATGCTGTCGAGTTATATCCACTGGGTTTTATAGATTGCTCCTCACAGCCTAACCACGCAGTCGCAACAGATGGTTTCTGACGCAGATTTCTTCAACAGCACTTAGCACAACTCAGTTTTGTTTCCTACCTTAGGGTGTATAGTAAAATAGTTCAATTTGAAACTAATACATGAGAGGATCAAAAGCCTTGATTCTTTTATTCAAACATACAAAATATTATTACATAGTAACGTCCTGTAGAGGAGGAGAAACTTGTTTAGCTACCTATAGTAGCCGAAGTTAAAATACACATAACTCTTGTTCATTTAGTGGGTTAGTCGCATGCACACTAACTCTTGTTGGGAAATCTTTTTACTTCTGTTATCCCCAAGGAAAAGTGATGGTAGTCACATGTCCACTTATTTTTGTCGAGGAATCTTAAACTTTTGTTGTCCCTGAGAAAAACGTGGTTTTGGTCATTCACCACTTGAATCAGCAAGATGCTTCTTGACCGAGGTTTGAAGCCCTTGCCGAATTCGGGCTCCTTTTGATTGGGCATTCTGGGCAGATATTCTCTGACCATCTTCCTATATGAGTCATGTTACAGAATTTCCGATGAGTTTCTTTACTCTTCGACAACTTGCTATTCCACAGAAGATTTCTTTTCTTCTCGGATAATTCTTCTACAAAACTTGTTGTTTTTCCTATCATGGTATTTAACAGGAATGACCCGTTTATTGAATTGTGAAAAATTTAAACGCAAACTTGACTTTTTCCATCTCAGTAAGACAGACCCATAGACCCCATTCTTTTCTGGTAGAAATGTCATTTTCAGTGATTGAAGCTACAAGGGGTGTTTTTTCTGACAGAGGATCCTTGATAAATTTCTGAACATTTGTATCTGGTTTCCTTAACTTGATAAAATTATAGGCTTCGTGTGAGCCTTTCCCTGCTGGTTCTAGGGCTGTACTGAAGACGTATAACTCCAGAATGTCTCCTCTGGACAAATAGTCGTTATTTGCCCAAGTTTCATGAACAGCTTCCTGGATCCATTTTGGTAATCCTGAAATTTCTGGGAAGTTAGGTGACGAGGTATAAACTGAGGCAAGAGCCCCGAATTCATACCATGCTTTGACTCCTTTGGATATGAATTTGGTTCCATCCATACCCTAGGATATTTTCCTGTAACATCAACCCTTATTGTAGCTGAGTTAATGCCCCCTCTTGTTTTTAATTTCTCTTAGTTTTGTTGATACACCTAGAATGGAGAAATTGTAACTTCATTAGTATCAACTTTAGATTTATCCTTGTCAGTATTAGATATAAGGTTGATCTTTCCCTCTTCAATCCGCGAGATGAAGAGTTGACTTGAGAACACGAGATAGGGATCTGGAGTCTCAATTTTTGTTTCAGCCAACTCATTTGGAGATGATCCCGACTTAACACTTGTGTAGGGGTATCTGAATCCCCTGCTCCAGGTATAGAGTCCTGTACTCAAAAACTCTCCATTTGGGAAACCAGTGGCTTCTCAATACCTTGGAGGAGAGGCTTTTGTATTATAGATCATAGCTGAGTATAATACTGGTAAAATCCAGTTATTCGATCAGAGACAATTCTCTTATCGGCTTGTTGTAGCCTTCCCGCAACTTATGAGTTTAAGGCCAGCTTGTTGAAATCGTTTTGAAGCATTTCAAGTTGTTTCCTCAAATGCCTCTGCATTTTTATTATGACATCGATATCACTGCTGTCCATCTCTTGTTAAAAAAACAGCAAGAATATTTTCATGAGATTTAATGATCACAATATCAAAAATAAAATTTTGACATAACGCTTGCCATCTTAAGAATATGGCTTTCTCAGGTCTAGATTATATTTTATTCATTAAAAAACTTTCACCTGTGTATTATCAACTTTTAAAATATATTTCTTTGCAAGTAAAAATAATGACTATTAAAAGCCTTTTTTACTGCATAAAATTCTTTTTCGTAGATATTCCATCTTATGGCTTATGCATCTGAGAAGAGTCCACTGCAATATCTGCATGGATGTTCTCCTTTAATTGACTAAGTCCCTGGGTATTTTCTTTTCTCCTATAAATTTCGCATCTTTTTTCAATAATGGACTAAACACCTTTCTGTGTTTTGCTAGGTTTTTGATAAACACCTGACGTTGTTTATTTTCTTTTAGCTCGTTTGGAAATTTTTGCACTTTTTCTACTACATGATCTTGAAAATTATTCCAGACTCATCGATCTCTATCCCGATGAATTCAATCTTTCTTGTGGCAATGATTGCTTTCTTTTCTAATAAAAATAGTCCTTAATTTTTACAAACATCAGAGAAAATCTCTAAATGCCTAATATGTTCTTTCATATTTTTAGATGCAATTAACACACTGTGAATATAGACAAATATAAACTTAAAATAATCTTTAAATTGATTATCCATTTTCCTTGGAAATATTTTGTGGTAAATTAGCCAATCTCATTAGTAATACTTCCCAAATATAGTGTCCTTGTGGGATGGAGAAATCTATAAATTTCTTTCTTTCCTCCTGCATCCGAATTTGATAAAATCCGGATTTACAGTCAAATTTAGAGAATATCTTCACATTGCGTATGCAACTGATTAGCTGTTCTCTGCTAGGTATAAAATACCCATCAAACTCCAGAATCTTATTAATTTCTTGATAGTTAATAACTAATCTGGGTTTGTTTCTTTTTACCTCACAATGATTTCTTACCTGGAATCCCGGACTACTATATGGTGAAATTCTTGCTTTGATCAAACCAAGGTCCAAATGTTCCTGGATTATAATCTGCATATCCCTTTGATCAATTATGTTCATTGGGATGGTTTTTCATCGGACAAATTCATACTCTTTGACTTCCTTAATTTTAAGGCAGGCTTTGAGCTAATTTTTATCCCACCATGCCAAGGGATTTTCATTGTAATTTTCTTTTATCATTTTCTTGACATCTTCAAGTGATACCTTTTATTCGAACCCTAACTCACTCCGATATAGGGATATCTTAAGGCATTCTATTTCTTCATGTTGGAGCTGTTTATTTGCTCTTAATTGGAGCATTTTTCTCCAAATCATCTAGAATCTTTCATTTTTGGCTTCTGAAGTTTTCATTCTTCTTTGCTGCAAAATTGAATGGGAAATTTTCTTTAAAATGCCTCTCTTAATCGCTGGACGATGATTTTAAGATCACAAGGTGTCGTGAACAGTAATCGTCTAGTTTCATTTTCTTGTGTGTAGGACTTAAACATTTGTAGGAAATTATTTCCTAGCAGAATGTCAGCTCGTGTATCATGAAAATAAATCGGTGTTGTTTTTACCTTATATCAAGACGTTTGTCCCGCACCTCCGATTACGATTTCGGTCATCTTAATTCCCTTACATAAGATTAAGATTCTTCTTGAGAGATCTCTTCCATCAATTTTTGGTAATTCTTCTTCCAAATTATTCAGAAAAACTCCTCTTTTTGCTGTACAGATTCCTGCTCCTGAATCAATATAAGCAGCAATGTATTCTGCTTTATATTGTTCTTATAACATTCCGACTGGAATGTATATCGAGAATGGACTTGTGGTCATTGGATTTTCCACATCATATCTTCGACCATAAACTTCATTCCATATTCTAGACGTTTCTAAGGTTTATGTTCCTTGAGAAACTCTATTCCAAGAACCAATCGATCTGGTTCTTTCCCTGAAATTCCTTTGATATGAAATTCCAAATCTCCGATATTAATCATTCCTTTGTAAGTTCCTATCATGGGTTGTTCTAAATGGTATATGGTATTACAAGGGGATTGATTCTTTTTTGCGTAATATCAAATATTATTTCTACTCTCTTCCACCCTTCTGAGCATCTTAGCTTTCCTATTATGGAAAAGCTTTTTGGCTTCTGTTGGGTTTCTTGAACAAGCGCTTTTCCCCACTTGTAACTTGTAATTTTATCTCCCTGAAAAGATAGTCTTCTTGATTTCAATCTAAGACTTTGATTCCTCTGTAGAATCGGTTTGTCTTGTATTTGGATATATGTTTCCAGTATTAAAGGAAACTCAACTCTTTCAGGATAAATTGCCTGAGCAAATTTTCCAAATATATCAGGTATTTCAATGAACTCATTTCTAATAAACAATTTTGAATAATGTGCATTAGATAGAGCATATGAAATTTGATAGGTAATAGAATATGGTCTATTACCTTCTTTCATCAGTCTTTTTTCCTTGAAATTCTAATGTATTTTCAAGGCTCGGCTAAAATCTCGATCTGCCAGGTTGTAGGCAATTCTTGGATAGATTACTCCTACAATCTTTCCTACGTAGAGATTTCCTGAGATAGTTCACAGTACTGAATCTTGAAGGTTCTCCATTCTTTTATCGCATATAGCAATATCAATGGGTGAATCTATTCCTTCTTTGAAAGTAGCTTTTATCATATTTTAGATTGCTCTAATATGAATCCAAGACATGGTTCGCACTACTTCTATTTTGAGTTTTTGTAATTTCTCCTCAAACTCTTCAGAAGGAATTAGTTGTATTTTCTTTCTATTTCCTGTAAGTTCCATTGGAATTTCCATTTTCTTTCTGGAAGCTTTATAGATTAGATGATGATTTCTGTTTCTTAGGCAAAGACTTCCTAAGAACTTTTGTACCTATCCTTCAGGGAATCGCTGATATCTCTGAAGACTAGGATTTTCTATCATGATCATTTTGACCATGTTATGAGATATTGTTGTCTGGCTAAAGAAACCTGACAAATCTTCATGTGTTTTGTGTCGAAACACCTCGTCTTCAGTCAGATTCTGATTCAGTTCCATCAGATTTTTCCTGACTCAAAACTTCTTCTTCTTCATATATACTTTCATTTGAGGCAAGATCCTCAAACTGATATACTTGAATAAGATCCTTATAATAAACTAATTCTTCAATATCCAGGGTTGGATCGAAGCGTTTAATACTTTTTTTTTTTCATTTCTGGAAAGTTAGTTAAGATATGGCCTCTTGCTAGACATGTCCAGCAATTACAATCTTTAAAACTTTCATTAGCTTGAGTATGAGCTCTTCTGAAAGTTTTCTTTGTAGGCGTTCTTCAAGTGCTTCGATATGTACTTTCTTTTTGGGATGATATCCTACTTCTTGATGGTCCATTTCTTTGTCCAGATTTGTAAGATCCGGCTTTCTGTCTAGACCATATTGTTTTTGGTTTCCAATAACTTCTTCCATTTCTAGCATAACGATGAGTTCTAAAATTTTTCCTCTTATATATGCCTCTGTGGTTTACTTTCAATAATTGTTGGAATATCATTTTTCTTACAACACAAAGGAGTTCATTTGTTAATACCCCTTAATCGTTTGTAATTCTTATGTAATGCTGCCAGATAACACCATTCTACCAATTTTCCTTTGAGAAAAGAGGCTCTTCATGCCAATGTATCTGGATTGTCAGGAACATATTCCCATATGAGCATTTCTCTCCAGGGACTTGGCATTTTGGCGAAGAAGATTTTCATTGCTATATCTTATTCAAATCCTGAATTCCATCTATATTTATTGAATAACATAATATATTCATTCACTAAACATATATCATGTAATTCAAGATACAGAGCTTGAGTGTATTTTTTTTCTTCTCTGTATCTTGACTGTTAAAATAATATACCCCTATAAATTGTGCTTTAAAAAGGTAGCCATTCTTCCAGCTATCTCGCCAAGAGATTCTCCGGCTAGAACTGATTCTTTGGTTTCCACCAAAGTCATGTCCCAAGAAATTTTAACTGATCCCATAAGATTCATTTCCAGAAGTTTAATGAATCATTCTCTATTAAGATCAAGTGTACTTGCTGCTATTCTCATAACGGATGTCCAATCATCAATGAGATCTTCTCTGTTTTTGAAATCTAATACATCTAAATTAATTATAACCTCATATGGATTGTAATGCGTGAGATTTTTATCCTGTTAATTCGAGATGATTAATTTATGAATTGATAATTGATGGGATTAAAGACGAAAAGGATCAGACCGGGAAAGACAAGAGAAGAAAACCTCTCGCGCATATGCGCGACCAGGAGGCGCGCATATGCTCGAGATGGGCAGAGAACCTCAAGCATATGCGCGAAGGGTGTGTGCGCATATGCGCGAGCATGTGCAAGGAAAATATGCGGAGACAGTAGGTCTCGCGCATATGCGCGAAGGTGGTGCGCGCATATGCGCGAGCTGCCGAGAAGGTTATGTGCCGAGACAGTAGGTCTCGCGTATATGCATGGGGCTAGGGCGTACATATGCGTGAGGCATGCTGAACAGGAAATCAACACTTGTTCTTGCCATGCTTGGTGTAGGTATATAATTTTTAAACCTCTTTCATTCATTCAGATTTCAGAAGAGGAAACCGATAGCTTTGGAAAGAGTTCTCAATCTCTGGTCAATCAGCTGTACTGCTCAAATGACATAGCCAGTTGAACTGATTCATTTTGAGCGGTCAGTTGGGTCTTCAGTTTTGCGATGTAAACAACTCGTAGTTGATCCTAGATGCTGCACAACTAAGGTAGATCATTAGTAACACAATTAACAAGTTTTGTTACCATCAAAATCAATATTGCGAACTTGAAAAGTTCCAACACTCTTCAAGCTAAACACTTTACTATATCTTCTTGAGAAGAGTTGTAATCTGGAAAAGAGTCTTTTCCCGAACTTTGTTGTATTCATTTATATCGTGTTGAAAAACTAAGAGCTTCAGTAGGCAAAGGATAAGCCCTACTAAAGTGGGTGTGTACAGAAGAAGGAGAGACGTACAAGATTTTATCTTCGAACTTCCAGAAACAACCACTGTTCTATTGCCTGCTGTTTTATTGTTTTCACTCCATACCATCATATCATTTCCACACTTATTATTGTGATCTACTGGTTATACATTCGAACAAGATAATCTATAATCTCCAACAGGATTCTAACACCCTATCCAAAAACTTCCAACAAAAGAAAAAGTTTATCCCCCCCCCCCCCCCCTCTCTAAACTCTATATCGATCCCAAACGATTTCCAAGGGAGTTGGGAACCAAAGTTACCTCTAGTGGAGTTCATTTACAATAATAGTTATCAGTCATCTTGTGAGACCTAATGATCTGATTATGTAGCTTATGAGTAGTAAATCAACTCATAATATAATTACAATGGGAAATAGATTTGAACTACTAAATGAAAATGAAAATTAAAATAAAATAGACAAGTTGAAATAATATATATTTCTTTGAAAAATATTATATTAAAATTTGATGACAAATGTGTAAATAAATTGAAAATATTCCATTTAATTTGAAAGGCGATTTTGTAAATAATATGAAAAATTATTGAGTTAAATTTAAGGGCAAAATGGTAATTAGTTATAGAAATATTAGAAATGTCTACTAGTCTACGTGGTAACACAATTTCAAAGAGTGGACTTTTAGGAGATTTATGTGGAGGTAGATTAGTAATATAACAACAAGGATAAAGGTGGAAAACATAATCAAAAGAGAACGAGAAGAAGAAGTAAGGAAAAAAGAAAAGAATTCAAGTTCTATCCCTCGAAACTATAGTGAAACGTTGTCCAAACTAAAAACAAATTATAGATTCGAAATCCTCGTGTTTTGAGCATCCTTTTGAGGTAATTTTCTTTTGGATTTGGCACCTTTAATTATCGAATTGATAGAATAGCATGTATTTGAATTTTATTTCAATATATGCGATTTTTTAGCCGACAAGAAATTAACTTGCACAGATGGATTGAATTATATCGAGATTTCAATTCTATATGAATTTTTGAGGTTCAAAATAATTTTGAAACTTTAAATATTGATTTGAAATGAATAGATAAATATTATTGGTGGTATAATAATGAATTATTAGGATTTATTATACGATATAATTATCCTAATAATTTAAATGTTAAATTGAATAGTGTAGAACGAATTAATACAATCAAATACGCTAATAGGTTGCAATTGAATGAATACATTGATTGAAATGAATATTTTGATCATGTAGATTGAGTTTTGGTATTAATATCCTAATTGTGGATCACTCTTCATTGACTGGAGACGAACAATTGAGATATGTTGCGACCAAGTAACATACGACAGATATTTGTATCATATGATATATGTTTCATTGAATTTATTGAGAATATGTGTCTATATGCCTTATTTGTTGAGCTTATGTGGCATACATGTAATGTCCGAGATTTTGATTATCGTAATCTGAAATGATTTGTTGATAAATTTATGTGATTATAGAAGGAAAGGATCAGACCGGGAAAGACGAAAGAATGCGCGACCAGGAGGCGCGCAGCAGAGAACCTCGCGCATATGCGCTAGAGAAGGGCGCGCATATGCGCGAGCTTGTGCAAGGATGAAGTGCGAGACCAGAAGGTCTCGCGCATATGCGCGCAGAAGAGGCGCACATATGCGCGAGCTACAGTATGCCGAGACAGTAGGTCTCGCGCGTATGTGCGGGGTTAGGGCGCGCATATGCGCGAGGCATGCAGAAGGGAAAATCGACACTTGGTTTTACCATGCAACTTGATATATATATATAATACATTCCTTCTTCAGAATCTCAGCAAGAAACAACCGACGAATTCCAGCGAAGATTGAGTTCCTTCGAAGAATAGAAATCGATTGTTCAAAACCCGTCCGTCCGATTTTCAATCCGACTTCAGTACCGTGTTCCTATCGACAAGAGCTTAAAATGGACGTAAGTTTATTACGTTTTTTTATATGATTTGAAATTATGATATTGCGAGAATCAGATATGAATGATATATGATGTTTTTGATAGAGTAGACATAATCGAAGTCAGATCGAAGAACAGACTGTTTATGAAACTCTTATTATTTTCAGAATTGATATGATCAAGATTGTACAGAATTGAGATTATGATATGATATGATATTGTTAAGATTATGAGTTGTATATGTGATGTTGAGATTGACGGGGTTATAAAGATTGGGTTATTATGCCGGGGAAACATCAGTAGATTGATATTAATCAGAATGAATTTGATTGAGATTTGATATCAGATTTGTATTGTTATCGATTACGAGTCGTAGGAATTGATATCTGATTGATATTGTATTGCTGGGTATATCGTTATTGTGCAGTATTCCGTTGAAACAAAATTTGATTTCAGTTCTGATTATATCCAGTAATGATTTGAGCAGTGTATTGATATTGTGCCTTGATACCCTATGGATGAGCCCACTACCCCTGGCCCATCCCAAGCCCAAATGGAAGACAGGCCCATCAAGGGCCCAGGTATTCTCCTATAAATACCAGGTTTGAGCGTATGATAATTCATTCACTATATTGTTTTCAGCAGCGCCCTTAGCTGCTCCCCCCATATATCCCCAGTCTCTGACTTGAGCGTCGAAGGGGCTACGCCAGGACACCCTCCTGGCCCCCTCCTAACGGTCTTATTTGTGATTTCAGGCTCAAGGTAATTTTGAAGCCCGTGTCTGGATTAGTGACGCTTGCGTGGATCGGACCCTAAAATTCCCGTGAGTATCACTTGGCGCCGTCTGTGGGAAACTGTGAGTTGAGACGTAGAGATGGTAGGCAAGAGAGGGAGTAGAAGAACTACATCAGTATCATCGCGTCCTCAGAGGGGACCCGAACAGTCTCATGCTAAGGCGAGGCAGGAACAACCTAGTCAGGATACCAGAACTGAACAACCTCGTCAAGAGACAAGGGTCGAGCAACCCCCTCCCAATGAGAACGTGGGGACTTGACCCTGGAGCAGTTGGGCCAATTTATAATTCGGACAGTGGCTGAGGCTATGAAGAGGAATCAAGAAGCTATGTTTGCTGAAGAGCAGGCCACTCGCCAGGAGCGAGAGGATAATGCTGAGGGCCACCAGAGCAGGGTTGAAGAGGCACAGTCCCACCAAAGTGGGGAGATTAGTGAGATGGGAGAAATGTGGAAGGAGATACAGATGTTGAGGCAGCAGTTGGGAGGCAGAGCGCTGTTACTCAAGAGAGGAAGTCCCTTTTCACTAGACATTTTAGAAGAAGGACTTCCTCCAAATTTCCGACAACCGAATGTTGGAGAATATGATAGACATACCGACCCCGAAGAGCATTTGGGGACATACCGACCCCGAAGAGCATTTGGGGAACGAATGAGGATAACCACCCTACAAGAGGAATGATTCATATGATCTCGAGGGGTGCTACTGATGGAGATTCCGGGCGAGCCCGAAAGGCGCATGGGAGGATGTTGGAGAAT
This sequence comes from Primulina eburnea, assembly GCF_022965805.1. Taxonomy (NCBI): domain Eukaryota; kingdom Viridiplantae; phylum Streptophyta; class Magnoliopsida; order Lamiales; family Gesneriaceae; genus Primulina; species Primulina eburnea. Next base: position 10,016,033 of record NC_133118.1, on the reverse strand, counting down.
TTTGAAATATCTAGGGGTGCGGACCTACCCCAGGATCTTGCCATCAGTTTTGGACCGGATGACCTCCGAGGCATTGTGGCTCCTCATAACGATGCCTTGGTGGTAACGGCCACCGTTGCCAATTACAATGTGTCACGAATATTTATTGATAATGGAAGCTCTGTTAATATCCTGTTCAAGAGCACTTTGGATAAGATGAAGGTGGAGGGATTTGAGTTCGAGCCAATCTCTATTCCTCTATATGGATTTGTAGGACATGCCATCCCACCGCTCGGTCAGATTTTCCTTCCTCTATCTTTGGGACATGAGCCTCGACAGGTAACAAAAATGACAACATTTACTGTGGTGGACACCCCATCCGCTTACAATGGAATTCTGGGGCGACCAGGCCTAAAGGATTTCAGAGCTGTAGCGTCCACGTATCATCAGAAGTTGAAGTTTCTTGTAGGGAAGGAGGTTGGAGTTTTATGCGGGGATTAGAGGGTCGCACGTCGGTGTTATGAGGGGATAGTGAGAGAAGAGGGGAAGAGATCGCGTTTGGAGGTTAACATGATTAGGAAAGGGGGAAATGTGTAGCTTGGTCCTAGGTGCAAGAAGAGTAGAGGGGAAAGATTGACCCAGAGTGGAATGATCTTTTCAGAGTGATTGAGAAATTTAATTCTGGAGCTTATTGCTTGAAGAATACTCAATCAAGGCTTTAAGGAGTCCCTGGAATGTTTATCACTTTAGGGAATATCATTCTGGATTTTATCGTGGATGTATTTCATCTTTACATATTCTCATGTAATCAGTTGTAATTCAATAAAATCAGGTTCTCCTTTTTAATTCATAAAAGTTGTTGTATTGGAAGGAGAGAGAAAAAAATTTATTTTCCTACTTAGGCTGTGCCTAGTAGAGGAGCAGAGTTGCGGCGGGGAGAAATTTTATTTTTTCCTACTAAGCCATCGCCTAGTAGAGGAGTAGAGTTGGGATGAGGAGAAATTTTATTTTTTCCTACTAAGGCATCGCCTAGTAGATGAGCAGAATTGGGGCGGGGAGAAATTTTGTTTTCCTACTAAGGCATCGCCTAGTAGAGGAGCAGAGTTGGGGCGCGGAGAAATTTTATTTTCCTACTAAGGCATCGCCTAGTGGAGGAGCAGCGTGATAAATTAAATATGCCTGCTAAGGTATCACCTAGCAGAGGAGTTAGAGGGTGGAAGTGGTGAATTTTTATTTTCCTGCTACGGTAACACCTAGCAGAGGAGTTAGAGGGTGAAGGCGTTGAATTTTATTTTCCTGCTAAAACATCGCCTAGCAGAGGAGTTTAAGGGTGGAGGCGTTGAATTTTATTTTCCTGCTAAGGCATCGCCTAGCAGAGGAGTTAGAGGGTAGAGGTGTTGAATTATTATTTTCCTGCTAAGGTATCATCTAGCAGAGGAGTTAGATGGAGGAGTTGAATTCTATTTTCATGCTAAGACCCGGCTTAGCAGAGGAGTTAGAGGGTGGATGTGGTGAATTTTTATTTTCCTGCTAAGGCATCACCTAGCAGAGGAGCAGAGTTTGGGAGGAGAAAAATGTTATTTTCCTGCTAAGGCATCGCCTAGCAGAGGAGCAGAGTGGATGAGGAGAATTAAATTTATTTTTCCTGCTAAGGTGTCACCTAATAGAGGAGTTAGAGTGTGGAGATGTTGAGTTTTATTTAGTTTCCTGCTAAGACCCGGCTTAGCAGAGGAGTTAGATGGTGGATGTAGTGAATTTTTATTTTCCTGCTAAGGCCCGGCTTAGCAGAGGAGTTAGAGGGTGGAGGTGTTGATTTTATTTTCCTGCTAAGGCATCGCCTAGCAGTGGAGTTAGAGGGTGGGCGCGTTGAATTTTATTTTCCTGCTAAGGCCCGGCTTGGCAGAGGAGTTAGAGGGTGGAGGTGTTGATTTTATTTTCCTGCTAAGGTATCACCTAGCAGTGGAGTTAGATGGAGGAGTTGAATTTTATTCTCCTGCTAAGGCATCGCCTAGCAGAGGAGCAGAGTTTGGGAGGAAAAAAATTTATTTGGTTAGTCGATAACGAAAGATGCTGGGGAGCAGAGTTTACGGGGATCGAAAGGGAATATATAAAAATTCTCAACGTACTGGACGAGGATGGGCGATGCGAGCGTCGGGCGAGCGTGCCAGGAGCGCTCGGGCGAGTGTGCGGCTGAGGGCGGGCGAGCTTGCGGCTGGGGCGCGGCGATGGGGCGTTGTGCGTTGGGCGAGGGGCGTTGTGGCTGGGCGAGCTCAGGCGTTGGGGCGTTCGGCGTTGGGCGAGGGGCGATGGGCGTTGTGGCTGGGCGAGCTCAGGAGTTGGGGCGTTGTGCGTTGGGCGTTGGGGCGAGCTCGGGCATTGGGCGTTGGGCGAAGGGCGACGGGCGTTGTGGCTGGGCGAGCTGGCAGCGGCGAGGGCGAGGTGTTGGCTGGGCGAGGCGAGGCGCCTGGGCGAGGATGAGAGTGGCGAGGAGGGGTGAGGGCGATGCGTTGGCCTGGGCGAAGTGCCGTGCGGTGGCTGCGCGCTTGGGAGACGTTGGCTTGGGCAAAGCGCCGTGCGGTGGCTGCGCGCTTGGGAGATGTTGGCTTGGGCGAGGCCTTGGGCGGTGGCTCGGGCGATGTGGGGTGGTTGCTGAGCGAGAGTGTGCGATGTGGGGTGGTGGCTGGGCGAAGCTCGGGCGGCTGCTCGAGCGAGGCGGTGGCTAGGGTATTTGCGACTGTGACAGTGAGGTGAGGATGAAGCGGCGTTAGGGTTAACACGCAGGTGAGACGTACACGGGAGAGAGCTGGTGAATTGAAGAGAAAATTCTGTAGGGGAGAAGTGAAATTGATGTGAGTAGGGGACCTCTGTTTATAGGGGCTTAATCTTTCCTTTCAAGGCGGTATTACGATTTGATTTGTTTTCAAATTTTTGGAAACTGACGGACTGCTAGAAGAAAATACACAACTCGCACCCAGTAACCCGATGACATCACAACTAATCGAACTTCGAACCTGCGATTTAGTTCGACTCGGGAGGGGGAGACTGGTGATACCCTATGGATGAGCCCACTACCCCTGGCCCATCCCAAGCCCAAATGGAAGACAGGCCCATCAAGGGCCCAGGTATTCTCCTATAAATACTAGGTTTGAGCGTATGATAATTCATTCACTATATTGTTTTCAGCAACGCCCTTAGCTGCTCCCCCCATATATCCTCAGTCTCTGACTTGAGCGTCGGAGGTGCTACGCCAGGACACCCTCCTGGCCCCCTCCTAACGGTCTTATTTGTGATTTCAGGCTCAGGGTAATTTTGAAGCCCGTGTCTGGATTAGAGACGCTTGCGTGGATCGGACCCTAAATTTCCCGTGAGTATCATGCCTATTTGATATTGTCATTGCCAGATTGAATATGGAAATATTTGAATTCGAGACTTCGACTTCGTCAGACCGAGAAGAGAAACGTATAAATCAATGTTGATTCGGGATTGCACAACTTGAGTTTGATTTACCTTGAGTTTCCCAAAATCACATACTTGATTTTCATTGCCTCGATATGTTGCGATGTCTGAGATTGAAATGCTTATCCTATTGATTTATAGTTTAAGCGTATGTTATGTAAAGAGTCATGGGTGGATGTACCTAGTTATGGGCTGATGTGCCTTGTTATTGGCTGAGTCACCAAGTCTTTGGCAGAGGTTCGATATGGACAGGACCAAAGTCCGTAAATAAGAACGTACCGCCACCACGATCGGGAGAGTAGGTGGGAGATTGTGGCGTTCTTATTCAGATGGGGATCCCTAGATTAGGAAAGAGTCAAGTCAGAGATTATGAGTCAGAGTTTGAATTACAGTTTTACATCGATTCATGTCTTTCAGATTTGATACATGTTAGTGATATTTGTTTCATGCTTTTATATTGTTTATATGATTGCATGTATACATGATTTACACTGGGAATGTATTTCTCACCGGAGTTATCCGGCTGTTGTCTTGTTTGTATGTGTGCATGACAACAGGTGGGACAGGATCAGGGTCAAGAAGAAGATGAGAGAGGACAGTTAGTGTGGAGATCTGGACTTATATGTTTCGTCACCTGACATGTAGTGAAGGAACGGTAGTTGTTATGATTTACTTTCGTACAGGACTTGTACTTAGATCTGGATATCGATATTGTAAGTGAAATAAGATTTATTTCATATGTTGCGTACTTTTGTATTTTAAAAAAAAAAAATTAGACCCTCTTTATCTTAATTGATTTAATTATTCCCAAAAATGATTAAGAAATGAATTAGGTTCGGGTCCCCACAGCAGGTGGTATTAGAGCAGTAGGTTCCGAAACTGTAGGTTCCTTAAACTGAAATAGAAGCTAGTGAGCGGGGTAGAATTAGTTTTCTTCTTGCTTTTGAATACTAGCATGATTTACTGCTTTAATATATGCTTACCTGATTATTTGATTTGATTTGGTAACGTGTATTATTGAGAAAGAATCAGAACCGATTCTTGATCAACAGTAAGATAATCAGAGGAGGACTGAAACATGTTTGTTGTATTTGGTTACTAATTCTTTTGGTAATCAGATATACCTCCTCGAAGAATTCCAGAACGAGGTAGTATTTTGACTAATCAGATGAATGTGTCAGAAACTCCGATGGAAACAATGTTCAAGAGGTTTCAGTCATTTCAACCGCCGATTTTGAAGGGTACTGAGACGTCTGATGATTGTGAGAGTTGGCTAGATGATATAGATGATAAGTGCAATTTATTGTACTTTTATTTCTTGTTTTTAACTTGGAATTTTGTGATTCTTGAGCAGGTTTGATATGATTTGTTGTTGTTTTTATTATTGTAGTTTGGAAGTTTAGAATGAGAATTTGGAGTAGTAAATTGATGAATTAAAAAAGTGCAAAGGACTTTTTCCCCGAAGCATGACCGCACCCGCGGTCTTGTTAGCACCGCACCCGCGGTCCCTCGACTTGGAAATAAAGATTTTCTGCCGAAGCATCACCGCACCCGCGGTGCCATCTCTACCGCACCCGCGGTCTTCGAAGTTACAAAGTGTGAAGTCCCCCGAACCATCACCGCACCCGCGGTCCATGCAAAACAAAGTCCGAAAAATCTGTAACTTTGTGGACTTTGAATAAAAGTATAGGAAAAGGCGTGCTGCGTGGGGAAGCTTGTCTGGACTATAAAATGCTTCTATTATTCACCATCTAGGTCATTGGGAAGCAAAGGAAAGGAGTGGAGGCTACAAAGAAGAGATTGAAGATCAAGTTCATCCTTAGGAAATCTTTTGCACACTTGTGGACAAAAATTTCATTGCACTCCAAAACTCTTGTTCTAAGTTCTTCTCTCTTTATTTTTACTTTTATTTGATATGTCTTGTTTAAGATTCATGTTTTGTTGTGTTATTTTTATTATTATGAACTAATTTTATTTCTAGAGGAATGATGGAACAAAACTAGAAACCATGTGTTGGGATTTATGATTTATGCTATATAAGTTTTCCTTATTGTTCATTTGTATTTTTCCAATCTTAATGCTTTCATTTTATTGGCCATATCTTGAATGATTCTTATGTTCATAATTTATCACTTGGAAAAGGAAATTTATAAACAAGAAAGGGGAAAATACATCGATAGTATTTATATAGTTCGGGAGGACATATATTGCTATTGAAGCCATTAAAAGAATTTAGTGCTTATTATGTTATTTAATTATAGATTGTTGATGGGGACTTTACAATCTTTTGTTAGATAATTAGTATCTACTTAGCACTCGGGAGAGGGAGTAGATAATTTAGAATTCTTGGCTAATGTATAATGAGGACATTTATAATATAGCTACACAAAATAACACATGGTGGATAGTTGCGTGAAATCGGACATCTAGATCTTTTATTCCATAGTTATTTGTTATAAAAAGTTTGGTGTTATAATACAATTAAATTTATTTTCAATCTAGTTATTGGTGAAAACAAATCTGTCAATTGATTTTTCTAAATAAAATTGAGACTATTTTAATTGCAAGCATTAATATACATTTAAGTACATACTCCTCGTGGGATCGACACTTGTACTCGAAAATACATTTTATTACAAACTTGACGTTGTGCACTTGCAAGCAATTAAGAAAACACGCAACAAGTTTTTGGCGCCGTTGCCGGGGAGTGTATATTTTAAATTTATATTAGTATTGTTACCAATTAGTCTTTATTTTAATTTAGCGCCGTTTTTATTGTAATACAATAAACATTGATTTGTGTATTATCTTTGTTTGACAGTGCATGCGAAGATCGCAAAATCTTGACTTGCTTATCTTTGATCCTGAAATCGAAAGAACCGCAAGAAGATTAAGAAAGGCAAGAAGAGAAGAGATTCGAGCAATGGTTGAAAACAGAGATAATGAAAATCCACCCCCTGCAATACCCATCAGAGATCATTTTAGGCCGGTACTGAATGCTCATTACTCGGGCATAGCATGAGGGACTATTAATGCAAACAACTTTGAGCTTAAGCCAGCATTGATAAACATGGTTCAACAGAATCAGTTTGGGGGAGCCGCTACTGCAGATCCTCATTTACATCTCAGAACATTCCTTGAAATTACTGACACGGTAAAAATAAATGGTGTTTCTGATTATATAATTCGATTGCGTTTGTTTCCTTTTTCTCTTAGGGACCAAGCAAGAGGATGGCTCCAATCGCTTCGTTTGGGAAGTATCACTACATGGCAGGAGTTAGCAACCAAGTTCCTTGCTAAATATTTTCCACCTGCAAAGTCTGCACAGTTGAAGATAGAGATAAGTACTTTTCGGCAGACTGATTTTGAGCAATTATATGAGGCATGGGAACGTTATAAGGAGTTGTTGAGGAGGTGTCCAAACCATGGTTTTGAAGATTGGGTACAGATTGAATTGTTTTACAATGGTTTGAATGGACAAACAAGAGGCACTGTTGATGCAGCAGCCGGTGGCACGATATTTGCAAAATCACCTGATCAAGCATATGATTTGCTTGAACAGATGACTATTAACAGCTATCAGTGGCCGTCCGAGAGGTCAGGAGTGAAGAAGCAAGCTGGAATTTATGCCATAGATCCTATTACATCACTCACCGCTCAAGTTTCAGCTTTGACAACTCAAATTGCAGCAATGAATAAGGCTAGTACATCAGAGGTTGAAATTGCATCGGTTGTTACTGAAGAACCACATATTCTTGATGAGGCTCATTATATCAACAATAGGAATTTTGGTGGCTACGGAGGATATCGAGGTAACCCTCCCCCTAACACTTATCATCGTGGTTTGAGAAATCATGAAAATTTTTCATATGCTAATAATAAGAATGTGTTGAATCCTCCACCGGGGTTCAATACATCAAAGGGGGAAGGAAAACCTTCACTTGAGGATCTAGTTGGGACATTTGTTGTTGAGTCTAGTAAGAGGATGGCTAGGACTGAATCTCGTCTTGATGGCATGGAAACTCACATGGGAAATATGGGTGCCACAATGAAATCATTGGAGACACAGATTGGTCAATTGGCTAATGCATTGAGAGATCAAAATAAAGGTAAATTCCCAAGTAATACTGAAGTGAATCCAAAGGAGCAATGCAAAGCTGTAACTTTGAGAAGTGGAAGAGAACTTGAGGTTAAAAATTCCAAAGAGAAGGATGAAAATGAGATAACAGTTGAAGAATTGAAACTGAGGGATCCAAAGCTGAAGTTGAAGCCGAACAACCTCCTGTATTTAAGCCAGTTCTTCCATATCCGCAGAGGTTCAAAAAGAAGAAATTTGATGATCAATTTGCAAAATTTTTGGAGATTTTCAAGAAGATTCACATCAACATTCCATTTGCTGATGCTTTAGAGCAAATGCCAAACTATGCAAAGTTCATCAAAGATTTGATGACAAAGAAAAGGAAGTTGCATGAGTTCGAGACAGTTAAGTTAACCGAAGAGTGTAGCGCCATACTCCAAAGGAAACTACCACAGAAACTCAAAGATCCAGGGAGTTTTACTATTCCTTGTGTTATTGGTGGTTCTAAAATCAATAAAGCTTTATGTGATTTAGGTGCCAGTATTAATTTAATGCCTTTTTCTATTTACAGGACTTTGGAGCTTGGCTAGGTGAAGCCTAGCACTATTACCCTGCAGCTGGCGGATAGATCACTTACATATCCACGGGGGATAGTGGAGGATGTTCTGGTAAAGGTAGACAAATTTATATTTCCTGCTGATTTTGTCATTCTAGATATGGAAGAAGATCAGGAGACTCCGCTTATCTTTGGAAGGCCGTTCTTGGCCACCGGAAAAGCTTTTATTGATGTGCACAAGGGCGAGCTCACATTGAGAGTTGGTGGAGAAGAAGTCATGTTCAACATCTACAACACAATCAAAGAACCAAATGGGGTAAGTACTTGTAATAGTATTGATGTAATTGAATCATGTGTATCTCATGTTGGTGCAGGTAGGATGACGAAAGATTCCTTAGAAAGATATTTGTTGGAATCGGCGTCTGCACTGGATGAAAGTGATTGGGATGTGCAAGATGAGATCCTAGCTCTCAATACACTGCCTAAAGAAAAAGAGTGATGTGCATCATGTAGAGCTACTTGAAGATGCAAGTAAAGAGGTACCAAAAGCATCTCCTGAATTGAAGGAATTGCCAAGTCACCTTTGTTATGCATTTTTAGGTGAAAATTCGACATATCCGGTAATCATCTCTTCCTTTCTTACTTGTGTTGAAAAAGAGAAATTGTTGAGAGTTTTGAGGGAATTTAAATATGCTTTGGGATGGACAATTGCTGATATAAAAGGGATTAGCCCTACTGTTTAACTGTTAAATGCTGGTGTTATTTATGCTATATCTGATAGCTCGTGGGTTTCACCAGTACAAGTAGTGCCTAAGAAAGGGGGAATAACTGTAGTGAGAAATGAGAATAATGAATTGATTTCAACTCGTCCAGTGACTGGTTGGCGAGTATGCATAGACTACAGGAAATTGAATGATGCTACTAGGAAAGATCACTTCCCTCTTCCCTTTATTGACCAGATGCTTGATAGAGTGGGTGGTTATCATTATTATTGCTTTCTAGATGGTTATTCAGGTTACAATCAGATTGTCATAGCACCGGAGGATCATGAGAAGACTACCTTCACTTGCCCCTACGGTACATTTGCTTTCAGGAGAATGCCATTTGGTCTGTGCAATGCACCTGCTACTTTTCAGAGGTGTATGATGGCCATATTTTCTGACATGGTCGAGGAAATAATGGAGGTTTTTATGGATGATATTTCTGTGTTTGGTTCATCTTTTGATCACTGTTTGCAAAATCTAATGCTTGTTTTGCAAGATGTCAGGCGAAGAATTTAGTTTTGAATTGGGAAAAATGTCACTTCATGGTTCCAGAAGGTATTGTGCTTGGGCATAAAATTTCGGCTAAAGGAATAGAAGTTGACAGAGCTAAAGTTGTGGCAATTGAAAATCTCCCACCACCAAAGAATGTGAAAGGGATCAGAAGTTTCTTGGGACATGCCGGGTTCTATCGTCGTTATATCAAAGATTTCTGTAAAATTATTAGACCTTTATGTAATTTGTTAGAGAAAGATTCGACATTTATTTTTGACGATGATTGTTTGCAAGCATTTAACAGGATCAAGAAAGCACTGATTTCTGCTCCCATTATGATAGTGCCTGATTGAAAGGAGCCATTTGAGCTCATGTGCGATGCTAGCGACTATGCTGTGGGAGCAGCATTGGGACAGAGGCGAGACAAGATGTTCAAGGCTATATACTATGCAAGTCGTACACTTAATACAGCCCAACAGAACTATATAACTACTGAGAAAGAGATGCTAGCAGTGGTGTTTGCATTTAACAAGTTCAGAACATATCTTATTGGCACCAAGGTAACTGTTTTCACTGACCATGCAGCTCTTCGTTACTTGTTTGCCAAAAAGGATACCAAGCCCAGGTTGATACGATGGATACTTCTACTTCAAGAATTTGACTTTGAAGTAAAAGACAAGAAAGGTTGTGAAAACTAGGTGGCAGATCACTTATCACGATTAGAGCTGGAAGAAAGAACTGACGGTAGAGTTATCAATGAGTCGTTCCCAGACGAACAACTGTTTGAGGTAAGTTCTAAACTCCCTTGGTTTGCTGATATAGCTAACTTCTTGTCTTGTGGTACTCTTCCTCCAGATCTAAATCACCATCAGAAAAAGAAGTTCTTCCATGATATCAAATTTTTCTTTTTGGATAATCCTTGTGTATATAAAAGAGGTGCTGACCAAGTGATTAGGAGATGTGTTGATGGCGAAGATGCAAACAAAATTCTGGAACAATGTCATTCATCACCTTATGGTGGACATTTTGGAGCAACACGAACAGCAGCTAAGGTATTGCAATCAGGTTTTTTCTGGCCTACTTTGTTTAAGGATAGCTATACCTTAGTGAAATAATGTGATAGGTGCCAAAGGTTAGGAAACATTTCTAGGCGTCACGAATTGCCACTGACAAATATTTTGGAAGTGGAACTTTTTGATGTCTGGGGCATAGATTTCATGGGACCTTTTCCCCCTTCTTTTGGTAAATCTTATATATTATTAGCTGTAGATTATGTTTCGAAATGGGTGGAAGCAATCGCCACCAGTACTAACGATGCTCGTGTTGTAGTTAAGTTTGTGCACAAGAACATTTTCACCAGGTTTGGAACACCGAGAGCCATCATAAGTGACGAAGGTACGCACTTTTGCAATAAAATTTTCAACTCACTGATGGCTAAATACAATGTGAAGCACAGAGTGGCATTAGCATATCATCCTCAGCCGAACGGACAAGCTGAAATATCCAACCGGGAAATCAAACAAATATTAGAAAAGACTGTCAATACAAACCGGAAGGATTGGGCTATAAAGTTGGATGATGCATTGTGGGCTTATAGGACCGCGTTCAAGACGCCTATTGGGATATCTCCCTATAGGTTGGTTTTTGGTAAAGCCTGTCACTTGCCTCTGGAATTGGAGCATCGAGCATTCTGGGCAGTTAAGAGGTTGAATTTTGACTTGAAAGCATCTGGCGATGGCAGAAAACTACAGTTAAATGAAATGGAGGAGTTCCGCAATGATGCATACGAAAATGCCAATATTTATAAAGAACATACTAAAAAGTGACACGATAAACTCATTGTACGAAAGGAGCTAAAACCAGGACAACAAGTACTCTTGTTCAACTCCCGTCTGAAGTTGTTTCCTGGTAAATTGAAATCGTGTTGGTCAGGACCATTTTTGGTGGAGACAGTGTACCCCCATGGGGCGATTGAGCTAAAATGCAGTGATGGGAGGACTTTCAAGGTGAACGGACAGCGAGTTAAGCCATATTATGGAACTGAAGTAAGGCACCTTGACAACATTCCTTTGGGTGGATCAACTTGATATAGACTGATGGTAGTCGGGCTGAAGACGTTAAACCAAGCGCTGATTGGGAGGCAACCAAAATTTTTGTTTCTCTTTTGCATTTTGATTTCTGCTTTGATTTTATTTTTGTATCATGATTATTTTTGGTTGTGTATTTTTAATATAGTGTGTGCTTATATCTTCCAAAATTTAATGAATCCCAATTGTTTCTTTTCAGGACTGAAAATTTGAGAAGAAAATAATCCGCACCCGCGTTTGTGGTGCATTCAAAATACAAGAAAATTCGAAGCAGGAGCGCACCCGCGGCCTCATGGACACCTCTCCCGCGCTACGTGTGCCGAAGCAACACCGCACCCGCGGTGCTACCTGTACCGCACCCGCGGTGCTACCTGTACCGCACCCGCGGTCTTGAAATGTTGAATAATGCAAGAAATGCCGAAACACCACCGCACCCGCGGTACGAGCACACCGCACCCGCGGTTGTTCCATATCGCATTATGATAGAAATCCCGAAGACATACCGCACCCGCGGTCTTGCGAACACTGCACCCGCAGTCGCACAACCTGGAATGAAAAAATAAATCGAGAGCATACCGCACCCGCGGTCTTGTTACCACCGCACCCGCGGTCGATGGTTTTAAACACAGAATTGGGCAGAAATCTTCATAATCGAAGAACACATCTCAAATATTTCCCCCTCCATTTCGAAATCCTTCCTCAAGAACACACTTTCCACACAAAATTTTTGTTATTCCTTCAACAAATTTACCACTCCAACCTAAATAGCTTCACCCATTCCATCAAATATCACTTTTCTTCCCACAAAATTCAACATCAAACCTAGGGTTTAAAAGGGGCTCGAAAATTTCTTCAAAATTTGGTTGGAGCTTTGATTTGTTCTTCAAGAAACAATTCAACACACTCAAGGTGAGCAAATTCATTGCATATTTGTTGAAGAATTGAAATTATTGGTGTTAGTTGCTATGGAAGGAATTTAAATTTGGTGAAGTACATTCTGGATATTGTGGATATTGTTGATTGATTGATGGGTATATTGTTGAGGTTTGAATATTGTGAGTATTACATTTGGGGGAGTGCAAGAATCATTAAATTTTGAGAATTGGATTGAAGTGAAGTTGGTGTTTGAAAGGTGTTCGATAAAATGCCTCCAAGAAGAAAACAATTTAAGGGTGCATCATCATCATCTGTGAATTACGATGCAAGCCGGTTTTGGAATTAGAAGGCGGAGGAGCAATATGGAAAATTTTTGAATAAGAGCATTGTAAAAGAAAGGGGATTTGATATGAGTTTTCCTCGATCCGAAATTGGAATAATGCTTACTGCTCGACATTGGGAGGATTTTGGCAGGCAGCCACAAGATGCTGTCATTTCATTGGTGAGAGAACTTTATGCTAACCTCAAGGTTAGATTTGATCAATTGACGGTGTTTGTGCGAGGAAAATAGGTAGCCTTTGATGCACATACGATTAATACGTTATATGGTATCCCTGCAATAATGCACGATGAATATGAAGAATACCGGAACGAGCATGTTGATTATAATAGTATTCTTCAAACAATTTGCATACAGGGAGCCGAGTGGAGAATGAGGGATGATGTGCATGTCAGCCTAGCAAAGTCTGATCTGAAGACTGTTGCAAAACATTGGTATTCATTTATATCTGCTAGGATTAAGCCTACCGAACACACTACTACCGTCATCAAGGAGAGGGCTATCCTCACTTTTTGCATTATGACAGGGAAGACAATTGATTTAGGTCAATTGCTTCAGAATTCGATACTTGACTATGCAAGAGGTAACTCTCCGAGTGGACTTCTCCACCCTTCTCTCATCACTGCATTATGCCAAAATACGGGAGTAACTTGGGCAACGAATGAAGAATTGTTGAAGCCAAAAAATGAAATTTTGGTAATCCAACCATATGGGGCAGTCAGAAATGACCAAGCTGCAGCACGCAGAGTTGAAAGGGATTTCAACAGGAGAGCTGCAGAGAGACGTGTCCAAGCTCAAGCTTAAGAACCAGAACCGCAACGAAGGAACAGGAGAGATAGATTGACCCAGTTGGAAGAAGATACGCGAGTTCAACGCCAAGAAATGGATGCGTTTCGGTTTAGGACCGACACATTTATGGGATACATGATGTATTTCACATCGTTCTTGGCTCAGCAATTTCCATCTGCTTCAACTTCTGGACATCCATTTCCACCTCCTCCACAGTGGCCACCTGTATACCACCCGCCGGAGTTCCAACCACCCCAAGTTAATGAAGATGATGATGATGGCGATGACCACTGACGGTCGTTGCCCGAGGTATGTGTATTCTCCTGATTTTCATGCTTATTTACATCGAGGACGATGCACATGTTTTAGTTTGGGGGAGATTTGATTTATTTTATTTTATTTTATTTTTGTGTTTTATTATATTTTATTTGGTGTGTTTATTTTATTTTGTATGTTTGTTTATTTAGTTTATTTTGTGTGTTTATTATTATTTTTTTATTATTATTTGCTTGTGTGTTTGTAGTGTTTTAGTCATGAAATTTTTTTTTATTGTGAATTGGCCAATGATGAAAAAATTTTGTATTGAAAAGAAAGGTCATGCATTACATTCATATTAATCGATCAATTTGAAAAATTTAGAGAATAATCATGAGATGTGGTAAGTTTGAGACTTATAATTTCTATAAAACTTTGTGATTTTCATTTGACATTGAAATAAATTTTTTGCAAACACATAGATGATTGAGGCAATCTTTGATTTTATTTGGACCATTTATATTGTTCATAAATATTCATTTGAAGCCCTCTTGAGCCTATTTGAGAAAAGAATTGTGTTATTGAAATTTCTTGGAAGCCAAGCACTTTTCTTTTGAATATATATGTATTTGGTTGATGCATTGAGACACCATTTTCACGATGATTAGATTCTACTCTATGTTGGTGAATTGAGATTTTGTCTAGAACTATCCAAACATCATTCGAGGCGAAATACGGACAAGGAATGATTTAGGTGATTTTTGGATCGATTGAGCCTTTCAAGCTACCAAATAAAAAAAAAATTAATTTATCATTTGTCACCTCTTTGAGCTTATATGAATTCGAATGGCACACGTTAATATGTGTAAAAGACCCCCATTCGATGTTCTTTCAATTATCCCACATTTACTACCCTGTTGAATATCTTATACAATTAATTTCCTACCTTCTCAAGGGAGTAAGAATTCAAATGATCAAAGAAATGAAAATTCTCCTACAAAAGAAAAGAAAAAAATGAATGATGTTACATTGATGAAGTTGAAGAAAAAGGGGAGAAAAAGAGATGAAATGAATAAAGAAAAAAAATGGAGATAAAAGAAAAAGTGGAGTTTGCAAAAGAGATAAAATTCAAGTTACTCCCTTATTTGAACTCCTAATCTTTATTTGTAGCCATGAACCGAGGCCTAACATTACAACCATTGAAAATCCTATTAACCTAGTCATAGTTGTCCAATATACTAGTGGAGAGTGATTGGGAGGATTTAGCTTATAGACAATCGATAAACACTTTCATTGAGTAAGAATCTTGATCAATTTTACACACACCTCATTGCATCAAATATTTATTGGGTATCTTTTTCTTGAATGAATATTTCTTTGAACCCAATCTTTACCGGAAAAAAGACCTTTTGATGTGTGTTTGTAAAAATTTGAAATCAATTGAGAATGATTTGAAACATGAGTTGAAGAGATTAGAAGCTAAGAGAATTAACCGATCGCATGATTTTATCCGGATGAACAAGTGGTTGGATTGATTTGAATTGTGAATGCATGAAGGGTTGTAAATTTATCTTGAGGCCAAGTTCTATAAAATATTTCATGATTTATTTGTTTGTGTTGTTTTGTTTTGCTCGGGACTAGCAAAATCTTAAGTTTGGGGGAGTTTGATAAGTGCAATTTATTGTACTTTTATTACTTGTTTTTAACTTGGAATTTTGTGATTCTTGAGCAGGTTTGATATGATTTGTTGTTGTTTTTGTTATTGTAGTTTGGAAGTTTAGAATGAGAATTTGGAGTAGTAAATTGATGAATTAAAAAAGTGCAAAGGACTTTTTCCCTGAAGCATGACCGCACCCGCGGTCTTGTTAGCACCGCACCCGCGGTCCCTCGACTTGGAAATAAAAGATTTTCTGCCGAAGCATCACCGCACCCGCGGTGCCATCTCTAACGCACCCGCGGTCTTCGAAGTTGCAAAATGTGAAGTCCCCCGAACAATCACCTCACCCGCGGTGCCATCTACACCGCACCCGCTGTCCATGTAAAACAAAGTCCGAAAAATCTGTAACTTTGTGGACTTTGAATAAAAGTAGAGGAAAATGGTGTGCAGAGATTGAAGATCAAGTTCATCCTTAGGAAATCTTTTGCACACTTGTGGACAGAAATTTCATTGCACTCCAAAACTCTTGTTCTAAGTTCTTCTTTCTTTATTTTTACTTTTATTTGATATGTCTTGTTTAAGATTCATGTTTTGTTGTGTTATTTTTATTATTATGAACTAATTTTTATTTCTAGAGGAATGATGGAACAAAACTAGAAACCATGTGTTGGGATTTATGATTTATGCTATATAAGTTTTCCTTATTGTTCATTTGTATTTTTCCAATCTTAATGCTTTCATTTTATTGGCCATATCTTGAATGATTCTTATGTTTATAATTTATCACTTGGAAAAGGAAATTTATAAACAAGAAAAGGAAAAATACATCGATAGTATTTATATAGTTCGGGAGGACATATATTGCTATTGAAGCCATTAAAAGAATTTAGTGCTTATTGTGTTATTTAATTATAGATTGTTGATGGGGACGTTACAATCTTTTGTTAGATAATTAGTATCTACTTAGCACTCGGAAGAGGGAGTAGATAATTTAGAATTCTTGGCTAATGTATAATAAGGACATTTATAATATAGCTACACAAAATAACACATGGTGGATAGTTGCGTGAAATCGGACCTCTAGATCTTTTATTCCATAGTTATTTGTTATAAAAAGTTTTGTGTTATAATATAATTAAATTTATTTTCAATCTAGTTATTGGTGAAAACAAATCTGTCAATTGATTTTTCTAAATGAAATTGAGGCTATTTTAATTGCAAGCATTAATATACATTTAAATACATACTCCTCGTGGGATCGAAACTTGTACTCGAAAATACATTTTATTACAAACTTGACGTTGTGCACTTGCAAGCAATTAAGAAAACACGCAACAATAGAAATGTTGTTTGATTCACTTGATTACCCAGATGAACATAGAGTTAAACTGATTGGGCACCAGTTACATGAGGTCGCGAAGAGTTGGTGGATTGCAACCAAGGAAGCCTTAGAACAGTGTGGCACGGTAATTACGTCGAAAATCTTCAAAGCTGAATTCTATCAAAGGTTTTTCCCAGGATTGTACCGAAAGGACAAGAGTACAGAATTTGCCAACTTGAAACAGGGGCAACTGAATATTGAAGAATATGTAGCAAAATTCTCTACCTTTCTACGTTTTCTCCTCACGTGGTTGGGAATGATGAAGCTGTAGCTGATCAGTTTACTAATGCATTGAATCCTGAGATATCTACATGGGTAAATGTGGAGTGACCCCATAATTTTGCTGACGCCTTGAACAGAGCAAAGGGAGCTGAGGCAAGTTTGATCCAACAACGAGGAATATCGTATGTGATTCAATCCCAGAAACAGCAACAACCTTCTGTGCAATTCTTGCAAACTACTCATAGATTTGAGAGTGGTACTAGCAGCAGTGGGAAGAAAGAACAGTTGAAAGCTCGAAAGAAACAGTTTAAGAAATTAGGGAGCAGTTCATCTAGCTCTAGTAGTTCTGGCCAGAGTTATACAGGGGTTTATTGCAGGATTTGTGGAGGAAGACATCCCATAAGCAATGCCGAGGTGTGTTTGGTAGTTGTCGTATCTGTCGACAGCATGACACTTTGCTAGAGTTTGTCCACAGAGAGGTTTCCAGGGATCCCAGAGAAAAGAATCATCTGGATCAGTGACTCAGACTGGTAGATCATCATCTATTGTTCACTCTTTCCAACCACCCTCTACTCAGTCACAATCAAGGCCAGAAGGAAGCCAGAGTGGTTACAGTGACCGAGGAACAGACCCAGGATGCACTTGATGATATAGTGGCAGGTAACTATTCTTTTATGATCACTCTGCATATGTATTGAGCGATACTAGTACATCCTACACATTATTTCTGAATGAATTGCATTGATGTATGCTTTGTCTGTTGAGTCTGTGTTTGCTGTAGTATTTATCTCTTCATCTTTGGAGAGAGGTGTGATATCAGTGAATTCTGTGAAACATCGTATACTGCAGTAAGATGAGAATGAGATCGAGTTAGACTGTATGTACTTGGGCTGTATGATTTTGACTGCATTACTGATATTGATATGATGACCAAGTACAGAGCTACCGTATATTTTTTCCAAAAGATGATAAGATTCGGACCTGAAATGGCCGAAGAATGAACATTGTACGGTAAGGATTCTAGATTTAGAATTACTTTGATATCCGTATTACCTATGACTCGATTTTTTTTTCAGAAAGGAATAGAGAGATTCCTTATACATTCAGTTGATTTAGTGAAATCGAGCCTAGCATTGGATGATTTGCCAGTGGCATTAGAGTTGCTAATATTTTCCATATGAGATTCCGGGTTTGCTTCCAGTCAAGGAGATAGATTCGAGCTTTAAATTAATGCCAGGTACAGTTCCAATCTTTAAAACACCGTATAGAATGGCACTGATTGAATTGAAAGACTTGAAAGATCAGTTAGAAGATTTCTAGCCGAGAGTTACATCCGATCAAGTGTTTCTCTTTGGGATGCTTCAGCTATGTTTGTGGGTTGATGAACCATGTGTTCAGAAGTAAGTTGATGATTCTATGATTATTTTATCTATGATATCCTGATATATTTGAAGCATATGACTGATCAGGTTGAACATTTGAAAATTGTATTGAATATTCTGAGAACTGGGAAGTTGTATATAGAAACTGTTGAAATGTGAATATTGGCTGAGACAGATTGTATTCGGAGCATATTATATCTGAAGATAGTATATCGATTAATCTTAGCACAGTTGACGCCATGATCAGTTGGGCAAGACCAACATTAGTGTCAGCAAATTCATAGTTGCATGAGTTTAATAAGCTATTATATATGACTGTTGTTTTGAATTTGATTGAGAATTGTTATTTTTCTGGATCAGTAATTGAAACAGATTGTAAACCGTTGGAATTTGATATCGTGCCGGTTGAACCAGAGCTGATTTTGAAAATTAAAGAGGCTCGGAAACATGATCAGAACGTGCAGAATTCGATATCGATGATCAGAACAGGGCATCGATCAGAATATCAGGTAAGGGATAATGTACTGTATGTGAATAACCGACTTCTTGTGCCAGATGTTTCGGATTTGAAACGACAGATATTGTTAGAAGCACACAGCAGTCGATTCAGTATTCATCCAGGTGGCAGAAAGATGTATAACGATTTGAAAAGACAGTTCTGGTGGAAACAGATGAAAGCTGATATTGCTGAGTTGTATCCAGATGACTGAATTTCCAACAGGTAAAAGCTGAAAGAAAGAAACCAGGAGATTTATTACAAAGCTTGTCTATTCCTGAATGGGAATGGGATCACATTTTCATGGGTTTTGTAACAAGGCTACTGAGATCCTCCCGAGGTTGCGATGCGATTTGGGTCGTGATTGATAGATTGACCAAATCCGCATGCTATATTTCGTACAAGATGACGTACAGACATGAGCAGATGGCAGGGATTTATGTCAGAGAAGTGGTCAAATTGCACGGAGTGCCAAAGTAGATTATATCAGACAATGATCCTCGGTTTACTTCGCACTTCTGGCAGAGTTTGTAACAGGCTCTAGATACGAAGTTACCTTTCAGTACCACATATTATCCTCAGACTGACGGATAGTCAGAGCGGACTACCCAGACACTGGAAGATATGCTTAGAGCTGTAGTGCTTGATTTTAGCACTAGTTGGCAGTAATATTTGCCACTTTGTGTTTTCGTACAACAACAGCTATTAGATAAGTATTGAGATGGCACCGTTTGAAGTGTTGTACGGAAAGAAGTGCAGATTTCCTCTGTATTGGGACAAGATCTCTGAGGTTCCTAAGATTGGACCTGATATGATCAGAGATATGACAGAGAAAGTGAAACTGATTCAGAAGAGAATAAAGGCAGCTCAAGACAGACAAGACAAATATGCCAATGTTCGATGTAGACCGTTGGTATTTGAGGCCGGAGACCGAGCATTAATGAAGATTTCTCCTTTCAGAGGCGTCGTCAGATTTGGCAAGAAAAGGAAGTTGTCTCCGAGATACATTGGCTCGTATGAGATTCTCGAGAAGATAGGAGATCCTGCCTAGCGACTCGCATTATCGCTTTCTTTATTTGGAATACATGATGTTTTTCATGTATCTCTATTGCGGAAATATATCCCTGATGCTTCACATATTATTCAACCAGATGAAGCCGAACTTGACGAAACATTGAGTTACTTCGAGAAGTCGATTCAAATTCTTGATCATAAAGAAAAGCAACTAGAACGAAGACTATTCCGCTTGTGAAAGTTCAGTGGAGTCGTCATGGTATCGAAGAACATGCGTGGGAGACTGAATCAGATATGAGACAGAAGTTTCCAGAATTATTTCACTGATGTGAGTTCTTATTTAGATTCTATTCCTCATGTCTTATTATATCTGAGTTAATACCTGATTGATTGCTTGTGATTTCGGGGACGAAATCGGATCTTAGGAGGGGAGAAATGTAATGCCCGAGATTTTGATTATTGTAAACTGAAATGATTTGTTGATAAATTGATGTGATTGTAGACGGAAAGGATCAGACCTGAAAAGACGAAAGAAAACACGAGATGTGTGCGAGGACAAAACCCCTCGCGCATATGCGCGACTAGGAGGCGCGCATATGCGCGAGTTGGGCAGAGAACCTCACGCATATGCACGAGAGAAGGGCGCGCATATGCGCGAGCTTGTGCAAGGATGAAGTGTGAGACCAGAAGGTCTCGCGCATATGCACGGAGAAGAGGCGCGCATATGCGCGAGCTACAGTATGCCGAGACAGTAGGTCTCGCGCATGTGTGCGGGGCTAGGGCGCGCATATGCGAGAGGCATGAAGAAGGGAAAATCGACACTTGGTTTTACCATGCAACTTGATATATATATATATATATATATATATATATATATATATATATATATATAAATATATATATATATATAATACATTCCTTCTTCAGAATCTCAGCAAGAAACAACCGAGCAATTCCAGGGAAGATTCAGTTCCTTCGAAGAATAGAAATCGATTGTTCAAAATCCGTCCGTCCGATTTTCAATCCGACTTCAGTACCGTGTTCCTATCGACAAGAGCTTCAACTGGACGTAAGTTTCTTACGTTTTTTTATATGATTTGAAATTATGATATTGCTGAATCAGATATGAATGATATATGATTTTTTGATGGAGTAGACATCGTATAATTGAAGTCAGATCGAAGAACAGACTGTTTATGAAACTCTTATTATTTTCAGAATTGATATGATCGAGATTGTACAGAATTGAGATTATGATTTGATATTGTTAAGATTATGAGTTGTATCTGTGATGTTGAGATTGACGGGGTTATAAAGATTGGGTTATTATGTCGTCGAAACATCAGTAGATTGATATTAATCAGAATGGATTTGATTGAGATTTGATATCAGATTTGTATTGTTATCGATTACGAGTCGTGGGAATTGATATCTGATTGATATGATATTGCTGGGTATATCGTTATTGTGCAGTATTCCGTTGAAACATAATTTGATTTCAGTTCTGATTATATCCAGTATTGATTTGAGCAATGTATTGATATTGTGCCTATTTGATATTGTCATTGCTAGATTGAGTATGGAAAGATTTGAATTCGGGTCTTCGACTTCGTCAGACCGAGAAAAGAGAGGTATAAATCAATGTAGATTCGGGATTGCACAACTCAAGTTTGATTTACCTTGAGTTTCCCAAAACATACTTGATTGTCATTTCCTCGATATGTTGCGATGTCTGAGATTGATATGCTTATTCTATTGATTTATAGTTTAAGCGTATGTTATGTAAAGAGTCATGGGTGGATGTACCTAGTTATGGGCTGATGTGCCTTGTTATTGGCTGAGTTGCCAAGTCTTTGGCAGAGGTGCCAAGACACCGGACGTTTGGTCATATCGATGTTGCATAGGAGTAGAGCGACTTCTATCGCGAGATTCGATATGGACAGGACCAAAGTCTGTAAATAAGAACTTACCGCCACCACGATCAGGAGAGTAGGTGGGAGATTGTTGCGTTCTTATTCAGATCGGGATCTTCAATTTGGAAAGAGTCGAGTCAGAGATTATGAGTCAGAGTTTGAATTACAGTTTTATGTCGATTCATGTCTTTTAGATTTGATACATGTTATTGATATTTGTTTCATGCTTTAATATTGTTTATATGATTGCATGTATACATGATTTATACTGGGAATGTATTTTTCACCGGTGTTATCCGGCAGTTGTCTTGTTTGTATGTGTGCAAGACAACAGATGGGACAGAATCAGGGTCAAGAAGAAGATGAGAGAGGATAGTTAGCGTGGAGATCCGGACTTAGAAGTAGATATGTTTCATCACCTGACATGTATCGAAGGAACATTAGTTGTTATGATTTACTTTCGTACAGGACTTGTACTTATATCTGGATATCGATCTTGTAAAGGAAAAAATATTTATTTCATATGTTGCGTACTCTTGTATTTAAAAAAAATTTAGACCCTGTTTATCTTAATTGATTTAATTATTCCAAAAAATGATTAAGAAATGAATTAGGTTAGGGTCCCCACAATACATGACATACACTTTGAGCTATGATCCTTGGATACCTATTATGATTGGATTTGATTATTGGGTTTATGAAATGATGCTATGTTTGGCATTATCTGGCCCTTAAAGCATAGTCATTAGTGACCCCGATGATTGATTGAGATTTGGGATTTGATGGCACTTTGTCGACGCTATTGTAAGGTCTGAGATTTTATCATTTTAATCCGAGATTATTTAATTTATGAATTTTGGAATGTTGATTCTTATTCCATGGTTTTACATTTCCATAGGATTGAAATTGAATGAAAAAGAGTTGTGAGGACCAAATTGCAAATAGTGAAGATTTCAGTAGCTAAAGTGCAATTAATGAAAGTTGAGTGGGATGCTTTTCTTGCCATGCACGGAACCATGTATATAATGTATTACCTTCAGATTTCCAGCAAGAGAGAAGACCGAGAGTTAATAGCTAAATTCCTCAAGCTTCATTTTGGTTTCAAAATTTGATTGTGCAGTACCCAGTTATCAGAATTTTGATCTGAACATATTTATGTGCTCCTCTTGTCAAGGGCTACACAAGGATGTAAGTTTCATCGATTTCTAACATGATTTGAAATTCATGTATTAGAGGAATTATGATGTAATGCCCAGAATACCGAGTGATCATTCTGAATGAATAGATATGCTATGAATAATTCGCATAAAGATAAGAAATAAGAGATGAAGAAGTTTGGCTTGAAATATAGAATTTTTCCATAGAAATTCGAAGCTACACCGCACCCGCGGTGCTTGTAGACACCGCACCCGCGGTGCATGGACAGTAGGTTGGCCAAAAATTCCGTAGCTTCACCGCACCTGCGGTAGAATAAGACCGCACCCGCGGTGCTGAGACCGCACCCGCGGTCGTTAAATGACCGCACCCGCGGTCTACGCATTATGGAAAATAAAAAGTTCTGCCGAAGCCATAGCGCACCCGCGCTCCTTACAGTACCGCACCTGCGGTGCTGTATGCGAGCCATCCACCCTTTCTTCTTAACGTGACACATGGCATAGTATATATATGAATTCGTGCTGATTCACTCATTCTGCATTTTCCAGCCAAAGAACCGAGAGCTTCCTTAGAACCCTCAAACTTCTTCAAAGCTTTGAGGTAAGATTTATCGAGATTTGGCTATTCGATTTTAAATCCGAGTTTAGATTATTGATCCTTGCATCGACGGCTACAAAGTGATGTAAATTTCATTTAATTTCAGCATGGTTCGGATTTTAGATGTTGAGGAAATTGGACTATGATAATTATATTGTGTTCTTGGCGTATTGAGCATGATATATTGGAAAAAGGATCGAAGAACTGATATCATATGCAAGTTCTATGAATTTCAGCATGTTTAGAAATAGAATATGCAGATTTTGAATACTCTCATGTGCTTATGAGGAGGATTATGGGTTGAGGTTATTGATTATGGATATATGTTGAGAATTAGATCAATCGGTATCAAAGAAATGCGTAGTTATACCGTCGAATTATATCCAGCTCGTTAGTGAATTGTAAATAGATTGAATTGAGTGGGAATTAATAGAAGGTGTATATCCACATTTCCATTTCAGATTTATCTTCACGATCGTGACAGCGACTGTGTAAAGAAAGGTATAGTACATGTTTTGTTTGGGGATTCATGACTCAAATGAGATCACATTTGAGTTTCCCAACCAAAATCACATACTTGTGTCATTGTTTATATCTAGACATGATTATTATTGTTTATAGATTTGTTTATAGAATTGTATACAAATCTTGCTATGCTTTGTTTACAGATCATGTGGCATTGCATTAGAAGGATTATGCTTGTTTACAGATTGTGTATTCATGCATTAAGATAGGACAGTCTGGAGATCAGGCAGACTTCTAGATGTTCGGCGATATCTCAGCTTAGGGGAAGATCACCGCCCCTTTGTAGACGTGGATACAGATCAGGCCGAAGTCTAGGAATAAGACGTACAGCACCTCGATTGGGAGGGTAGGTGACAGACAGTGACGTCTTATTCACAACGGGATCCCTAGAGTTCTAGTCGAGTCGCATCTAGACATGATTAGACTCGCATTGCATGATTATATATATGCATGTCATTCATATTAGCATGTTGCATGTTTTAGATTGTTTTACTGCATGTATACATGTTTATATTGGGATTTGTTCTCACCGGTTTTCCGGCTGTTGTTATGTCTGTATGTGTGCATAACAACAGGTGGGGCAGGATCTGGGTCGGGACAGCGATGATCGTGATAGCTTGGTGATCTCGGGCGCATCAGAGTACTAGTGGTTCTTTTGTTAGGCTTGTACTATCATTTGAGTTTAGATGATAGTGAACACTAGTTGTTTATGGATCAAGACATGTACTTTATGTTTTATGTTGTAAATTAAAGTAAGAACTTATGTTGGTTTAGTTACATGTGTTTTTATGTAAAAAGTGAAAATTTGACCCATGTTTTATAATAACGATCCATTTAATCCCAAGAAAAAGAATTAGAGCCCGGGTCCCCACAACAGGTGGTATCAGAGCAAGAGTTCCTTTAAAGTAAGGTAAGATAGAATGAGCGGGGTAGATCGAGTCTTCTTCCTTGCTTATGATGTGCTAACATGTTTATTGCTTTCCTTATTACATGTTGTTGTTATCTGATCGATTATAACATGTGATTAACTGAATCAGAACTGATTCTAGATCAGAGGTAACTGACTAGAGGATGGCTGAGACAGTTGTATAGTTTGTATACTAATCCTTTGGATTATTAGATATGCCTCCTAGAAGAGCAGCCGTACCTCTACGACCCACAGCACCAGAACATGGGAGCACATCCGGAGATCCTATGGATGTTACGGCGACCCCTATGGAGACGTTGCTGAAGCGATTCCAATCCTTTCGACCTCCCACATTAAAAGGTACCGAGAATGCCATCGAGTGCGAAAGTTGGCTTGAGGACATTGAAATGTTATTCGAGTCTTTGGAGTATGGTGACGAGAAAAGAATAAAGCTTATTGGCCATCAACTCCAGGACATAGCCAAGAACTGGTGGTTGAACATGAGAAGAGCACTAGAGCAACGTGGTACAGAAATTACATGGAAAGTGTTCAAGACGGAGTTCTATCAGCGTTTCTTTCCTGTATCCTACCGTAAAGATAAAGGCGCTGAATTTGCAAACTTGAGGCAAGGGCAACTGAACATTGAAGAGTATGTTGTTAAATTCTCTTCCTTGCTTCGTTTCGCACCCCATGTTTCAGGGAATGACGAGGCCATGGCGGATCAATTTATCAATGGCTTAAATCCAGATATCTTTACGTTGGTAAACACAGGGAGACCGAATAATTTTGCAGATGCGTTAAATCGGGCCAAAGGAGCAGAAGTAGGATTGATAAGACAGCAGAGTGCTCCATATGTTGCTTCTGCGCCAAGACCACCACAACCTTCAGTGCAATTTCCTCCTCCAAGATTTGATAGTGGCGGTAGTAGCAGTGGCAGAAAGGAACAACTGAAGGCGAAAGGGAAACAGTTTAAGCGACCTGGGAGCAGTTCGTCGAGCTCCAGCGGATCAAGACAGACTGGTTTTGATCAAAGTTCAAGGACTTCAGGTGTCTACTGTAATTCTTGTGGAGGTAGGCATGCGACTGAACAGTGCCAAGGAGTTACAGGCCGATGTAACATTTGTAGGCAACCGGGACATTTTGCCAAAGTCTGTCCACAGAGAGGTGTGCAGCAAGGCCAGAGTGGAAGAGCATCCGGGTCATTACCTCAGTTTGAGCGGCAGGCATCATCGGTTCACTCTTTTCAGCCTCCACCAGCACTGACTCCACCCAGAGGCCGAGGTAGTCAGACAGTGAGTCAACCTCCGAGGCAACAGGCCCAAGTGTTTGCATTGACCGAAGAGCAAGCACAAGATGCACCAGATGATGTTATAGCAGGTAACTGCTCTCTTTATGGTTATCCTGCTTATATCTTGATAGATACAGGTGCATCGCATACATTCATTTCAGAGAGATTTGCATTGTTGCATTCATTGCCTGTTGAGTCTTTGGTAGAAGTTGTATCTATTAATTCTCCGTTGGGAAGTGGATTGATATCTGTAACTACGGTTAAACATTGCATTCTACAGTTTGAGGGGCATGAGATTGACCTAGATTGTATAGTATTGGGTCTAGCTGATTTTGATTGTATAGTGGGTATTGACATGCTAACGAAGTACAGAGCTACCGTGGATTGTTTCCACAAGATTGTCAGATTCAGACCCGAGATGACAGACGAGTGGAAATTCTACGGGAAGGGTTCCAGATCTCGGATTCCCTTGATTTCGGCTCTTACTATGAACAGATTGTTACAAAAAGGAGCAGATGGTTTCTTTATTTATGCTGTAGATATGCAGAATTCGAGCCCGGCATTGGCAGATCTGCCAGTAGTACGGGAATTTCCAGATATTTTTCCAGATGAAATCCCAGGATTACCTCCGGTTCGAGAGGTAGATTTTAGCATTGAACTTGTACCAGGTACCGTTCCTATTTCGAGAGCTCCGTATAGGATGGCACCTATTGAACTAAAAGAATTGAAAGCACAATTAGAAGATCTTCTAGCCAAGGGATATATCAGACCTAGTGTATCTCCTTGGGGCGCTCCGGTGCTGTTTGTGCGAAAGAAAGATGGGTCGATGCGATTATGTATAGACTACCGGCAACTGAATAAGGCAACGATCAAGAATAAATATCCTTTGCCTAGAATTGACTTGATCAGTTGCAGGGATCCTCTGTCTATTCTAAGATTGATTTGCGTTCTGGGTATCATCAACTCAGAGTTCGAGATGTAGATATACCAAAGACAGCATTTCGAACCAGGTATGGACATTACGAATTTATTGTCATGCCTTTTGGTTTAACAAATGCTCCTGCGGTATTTATGGGCTTGATGAACCAAGTGTTTCAGAAATATTTGGATGAATTTGTCATTGTTTTCATCGATGATATTTTGGTGTATTCGAAGAACAGAAATGAGCATACAGAGCATCTCAGAATTGTTTTGCAGACGTTGAGAAACGAGCGACTGTATGCTAAATTATCAAAGTGTGAGTTTTGGTTGAATCGAGTTGTCTTCTTAGGACATATCATATCAGGAGATGGTATTTCTGTAGATCCGAGTAAAGTGGAAGCTGTGATCAGTTGGTCGAGACCGACTTCTGTACCAGAAATACGCAGTTTCATGGGCTTAGCCGGATACTATAGAAGATTTATCAAAGATTTCTCCAATATTGCAAAGCCAATAACTCAATTGACGCAAAAGAATGCACCATTTGTTTGGTCAGAGGAGTGCGAGTCTAGCTTTCTAGAGTTGAAGAAAAGGCTGACCAGTGCTCCAGTACTGACGATACCTTCAGGCACGGGTGATTTCGTTGTATATTGTGATGCTTCTCATAGAGGTTTGGGATGTGTTCTTATGCAGCGAGGCCATGTGGTCGCATACCCCTCGAGACAATTGAAGCCACACGAGATCCGATACCCCATTCATGATCTGGAATTGGCGGCTATCGTATTTGCATTAAAGATTTGGCGTCATTATCTCTACGGCGAAAAATTTGAGATATTTTCCGATCACAAGAGCTTAAAGTACCTATTTTCTCAATCAGAACTGAATATGAGGCAGCGTAGATGGCTAGATCTTCTGAAAGACTTTGACTGTGAAATCAAATATTATCCAGGGAAGTCAAATGCAGCAGCAGATGCCTTGAGTCGTAAGGTATGTTCTTTGTCCTTATCGACGATAGGTGTTAACAAGTTAGTTGAAAATTGCTGTACATCTGGATTAGAATTTGATACAGATAGTAAGCCACTACGACTTTTTACGATCCAAGTTGAGCCCAATTTGATTATGAGGATCAAGGAAGCACAAAGAACCGATCAGAATGTGCAGAGATCGATTCAAATGGTCAGATCAGGGCATGTATCAGAATATCAGGTACGAGATCATGTGTTGTACGTGAATAACCGTCTAGTTGTGCCAGATGTTGCAGATTTGAGACATCAGATTCTGACAGAGGCACATTGTAGTCGGTTCAGCATTCATCCGGGTGGCAGGAAGATGTATAATGACTTGAAGACACAGTTCTGGTGGAAGCAAATGAAGTCAGACATTGCCGAATTTGTGTCTAAGTGTTTGAACTGCCAACAGGTGAAAGCTGAAAGAAAGAAACCTGGAGGTTTACTTCAAAGCTTAGCCATTCCTGAATGGAAATGGGACCACATTTCTATGGATTTCGTGACGAAGTTACCTCGATCATCGAAAGGCTGTGACGCGATTTGGGTCATTATTGATAGATTGACCAAATCTTCTTGTTTCATTCCGTACAGAATGACGTATAGACAGGATCAGATGGCAGAGATTTATATTCGAGAGGTAGTCAGATTGCGTGGAGTGCCGAAGTCTATCGTATCAGATCGTGATCCACGATTTACTTCTCACTTTTGGCACAGTTTACAGCAGGCCTTAGGTACGACTTTACACCTGAGTACTGCTTATCATCCTCAGACAGACGGACAGTCAGAACGGACTATCCAGACTCTAGAGGATATGTTGAGAGCCGTCGTGCTAGATTTTGGCATTAGTTGGCAAGATTCTCTACCTCTTTGCGAATTTTCTTACAATAACAGCTATCAGACGAGCATTGAAATGGCACCGTTTGAAGCTTTGTATGGCAAGAAGTGCAGATCTCCGCTATATTGGGATGATATCTCAGATGTACCAGAACTTGGGCCAGATATGATTCGTGACATGACAGAGAAGGTGAAACTCATTCAGAAGAGGATGAAGACAGCACAAGATCGACAAGCAAAGTATGCCAATATCAGACGTAGACCGTTAGTATTTGAGGCAGGAGATAGAGTATTCTTAAAGATTTCTCCATTCAGAGGCGTTGTTCGATTTGGCAAACGCGGAAAACTATCTCCTCGATACATTGGTCCTTACGAGATTCTTGAGAAGATTGGCGATCGAGCTTATCGACTTGCACTTCCTCCTTCTCTATCGGGAATACATGACGTTTTTCATGTATCAATGTTGAGTAAGTACATGTCAGATGTTTCTTATGTTATTCAACCTGACGAAGCTGAACTTGATCAGACTTTGAGCTATGTGGAACAACCGATACAGATTCTTGATCGGAAAGATAAGCAACTCAGAACGAAGACTATTCCACTTGTGAAAGTTCAGTGGAGTCGTCATGGTATTGAGGAAGCAACTTGGGAAACAGAGGCAGACATGAGGCAGAAACACCCCGAGCTATTTATATGATGTAAGTATTTATTCAGTTTTAGATGGTAATACTGTTTTAAATACTTTAATTAATTGATTTCAAGTTCGAGGACGAACTTATGTCTTAGAGGGGGAGAAATGTAATGCCCAGAATACCGAGTGATCATTCTGAATGAATAGATATGCTATGAATAATGCGCATAAAGA
The DNA here is from genome assembly GCF_022965805.1 of Primulina eburnea. NCBI lineage: Eukaryota > Viridiplantae > Streptophyta > Magnoliopsida > Lamiales > Gesneriaceae > Primulina > Primulina eburnea. The sequence goes on along the minus strand of NC_133118.1, from coordinate 9,986,200 downwards.
TAAGAAATAAGAGATGAAGAAGTTTGGCTTGAAATATAGAATTTTTCCATAGTAATTCGAAGCTACACCGCACCCGCGGTGCTTGTAGACACCGCACCCGCGGTGCATGGACAGTAGGTTGGCCAAAAATTCCGTAGCTTCACCGCACCTGCGGTAGAATAAGACCGCACCCGCGGTGCTGAGACCGCACCCGCGGTCGTTACATGACCGCACCCGCGGTCTACGCATTATGGAAAATAAAAAGTTCTGCCGAAGCCATAGCGCACCCGCGCTCCTTACAGTACCGCACCTGCGGTGCTGCATGCGAGCCATCCACCCTTTCTTCTTAACGTGACACATGGCATAGTATATATATGAATTCGTGCTGATTCACTCATTCTGCATTTTCCAGCCAAAGAACCGAGAGCTTCCTTAGAACCCTCAAACTTCTTCAAAGCTTTGAGGTAAGATTTATCAAGATTTGGCTATTCGATTTTAAATCCGAGTTTAGATTATTGATCCTTGCATCGACGGCTACAAAGTGATGTAAATTTCATTTAATTTCAGCATGGTTCGGATTTTAGATGTTGAGGAAATTGGACTATGATAATTATATTGTGTTCTTGGCGTATTGAGCATGATATATTGGAAAAAGGATCGAAGAACTGATATCATATGCAAGTTCTATGAATTTCAGCATGTTTAGAAATAGAATATGCAGATTTTGAATACTCTCATGTGCTTATGAGGAGGATTATGGGTTGAGGTTATTGATTATGGATATATGTTGAGAATTAGATCGATCGGTATCAAAGAAATGCGTAGTTATACCGTCGAATTATATCTTGCTCGTTAGTGAATTGTAAATAGATTGAATTGAGTGGGAATTAATAGAAGGTGTATATCCACATTTCCATTTCAGATTTATCTTCACGATCGTGACAGCGACTGTGTAAAGAAAGGTATAGTACATGTTTTGTTTGGGGATTCATGACTCAAATGAGATCACATTTGAGTTTCCCAACAAAAAACACATACTTGTGTCATTGTTTATATCTAGACATGATTATTATTGTTTATAGATTTGTTTATAGAATTGTATACAAATCTTGCTATGCTTTGTTTACAGATCATGTGGCATTGCATTAGAAGGATTATGCTTGTTTACAGATTGTGTATTCATGCATTAAGATAGGACAGTCTGGAGATCAGGCAGACTTCTAGATGTTCGGCGATATCTCAGCTTAGGGGAAGATCACCGCCCCTTTGTAGACGTGGATACAGATCAGGCCGAAGTCTAGGAATAAGAAGTACAGCACCTCGATTGGGAGGGTAGGTGACAGACAGTGACGTCTTATACACAACGGGATCCCTAGAGTTCTAGTCGAGTCGCATCTAGACATGATTAGACTCGCATTGCATGATTATATATATGCATGTCATTCATATTAGCATGTTGCATGTTTTAGATTGTTTTACTGCATGTATACATGTTTATACTGGGATTTGTTCTCACCGGTTTTCCGGCTGTTGTTATGTCTGTATGTGTGCATAACAACAGGTGGGGCAGGATCTGGGTCGGGACAGCGATGATCGTGATAGCGTGGTGATCTCGGGCGCAGCAGAGTACTAGTGGTTCTTTTGTTAGGCTTGTACTATCATTTGAGTTTAGATGATAGTGAACACTAGTTGTTTATGGATCAAGACATGTACTTTATGTTTTATGTTGTAAATTAAAGTAAGAACTTATGTTGGTTTAGTTACATGTGTTTTTATGTAAAAAGCGAAAATTTGACCCATGTTTTATAATAACGATCCATTTAATCCCAAGAAAAAGAATTAGAGTCCGGGTCCCCACATATGATTTGATATATATATGATGTGTTCTGGGAATACTAGACTTCGTAGAGTCGAAGAACAGATTGATTTTTGAATTGTTATGATTTTTTAGATTATATTGATTAAAATTGAACAGATTTGGATTATTGACTGATTCTGGATTGTATTGGATATGGGTTATAGATTGTAATTGATATATGTTGATGTGGTATTGACGGGGATATCGATATTGTTCCGTTATGCCGTTGATTTTTATTTAGATTCAGATTGATCAGATTCAGTGTTGAATTGGGATGGAATATTGATATTATTATTCTCGATATGTCATTTCAGATTGATAGAGACATTCTTGAATTCAGAACTTCCAATTCGTCAGACCGAGACTACGAAAGAAATGTATAAGTCAATGTGGTACCGGGAGAATGACTCGAGTATAATATACTTGAGTTTCCATAAATCACATACTTATTGTTATTATGTACATTGATTTGAATTGATATGCTTGTTCTATTTGATTTATAGAAAGCATGTACTGACAAGTATTAGACGAGTGATCTTGTGACATTAGTGCCGATGGTGATGGAATCGTCACTTGCACATTGTCACAAGATAGTGAATTGGCGATAGTGCCAAAGTCTGTGACGGATAGCTCAAGACACCGGATGTTTGGTTATAACGAAGTGGATAGAATTGGAGTTTCATCTATTACTGATGTTCGATATAGGAATGCCAACGTCTGGAAACCGGGATCTCTAGACTAGGATTGAGTCTAGTCTGAGACGTGGAGTCACGAGTCTGATTTACGATTTTATATTGATTATGTTTCAGATTTTGATACATGCTTTTACATTATTTATATGATTGCATTTTCGTTGATTTATACAGGGATATATTTCTCATCGGGGTTATCCGGCTGTTGTAGTGTTTGTATGTGTGCATGGCAACAGGTGGGACAGGTTCAGGGTCGAGGAGATGAAGAGAGATCGTGATTAGAGTGGAGACCACGGACTTTGACTTTACTGTAGATATGATTCAGCACTTGACATTAGTTGTTGAACCTTAGTTTGAGTAGATGTTTATATTACAAGACTTGTACTTTAATACTGATACGTATATTATAATGTATTCCATTACGTTCCGCACTTAATACTGTATTTAAAAAAATTAGACCTTGTTTATTATAATTGATTAAATTGTCCCAATGATAATTAAGAACATGATTAGCGTCCGGGTCCCCACAGCTATCATACGAGTATCCCTGATCGAGGCCGATGTGCCAGCTCGAGCATTTATTTGATAACGATTCGTTTGATTCTGACACATGCCTAGTGGATGGGAATTTGACCTGATATGTAATAGCCAAACTTGGTGTACGGTACGGTTTAAGTTTTCGTATGTTTATTGACTACTTGGTCAAGTTTAAGTATAGTTTGGATGTTCAGAGTTTCGATTTAGGATTTATAGTATGGTTGGTTATAGATGATGTGTAGTGCTATTGTAGCGGCGTTACGATTAAATTCATGATAATTCGTATGTTGAGCCAATTGGTATGAGGCCAATTGGAGTGATTAGATATGAAGAGGCGTTTATGAAGCGATCTTTAATGTGGCAGTGCGCAGAGCGGCGCTCGAGCGGTAATTTATGACCGCCCGAGCGCCACAACTTCTGGAACTTTGGGTTTCGGGCAGAATCGTTTGCGCCCGAGCTGTAATTTTCGACCGCCCGAGCGCCGGGCACAGTACAAAAACGTGTTTTCGGATTTTAAGTGTTTAAATGCAAGAGTTGGTCTCATTTTTCCTCATTTCTACTCCTCCTTTTCGTTTCTTCTTCTCTTGGGAGACTAGGGTTCCAATTTCTCTCCTTTCTTTTCTTTAATCCAAGCTTCTTGTTAGTTATTTGTGTTGAGAGCAAGATTATTTTGGGATCAAGGAAGCTAAGGTAAGCTTTTGGTTTGGTTATTTCTTGGTTTTGGTGTGTGAAATGTTATGAGTTTGTGATGGTGTTGATTCTTTGGCTTTTATGGTATTGTTGTTGGATTACTGGGTTATTGATGGAGCAAATTATGGTTTATTGTTGTAGGATTGCTATCAAGAGATTAGATACAAGGTTTCAAGTGGTTGTAAGTGGAATCTCATTCTTGTGCTCACATGATAGTATATGTATTGTATTTCAATGGTTTTAACATGTTATTCCCTTCCATTTGATCCATATTATGTATTGAATTACTTGATTGTATATTTGAGACAATTGAATGTCTCAATTGTGAAAAAGGGAATACAAGAGAAAAGAGTTTACAAAGTGTTTGATTAAATGTCCCAAAGAGAGTTTAAAATGATTTTTGGATTGATAGATACATAGTCATAGATTGCATGCAATTAGTTGATCAACGACTATAGGCTAATATCCCTCAGAGTTATCGATTTATATCGATGGGATATAGGTACAGAGACAGAGATACTATATAAATATCAATCCAACAGAGAAAAGAGAAATACCATCTTATTGTTATATTATTGCTATGTTATTCATGATTCAGAGTTGATGGTATTTAATGTTTTTAAAGCCATGTTTTACAGAGTATGCTATGTACATTGTTATGTAAGAGTTCCACTTGCTGAGTTTTATACTCATTTCAGTTATTCATGTGATGCAGATAAGAGCGACGAACCAGGACATTGATTGAAGACGGGGTCATATGCATATAGAGATGGAAGGAAGTGGAAGATTATTTTGTTATACATGATCAAAATGATATTTTGTATTTTGACGCAACACTTTTTGGATCATGTATATTCTTTTGATGGTATATATATTGGAAATGTATTTTGAATCATTCCTCCCTTTAAAGAAAAATCTTAAATTCCGCTGTTAATTTATTAAAACGGGTCAGAGGTGTCACATTTAGTGGTATCAGAGCACCGTTCTTCGGACCAATGCATATGACTTCGTCTACTTTCAACTGTCCGGGTATGTCTTCTTCTACATCTATTCATTGTTATCTATTGATTTGTATTGTGTGAGCACATTGTAGGAATAGATGCCTCCTAAGAGGAAAGCCGTAGAGGGTGAGGATAGTTCTTCCTCTAGAGTTGTCGATGAGTTTGGCAAGTTGTTGAAAGAGCAAGCCAGGGTCCATAGTGAGCAGATCCAACAGTTGCTCCGTATGCAAAGTACAGGTCAAGGTAGAGGACAGGGTAGAGGCCAAGTGGCTCAAGCAGTTGGTACTGATGGGATCTTTACTGCTTTCAAGAGGATGGATCCGCCAGAATTTGCAGGTAGCACTGATCCGTTGGTGGCAGTAGAGTGGATCAAGGCACTTGAGGCTATTTTCGAGCATCTCAACTTTGAAGACAAAGACAGAATCAATTGTGCAGTGTTCATGTTGGTCAAGGCTGCACGCATTTGGTGGAATGCTACCAAGGTTGGTGTTGATGTTCCGACATTGAAGTGGCAAGAGTTCACTGATCTTTTCTACGACAAGTACTTCCCAGATGCACTTCGAGCGCGGAAGGTGACTGAGTTTCTAGAACTTCGTCAAGGAGGTATGAATGTCGATGAGTATATTCTGAAGTTCGAGGAGGGCTGTCTGTTTGCCCCATACATTGCCTCCAATGACAAAGACAAGGGTGCTCATTTCATTCAAGGCCTTCGAGCAGAAATCAAAAGGGACATCAACATGTCGAAGGCTGTGACATTCAAAGAGATTGTGGCTAAGGCTTTGTTGGCTGAGCAGGATGAGAAGGACATTGCAAGAGAGAGACAAGCGAGACAGCAGGCCATTGCTCAGAGAATCCAGGGTTCGAATCAAAGAGGAAGGGATCGTTTCAAGGGGAAAGGCAAGTTAGAGCCGAGTCCTAAACCACTGACAGTTCCATCTGATCCCGAGAAGCCATTGTGTCCCAAGTGCAGTAGACATCATCGGGGAGAGTGCAGATTTGGTACTCACACTTGTTATCGATGTGGCACTGCAGGCCACATTGCCAAAGATTGTCCTAGAGGAACAAGTAAAGAGAAGGTTCAGGGTCGCATCTTTACCATGACGAAGGAAGGTATAAACCATAATTCTTCTGTGATCTCTAGCACTATTTTAATTTCAGGCAGAGTAGCTACGACATTGATTGATACAGGTGCTACTTATTCTTTTATGCCTGAACTATTTTTGAGATCTTCGGGTATAGTTCCTTCTGTTCTTCCCCTCCAGTTTAATGTTGTATTGCCTTCGGGGGATGTGTTGTGCCAGACATCTATTGTGTATGCGTGCTCTGTTCAAATTGATGAGCAAGTGGTTTATGCCGACTTGATTGTTATCCCGATGGTTGCGTTTGATATTATACTTGGCATGGATTGACTATCAACCTATCGTGCAGTGATTGATTGCGTTGCTAAGACGGTGACATTTGCAGATGATGACAATAAGGAAGGTATGCTCGCCAGTGCAGGTACTTTGCAGGTCCTTCCTTTTATTTTGTGTCTTGAGGCTAAGAAGTTGTTGTTTAGAGGTTGTGATGGGTTTTTGGCTTCGATTGTGGATGTGGATAGAATTGTGAAGTTGAATATTGATGATATTGATGTTGTGAGAGAGTTCTCTGATGTTTTTGAGGATGATGTGTCGGGTTTACCGCCGAACAGAGATGTGGAGTTTGTGATTGATCTAGTTTCAGGTACGGTTCCTATTTCTAAGGCTCCGTACAGAATGGCCCCTACAGAGATGAAGGAGTTGAAGACGCAGTTGCAGGATCTTTTGGATAAAGGTTTCATTCGACCGAGTTCTTCGCCTTGGGGAGCTCCGGTTCTATTTGTCAAGAAGAAATATGGGACTTTGCGGCTGTGTATTGATTATAAAGAGATCAACAAAGTGACTATCAAGAATAAATATCCTTTGCCATAGATAGATGACTTGTTTGATCAGCTACAAGGGGCTACCATGTTTTCGAAGATTGATTTGCGATCTGGCTATTATCAGTTGAAGGTTAGGGAGTCTGATATCCCTAAGATGGCGTTCCGAACCAGGTACGGTCATTATGAGTTCCTTGTGATGTCTTTTGGTCTGACTAATGCTCCTTCAATCTTCATAGATCTTATGAACCGAGTGTTCAAGCCTTATTTGGATAGCTTTGTCATTGTTTTCATCGCTGACATATTGATCTATTCCAAGACCAGAGAGCTTCATGCAGAGCACCTCAGAGTTGTTCTTCAGTTGTTGAGAGAGAAGAGGTTGTATGCTAAGCTGAAGAAATGTGAGTTCTGGTTGGAGCAGATTTCTTTCTTAGGCCATGTTGTTTCGAAGGATGGTATAGCTGTTGATCCAACAAATATTGAGGCGATTCAGAAATGGCCTATCCTTACCACTGTATCAGAGGTACGCAGTTTTCTTGGGCGGGTTATTATTGTCGTTTTATTTCAGATTTTTCAAAGATTGCCATGCCATTAACCAATTTGACGAGGAAGACTGTGAAGTTTGAGTGGTCCAATGATTGTCAAAGTGGATTCCAAGAGCTGAAAGATAAGTTGACGACTGCTCCTGTTCTTGCATTGCCCAGTGGTTCAGAGGACTTTGTTATTTATACTGACGCGTCGAAGAAGGGTCTTGGTGCAGTTCTGATGCAACGTGGAAAGGTTATAGCCTATGCTTCTCACAAGTTGAAGGACTACGAGAAGAATTATCCTACGCATGATTTGGAGCTGGCAGTTGTGGTTTTCGCCCTGAAGATTTGGAGACATTATTTATATGGCGAAAAGTGTGAAATCTTCACGGACCACAAGAGTTTGAAGTATTTGTTTTCTCAGAAAGAACTCAATATGCGACAGAGACGGTGGTTAGAGCTTGTCAAAGATTATGACGTGACTATTAGTTACCACCCAGGGAAAGCGAATGTTGTAGCGGATGCATTGAGCCGTAAGTCGAGTTCTTCTTTGAATTCTTTGATTCAGAAGCCATTGTTGTTAGACTTGCAGCGAGAGGAGATAGCTTTGGTGGTTCCAGGAACCATTGCTCGCTTTTCAGCATTGGTCATTCGGGCTACATTGACGGACAGGATCCGTAGAGAGCAGGTCAATGATTTACAGTTGACAGAGTTGAGAGCCAGAGCAGAGGAGAGAGGTAATTCAGAGTTTGGATTGAATGGAGATGGTTTGGTGACTTTTAGAGGCCGTATTTGTATTCCTGTTGGTGATGATATTCGGCGAGACATCTTGACAGAGGCACATACCTCGCCATATTTGATACATCCAGGTGGTACCAAGATGCATCAGGATCTTCGTAGACTCTATTGGTGGCCAGGTATGAAGAAAGATATTGCCATGTTTATTTCTCAGTACCTAACTTGTCAGCAGGTGAAGATCGAGCATCAGAGACCTGCTGGGACATTGCTATCTTTGCCGATTCCTCAATGGAAATGTAGCATATTACGATGGACTTCGTGACTGGTCTTCCAAGGACGCAGAAAGGTTTTAATTCTATTTGGGTTATTGTTGATCGGTTGCCCAAGTCAGCACATTTTATTCCAGTCAAGACGACGTATTCCATGAACCAGTATGCCGAAGAGTACATAGCAGAGATTGTTAGACTTCATGGTGTTCCCGTGTCGATCGTGTCTGATCGTGACCCTAGATTTACTTCAGAGTTTTGGAAGAGTTTGCACAGAGCTATGGGTTCACGGTTAGCATTTATTACATTATATCACCCCCAGAGTGACGGTCAATCAGAGAGAGTTATTCAGATTTTAGAGGATATGCTCAGAGCTTGTACTATTGATTATTCAGGTAGCTGGGATTCTAAATTGCCTCTGGTTGAGTTCACGTACAATAACAGTTACCAAGCGACGATTGGCATGGCACCATATGAAGCAGTTTATGGCAGGAAGTGTAGATCTCCCTTGTATTGGGATGAGATTGGTGAGAGGAAGATGTTGGGTCCAGAGTTGGTCCAACAGACAGCTGATGTTGTTGCTGTTATTCGAGAGAGGATGAAGATAGCACAGTCGAGGTAGAAGAGCTATGCTGACATGCGTCGTAGGCCGTTGCAGTTTGAGGTTGGCGATCATGTGTTCTTGAAGATAACACCTCTCAAAGGTGTGATGCGATTTGGCAAGAAAAGAAAGTTGAGTCCGAGATTTATTGGCCCATTTGAGATCTTGGATAGAGTCGGTGATCGAGCTTACAGGTTAGCCCTACCGCTAGATCTTGACAGAGTTCATAATGTTTTTCATGTTTTGATGCTCAGGAAGTATATTGCGAATCATTCCCATGTTCTTCGTCACGAGCCATTGGATTTGACGCCGAATTTGACGTACCAAGAAATTCCGGTCCAGATTCTGGATCGCAAAGTTGAAGTGTTGAGAAACAAAGAGATCGGCATTGTTAAAGTCCTTTGGAGGAATCATTTGATTGAAGAAGCCACGTGGGAACCAGAGGATAAGATGAGAGAGAAGTATCCCGAGTTGTTTGCGCAGTGACGTCAATTTCGGGGATGAAATTCCTTTAAGGAGGGGAGATTGTAATAGCCAAACTTGGTGTACGGTACGGTTTAAGTTTTCGTATGTTTATTGAATACTTGGTCAAGTTTAAGTATAGTTTGGATGTTCAGAGTTTCGATTTAGGATTTATAGTATGGTTGGTTATAGATGATGTGCAGTGCAATTGTAGCGGTGTTACGATTAAATTCATGATAATTCGTATGTTGAGCCAATTGTTATGAGGCCCATTGGAGTGATTAGATAAGACATAGAGGTGTAACTTTCTTATTTTGAGTTTTGTTCAAATCATTGTGGAAGGTAAGCCAAAAGAGCCCCGACGTATGTCGTGCGTTTCATCGTTCCTCCAGTGGCACATGTTGAAGATTTAGCATAACCTTTTACTCAGACCTCCAAATGATCTGAAATTTGGAGAGATTCAAGGAAAGACATAGGGCGACAACTTTGTAGTTTACCACTTTTTCTAATTCGGAAGGGAAGAGACGTTTCTGAAGCGATCTTTAACGTGGCAGTGCACAGAGCAGCGCCCGAGCGGTAATTTATGACCTCCCGAGCGCCACAACTTCTGGAACTTTGGGTTTCAGGCAGAATCGTTGGCGCCCGAGCGGTAATTTTCGACCGCCCGAGCACCGGGCACAGTACAAAAAAGTGTTTTCGGACTTTAAGTGTTTAAATGCAAGAGTTGGTTTCATTTTTCCTCATTTCTACTCCTTCTTTTTGTTTCTTCTTCTCTTGGGAGACTAGGGTTCCAATTTCTCTCCTTTCTTTTCTTTAATCCAAGCTTCTTGCTAGTTATTTGTGTTGAGAGCAAGATTATTTTGGGATCAAGGAAGCTAAGGTAAGCTTCTGGTTTGGTTATTTCTTGGTTTTGGTGTGTGAAATGTTATGGGTGTTTGATGGTGTTGATTCTTTGGCTTTTATGGTATTGTTGTTGGATTATTGGGTTATTGATGGTGCAAACTATGGTTTATTGTTGTAGGATTGCTATCAAGAGATTAGATACAAGGTTTCAAGTGATTGTAAGTGGAATCTCATTCTTGTGCTCACATGATAGTATATGTATTTTCTTTCAATGGTTTTAACATGTTATTCCCTTCCATTTGATCCATATTATGTATTGAATTACTTGATTGTATATTTGAGACAATTGAATGTCTCAATTGTGAAAAAGGGAATACAAGAGAAAAGAGTTTACAAAGTGTTTGATTAAATGCCCCAAAGAGAGATTAAAATGATTTTTGGAGTTATAGATACATAGTCATAGATTGCATGCAATTAGTTGATCAACGACCATAGGCTTATATCCCTCAGATTTATCGATTTATATCGATGGGATATAGGTACAGAGACAGAGATACTACATAAATATCAATCCAACAGACAAAAGAGAAATACCATCTTATTGTTATATTATTGCTATGTTATTCATGATTCAGAGTTGATGGTATTTAATGTTTGTAAATCCATGTTTTACAGAGTATGCTATGTACATTGCTATGTAATAGTTCCACTTGCTGAGTTTTATACTCATTTCAGTTATTCATGTGATGCAGATAAGAATGACGAACGAGGACGTTGATTGAAGCCGGGGTCATATGCATATAGAGATGGAAGGAAGTGGAAGATTATTTTGTTATACATGATCAAAATGATATTTTGTATTTTGACGCAACACTTTTTGGATCATGTATATTCTTTTGATGGTTTATATATATTGGAAATATATTTTGAATCATTCCTCCCTTTAAAGAAAAATCTTAAATTCCGCTGTTATTTTATTAAAACGGGTCAGAGGTGTCACATGATACCTCCACGAGATACGTGCATTGCATATCATATATCATTGTATAGATACTTGTGGTATATATTGTGGTTGTTTCAGACTGAGCTTTGGTCACCCCAGAGGGGGTTGTTGTTGTCTTTTTATGTGGACAATGACAGGTACTCCATGATATCACGAGACCGGATGGGGTGCTTCTAGAGGGGGTCACAGTTTGAGCTGAGGTTTTATGTTTTTCCCAGTATATATATGTATCTATATACTGGGGCATGTCCCTAGGATATAGGTTGTTTGTATGTGGTTGGTTTTGATTATGTGTGGGCATACTTTATGATATGAGATAAAATACTATTTTTGGTATTCAAACAAGATATTTTGGGCTCATTGTAAAGTAAATTTTAATTCGTTTTCCTCTGTAATTAATTAACCTTAATCAAATTGCATTGTAATAAAGATTAGGAGTTAAGGCCCACTCATCTATAGGAATGAATCCATACGAGGCATTCTACGGACGGAAATTTAGATCGCTTATCCATTGGGACGGGGAAGGAGAGAGAGATACGTTGGGACCTGAGATAGTTCAGCACACCGCAAAAATGGTAGCTAAGATCGTAGAAAGAATGAAAACTGCTCAGACAAAAGAGGACGAGATCTCGAGTTTACAGTAGGTCATCACGTGTTTATAAAGATAGCACCTAAGGTTGCTATAAGATTTGGCAAGAAAGGCAAACTTAGTCCAAGATTAATTGAACCATTTGAGATACTCGAAAGAGTGGGAGCATTAGCATATTGAGTTGTGTTGCCACCTAATCTCGTAGGAGTTCACAATGTCTTCCATATACCATTTGTAGAACCCGTAAATTAGACTACGTATAAGCCATGCATAATTCTAGTATTTTAAATTAAAATGATTTTATTGCATGAATATTTAAATGCTTTTCTTTAAAGTTAATTATTTTATGCAGTAGTTTAATTTTTATCTTTTCAATTAATTCAGTGAGGCCGGACTGGAGTTGGAGTTTCGAGATAAAATTTAAGATTTAAGAAATCATTCCCAAAGTTTATTTTAGCTAGGTAATAAGTTGATTTAAGTTAAAAGGAGGTTTAAGGAATTATTTAAGCAACTTGAGGTAAGTAGGAAATAAGTTCATTTAGTTTCCATAATTAAGGGGTTAATTCACTAAATTATTTAAAGGATAGGTAAGGCTCTAAAGGTTTAAAAAATACAATAACTAAATAATAATTCCCCTCCATTTTATTTGAGTAATTTCGGTCGCCCCCCCTAGATGATCAACAATTCTTTGACAACTCACCACTTTGACACATTCCTTGTCATTTCTTAACATGATAATCCTTTCATTTATTTACCACCATTCATTTAATATTAGATCATTATCCTATCCTAGTTTAGCATGAGAAATTGGCCACACCACATATATTCCCTCCAACAACCCTTTTGATATCAAACAAATTCAAAATTCAAAAAAGAGCAAGACTTGGTCATGCCATTTGAACCCCTTTATTATTGGAACTCCCCTCACTCTCCTAACCATCATTTCCCCTCCCCCATCACCAAAAAATTGAGAGCATTTCAGAGCAAAAACGTGAGCCTCATAGCTTGAGTAAGTGAGAAAAATAATTGAGTAGAAGGAAGATCAAGAAGATCACTCCGCCTCCTCCGCGCCGCGTCGTTGCGTTTCGTTTGTTTTCTTCTCAAAACGAAACCATGCATGTATATGTTCTTCTTTGCTCTTCAATCAAGTCGTATTATGATTTTTAAACACTACATGATCATGATCTTTCAACCAAAACCGAAATACATGACAAAACATTTCCAAACCAAGATGCAGATTTTCGGCCCTTCCTTGTGTTCCTCACGGTTCACTTGGTTTTGGTGTTTCAGGTGGATGGCTCGTGTCCAGGCTCCCTAAGCTGCATCTAGACATGTGCTAGGACATGTTAGGATCATGTTGGTCCATTTGTTCAAGTCCCATACCCACTGAAATCCAGAAAAGACAGCAACTTCCCCATGAGTGGCATATTGTGTTCGATTTTCTGTCATGTTGCTATCAAGGGGAAGTGTCTGATCTTGGCTTCCCTAGGGGCCTATATCCATGGTTAGAACACCTCCCTAGCATGTCTAAGACGTGACCAAGTCGCCCCTTTGAGGTTTGGTCTACGATGGAAACGATTTTTAAATCAAAACACAAGAACAGCCCCCCCCCCCCCCCCCCCTTCAGCCTTCTCATTTTACATCAAGTGTAACTTTCGGTTTTGTAGCGTGGTGTGAATCTTGGTTGGCCTCTGGCCCATAGCCTCGGTTCATACCATACCCCTTGATGTCTAGATCGTGCCATGGTCAATCAAATGGCCACTGGAATGATACAAGACAGCAAACGAAGCAAAACACCACACGCATGTAAGGGTGCTCTTGGGTGGGACTTTCGGTTGGTTTCGGTTGTGGTGCGAATTGTGTCTAGCCTAGGACCCTTAGCCATGGTTCAAATAATTCTTTAGGATGTTGGTAAGAGGTTCTGGTCGGTGGTTCAAGCCCCAATGGCCATTAGCCTCGCAAATGACGCAAGGAAACCAAAACACAGCTGCTGTATTTGGTGGACAGCAACTTGCTGCTTCGGTTCAGTGGCTCGTTCAAGTTCTTTGTTGGCTTTTAGCCTATGACCTTGGACTGGACAGTGCCTCATCGAGTTGGGAAGGTCATGTTTTTGGCCGTTTGTGATTCGGATTATTTTTGAGGGCGTACGAGAATTTACGGTGCGATGTGCCAAATTGACTCTCGAAAGAGCGTTTCATGTTTTGGCCTCCACTCACCAAAATTTCGGTCCTTATCATTTTTGGAGCATTACTTCATCATTTTAAGTGTATTTTAATCATGACTAAATGATGGTTCTGTTGGATCACGGTTTTCTACACGCCCAAACGCAGCGGAAGTTTTAAAAATTTTATTGTATTTTGACAATCAAAATAATTTTCTTTGGGCGCTCGTATGATTTTAACAAACATTCATAGGATGTTAGAAAATTATACCTTTTGTGAATAAATCACGTGGCTCCAACTAATCCGGTATAAACGGATTAGCTCTTGTTGAATCCCTACGAACTTTCTTCAAGAGACTCCTTTCTTTCCTTCTAATTAGGTCCACGACTGGATGATTTGTTCCTCTTCCAAATAGCACTAGAATATTTGGAAGAACTTTTACGTTGAGATCAAATATTTGTGAGAGGAATCAAAATTCTTCTCTTGAAAAAGCCAAAACAATTTTGGAGGAATTGGAGAGCTATTCACGTGAATCACCACCATAGAAAAGGTGGAGGCTAGGTCAAAATATTTTTATTTCCTTAAAAACAATAGTTTGACCTAAAATTCCATAATTAACATTAATGGGCTTGATTAATTAATTGGGCTAGTCCAACTAGTTTAATTAATTAATCAAAGTCCATTAATAACTTTAATTATTTAATATGTTGGACTTGTACTCCTACAAGCCCATTAAACATACTCTCATTATATTTAATTTAATAATTAATAAACTAAACTTTTGAGTTTAATAAATTAAATTAATTATAAAATCAACATTTTAATTTATTATATAAATTGTAAATTCAACTCCTTGAATTTCATCACTTCCAAAATTTAATATTTAATAAACCCAACATTTGAGTTTAATAAATTAAATTATCAAATTTTATAAATTCAACTCTTTGAATTTATTCTCTCCAAATTTTATAAATTCATAAATTCAACTCCTTGAATTTATTATCTCATAAATTCAACTCCTTGAATTTATTCTCTCAAAATTTATTTATCATAAATTCAACTCCTTGAATTTACTATATCATAATATAAATTCAACTCCTTGAATTTATTCTCTCAACGGGAACAAATAATCTAGTACTTGTGTGACCCTCAATGGTTCAGGGATACAGCTAGCCGTGGGTTCACAACTCTTTGTGATTCAGGACATAATCCTTTATTCGGGCTTACCCTAATTAGCCCCATTCTTTCTATCAACACTTTGATCAAGAATGTCAGAACTCATTTTTGATTGCACCCATCGGATCATGGTAAGAGCGTCTAGTAGCATCGTCCCATGATCCCCTAGGTATCACTGATAGTGCCTGCAAGAACCAGTCGATTATGATTAACGTACAGTACAGTCCCTTCATCTCATATATCCCGATCGAATCTGCAACCATTGGTTCATCGAGGGTTGCATATTAATTCGATAACTATGTGATAACTATAATAGTGGCATCGCGTGTACTATTTGGAGAACTCCTTCTCCAACGTACATCTCGTACTCTGGCCAGAGATTCCATTCACTATTATTTCATTAGATCACATAGGATATCCACACCCGTAGGTGAGCGGTGAATCCCCGACTACAATGCACTGGCTCCTATATGTGTCGCAACTGTGCCCAACCTCGCCACCTGATGACTCTCCTGGAGCCGGTAAACGAGTCAAAGCACAGCCCTAGCATATAGAGCCTCAGTGTTGTCCCGGGTCGTAAGGACTAATGGTGTACAATCATAACCACGGACTTATCCTCTCGATGAATGATAACCACTTGGAAAGTCCGAGGGAGGGTTGTTCGGTATAATCATCATATGACTACCCATCTGTATGTTTGGACATTTCTATGCCCTTACCAAGAAACGCAGTACACAACATCACAGATGCTAGTCTCGAGCTCAAGCGACCTTTATCCATGTTTTAGGCGGCTGAATCGACTAGGAACGAATTTAGAATATGCAGTGTTTACAAATGAGTTTCAACATCGAATTACGATTCATTTGTATTAAAGCATAATCAAGGACTTTATCTATGCTGCTGGCATGGGTATACAGATAAAGTATAACGAAACCATTAAAAAAATAAATTATATTAAAATAAAGACTGTTTATTACACTTGAGTCAATAAATTCCCTAGCCAACCGTTGGCTTGCAGGGCATCTACTCTAACAGGTTCGGTGTTGGTTCGGGTTGGCACGGAGTAATGATTAAATATGAAGTCGTTGGGTGTAATTGTCTCATTTTTGGATTCAATTACAAATTTTGGTCAAGAAAATCATTTGCATATTTTTCATGATAAATTTAGGTCGCAGCGAGCCTGGGAACGATCCAATCCATGTGCTAAAATATACATGATATTTAATTAAGCCATTTGATTATATTATGTGCATAAAAATATAAAATATTCATTTTTGATATTTATGCGATATTGCTTGTGGCCATTTCACTATCATGGGAGCATTGTATTATCCAGTCGCCAGTTACCGGTCAGTTCAGTTTAGTTCCACCCAGTATACTGTGGCATTAGTCAGATCAGGCGTTCATTACTTCATCCGGTCGCCAGTTACCGGTCAGTTCAGTTCATGGACCACTTGCGTAGACCATAATCTCACCAGAAAATTATTACATGCTATTTTATTACAGGGCTATATGGAGCAAACATTTCACTTATGATTTTCAGTCAGTTATGCACGTATTATAATTGCTCATGATAAGTTATTTTCACATTATGCCTAATGACAAGATATTTTTACTCCCATGCAACTTTATTATATTATTTATTCGTTATTTACAATATATGCATGCTGAGTCTTTAGGCTCACTAAACTTGATTGTTGTAGGTACTGATGATGTTGTGGCCGAGGGCGGGGACCAGTGAGCTAGCTTGGGTCGGAAGTAGTGGAACCCGAGGACCTCATTTACAGCACTTGCCATTTTTTTGCTCAAACATTTTTATCAATTGTTGGATAACTTTACTTGTTACTTTGTGAGCAAATATTTACTTCAACTGCTATTTTTAAACATTAAACTTGATTTATCAGTTTATTTTGTGAATGAGGCATTTTAATTATTTAAAAAAAAAAATTTTAAATTTTCCGCAAATTTTCAAACACGAATTTTCGGGCCATTATACCAATGCTCGGCAAGTACATGTCAACCTGAACTTTGAGCCACTGCAATTTACACCAAACCTATCATATGAAGAGAGACATACTCAAATCTTAGGTAGACAAGAAAGGAAGTTGCGAAACAAGGTGATAAAGATGGTAAAAGTCAAATGGTTAAATCACTCGGAGGAAGAAGCCACATGGGAGGAGGAGTCAGATATGAGGAGTCAATATCCCGAATTATTCGGTACGTATTAATTTTGAGGAAGAAATTTTATTTAAGGGGGGAGGATTTGTAGCGTCCTAAAATCCAACTTACGTAAACCACATGCATACAAATGAATTGAATTACATAATTGTTTTATTTAATTTATTTTAAATGCTTACTTGATCAATATTATATGACTAAAGGTATGATTTTATGATTAAATGATTATATGGCATGATTTCATGAAACTGTAGGATTTTATCCGAATATTCGATAATAGGCTGGGGAAAAGAGATCGGGGAGGACAGAAATAAAAATAAATCTTTGTCATTAAATATTTTCAAGGCTTCTAAATATGATTAAAATTGATTAAATCTTTCTAAAAATGATAGAATTCGAATTATTTTACGAGACAAGCTCTATTTTACCCAGGAAACCGATGTTGGGCAAACGAGGGATTTTAAAAATATCAAATGCATTATTTTGAAAACTAAGTTTTATAAACTTTTATTTTTCAATTAAGTAAGAGTTATTGGGCACAATTTAAATAATTTGAGTAGGTCCAATTGCTCTTATACTTGAAAGCCCAAACCCAAGCCCATTATCATGCAAATTAAAATCTATAAAATATAAAAGCAAGGTCTTTTTCACACCATTCAGCAGCCGAAACACACACTTTACACACATTAAAAATTCATTAATAAGTGTTGCGACTTTGATTGTTGCACTCCCAAGAGCAGGTTGTCCACAAGTAGTATAATTCGGTGAGTCCGAATATCGTATCCACAGGGAAGCTAAGGTAATTACAAGTCCACTACAATGTCTTTTTGTTTTTGTTTTTGTTTCTTTTTAATTTTAATTGAATCTTTAATGGGTAAATTTTAATTGTTCAAATTTAAATTTAAGTAGTTGAGATTAAAGGATCCACTCTTGGTATTTTAATAAAGTTAACATTAACGAACAATATTGAAATCCACTTAATAAAATGGTTCCAATATATTAAATAATCATATTTATATTATGTTATAAATTATAATCTTATAAGTACATAATATATACCAAAACTTATAAATGTGGTCAAGTATTTATTGTGCTATATATATTTGTAAACACTAAATCAAGGTTCCCACTTTAAATGGTTGGTAAAACCAAACAAACATTTAAATGGTACCAATAAATTAATACTATAATATATTCATATATAATAAATCAAGGAATCCAAGTTAAATGGTTGGTAAAACCAAACTAACATTTAAATGGTTCCAAGAATTTAATATTATAATATATTTATATATAATAACTCAAGGCATCCATTTTAAATGGTTGGTAATACCAAACTAACATTTAAATGGTTCCAAGAATTTAGTGTAACATATAGCAACAATAAATCAAAACTCCCACTTATAAGTAGGGTATAAAAATGCTTAAAGAAATAAATATAACATAAACAATAAATAATGATTAAATAATATAAAACATAGATTCTTACCTTATAATAACCTTATTATCATGCCAAGAGCTTCACCTTATCATCTCAACTTTAGGAAGTTAGCTATTCATTATTCAAAGTGTAAAACTTTGAATATGAAATTAACATGCTAATTATATTTAAATGAAGAAATAAAAGAAAAATATAGAGAGAAATATTATGAACTCAAAGATTTGTTCATAGAATGAGGGATATCTCAATACATTACAATGCACCCCTATTTATAGCCAAATTTGGGGAGACAACCACAAATAAAATATTATTTTTTACACATAAGTCTTCATTGGTGTTCCAAGAAATTAATATTATATTGCACATCACTTTTGACAAGCATCTTCTCCGAATTTTCTTCTTCACATAAAATGAAACATGTGGATAATTGAGTTGTCTAGTTGTGGTATTTTTTTCAGAATATTTGACCAAGTAGTTTGAGACATATGGTCAAAATACTAGAGCATGGTAAAACTGCCACTCCTTCGGTAACTTTAATTGTTGCTTAATTTGATCCCAATTGTGAGAGGATTTTTATCTCATGCTTGCCACCAATATTGTAGATATTAACATCAACTTTCTACAGGTCCAAGAATCATCTTAATCCCATTTGCAACGCCAAGGTTATTCTTGTTTTATCGAACCTGTAAAAATAGTAAAAACTTATAATTACACAACAACTTATATTTTATACAATTTATTATAAAACATATAATATTTAAAAATTTAATAAAACAAAAACTATATATTTATATTATAAAACATTTAATTAATGTACAATTTTTATGTTTATCAATAAGGAAGAGGAAAAACAAGGTTTCTTCGTAGCCCGTTCGTTTTTCTTTGCACATCACGCCAACGATCGCATATTCGAGCGTTCTAAAACGCAAAGGCAGGTTTTCTAAACCCTTTGACGCATCATTCAAACTATTATATGCATGTTTTAATTACTTTTCCATGAAAAATATTTATGTTCAATGGTTTGACGGTATGGCGATTATTTTTCTAAATTTTGACGTTTTCACGCTTGTTTCTTTAACGATATGATTCCTAAGGACACGCTGCCATTAAGAGATGTTTTAGGGACGGGAAAAGAGTTGTTAAGGACTAAAACAAAGGCTGGAAATTGAGCTTGGTCGAGGGAGGTGAGTCCTAGGGTTTCCTAGCAAGACCTTTGGGAAAGTGGCTCGGCACCGAGCTTGGCTCCATGCATGGCCCAGTTAGGGCTGGGCTAAGGGCTGGGTTGGATGTGGTTAGGCATATGAAAGAGTTCTAGCTTGGCTATGACTCCTTGGTCGCAACCTAGAAAGAGTCCCTTGGGGTGAGGACTCCTCGCGCGTGCGTGCTGTGTGCTGCGCATGACTGCATGGGCACGCGGCTAGAGCATGGCGGGTCCAGGTTGGTCCAGTAGGGTCTAGGAAGGTTGTTCTGTGGTCAGGGCTCGGGATGTTGCGGGTTGCTCCAAGGAGGCTCGACCAAATAGAGAGGGAAACCGCTCAGCTCTTGTTCCTTGTGCGCAGGAGGGTCGTGCGTGGGCTAGGGGATCGGGCCTGGTCCAGGGGGTTCGGTTGGTTCCTTAGGAGGTCTGGTCAGGTGATGGCTCGAGGTGGCTCGACCATGGTCCAAGAAAATTGAGGGTTGGCTCAGTGGGTTAGCTTGTGGTTCTAATTATGGCTAGGAAGAAGAAAAGTTTCAAACCATGGTCCACGGGGGTCGGTTCATGGTTCACGGGGGTAGTTTAGGTAATTAAATTCTATATTTGAAATTTGGGAAGAAAATATTAAAGTTTTAATTCATTCGGGAATTAAACGCTCTACGAATTAGTAATTAACGAATTAAATTGAAAGCCTCGATTTTAAGCTAAATAAAAATATCTAAAATTTAATGTATGTTTAAATAATTATTTGGGTGATTTATGCCGTTCGGGACGCTGCCAAGCATTTTCGTACTACCCAAGTGTAAAATGATAGTTTTACCCTTAGATGTAAAATTTATCGATTTTGAGTTTTTCATACTTTTATTGAATCACTGTGACAAAAGGGATAAAGGGTATGTGGGGGATCCGTTTTAAGAAGGAACGGTGAAGTTACAAATCTTATGGAAATATCGTGAGGGAGAAGGCCACAGAGGGAGCCCGTTTACGGGAAAAGGCCCTAGAGGGAGTCCGACGATCGTATTTTCATGGCGGTGCCTAGTGCCCGTTCACATGCGCAATGGTTTGCTATGATTGATCAGTCTACCAAAAGATAAAAGGCTAATCACTTTCTAGGATCAAACTTCGCCTAAAATGATAAAGCATTGAAAACTTTATGATTTTACGATTTTATGATATATTATTTATTTATGCTTAAAATTATTTTAAATAAAAGTATGATTTCAATGCATGTGCTTGTATGTATATTACTTGCTACTCATGTTTAGGACATGCTGATTATTAGACTCACTAGATTTGAATGTTGCAGGTGATGATATTGAGGGAGGCGCTGACGCTCTAGTGGATCGAGTGCAGCAGTATACTCTCAAGGGACATTTATTTCTGTAGTAGCTAGATATTTAAAAGATTTTTGTTAATGATTTTATTTGTGATTTTATGCTTTGTTTTGAAGTCAATTTTGATCATGTTAAAGGTAGAAGTTGAATTTTGGTAATTGACGACTTCAGGGATTTTAGGCACTTGAGATTGAAATTGTTAAATTATTTTGATTTTTAGAATGTTAAGTTATTTTAGATTGTTGAATTTCTATTTTTATGCTTTTAAAAAAAATTTAGTAGAATTTTAAAGTTAAAAAGTAGATGATGTTTCAGTTGGTATAAGAGCGAAGGATCCCCAAATGGTTGTCTACTACTACTCCGAGAAGCTCAAGAAGTCACGCCTTAAGTATGTGAGTTTTTATTGCTTTATAATTTATATGCTAAAATTCTTTGAATCTTACATGATTCATGATATAGAAGTTAGATGCATGCTTCATTTAAAAACAATTAAATGCATGTTGGTTATGTAGTTGGGAAGATTTGTACAGAGATGCCTCCGAGAAGAGTTCTCCGTAATGATAATAAGGGTAGGCAAGAGGAGGAGGTTCCACCGCCTCCACCTAATCAAGATTATAGTGCCCATATACTAGCGGGTATGGCTCGTTTACTAGAGCAGCATGTGGGAAATAGTCCGAGGTACGACGGAAGCTATCTATGAGCAACTTACGAGGATGAGCCCAGAGGATTTTTGTGGCACTATTGATCCATTTGTCACTAAGGGATGGATTCAATCTTTGGAGGTTATTTTTCGTTATGTGGATAAGGAGGACGTTGACCGAGTTTGTTGTACCATCTATCTGCTGAAGGGCGACGCTTCCTTATGGTGGGAGGGAGCGGAGCGAGGAGTGAATCTAGCTACATGTTAGAGTAGGTGACAATCGAACCAAGTGTTGGCCGAGGGTTAACATTGAAACTCTATGTATGAACAATCTTTATTTTCTTATTATTTGAAATTAATGTTTTGGCACATATTTATCAGTATACCCATGTTTGTTGCATAGATAAAGTCCTTAAATATACAAATAGTAAAAAGAATATGAGATGCTCATATGATGATTATCATGAAACTCATATTTAGAATATTGTGTTTTCTAAACAGTTCCTGGTTGATTCAGCCGTCGCTAAGAAGGATAAAGGCTGCTCGAGTTTGAGACTAGTATCTGCTATGTGAGTACCATGTTTCATTGGTAGGGGACATTGTGATGTCCGAGTATGCAGATAGGTACCCCTTGTAGAGTGCATTGAACAACCCTCCATAAAGAACTTTCCAAGTGGTTCTCACTTATTGAGTGGAAACGTCCTAGTTTATGGTTGTACACCATTAGTTGTAATGCCCGAGATTTTTGTCCTGTTAATCTGAAATGATTTAGTGATAATCGGGGGAATTATAGACGGAAAGGATCATACTAGAAAAGATGGAATAAAATACGAAATACTGTGCGAGGACAGAACACCTCGCGCATATGCGCGACAAGGAGCCGCGCATATGCGCGACAGGGGCAGAAGACTAGCTGTGCGGAAGCTTAATGCCATGTCCAGAGAACCGATGAGGTGCGCATATGCTCGAGCGGCCATAGGCGGAGACAGTAGGTCTCACGCATATGCGCGGAAGTGGTGTGCGAATATGCACGAGCTGCCGTGATGAAGACGCGCCGAGACTTAGTGTCTAGCGCATATGCGCCAAAGGTGGTCGCGCATATGCGCGAGACGTGCTGCTTGAAGAATCATGCCACGTTTTCTACCATGCATGATATATATATATATATATATATATATATATATATTTATATATATATATTTATATATATATATATATATATATAAATATATATGTAATGCATTCATTCTTCAGAGGGCAGCAAAAAGAGAAATCAAAGGAAGCTCTGGAAGAAAAATTCCTTAATCATAGAGTTGTAATTTTTGCAAGATCCGTCCGTCTGATTTGTAATCCGACTTCAGTACAGTGACCCTCTCGTTAAAGGCTTCGAATGGACGTAATTTTTACTACGTTTTGTTATGATTTGAAATTATGATACTTCCAGAATCAGATATGATTGATATATGATGTTCTTGACATAGTAGACATCGTATAATCGAAACCGGATCGAAGAACAAACTGTGTATGTAATTGTTATGATTTTCAGAACTGATATGATCGAGATTGTACAGATTTGAGATTATGATCTGTTATTGTTGAGATTACGAGTTGTACTGATATTGATTATGAGCCTTGTTATTATATCTCTGATGTTGAGATTGACGGGGTTATTGAGATTGTATTGTTATACCGTCGAAACATCAGTAGATTGATATTAATCAATTCGCTATTGATTGAGATTGTATTGTTGTATAGTTGACATTGATCAGATTATGTCTAGATTTGAGTATTCATCAGAACAGGTTTTGAATTGAGTTGTACATAGACACTAATATTCGATATTGTCATTACCTGATTGAATATGGACAGAGTTGAATTCGAGACTTCGACTTCCTCAGACCGAGAAGAGAAGGTATTAATCAATGTTGATTTGGGATTGCACAAATCGAGTTTGATTTGACTTGAGTTTCCCAAAATCACATATTTTATCTTATTGCATTGATATTTGCAATTGATAAATTTGATATGTCTAGGCTATGGATGTATAGTCTAGTATGTGTTGTGATGAGTCAGTGGTAGGACATGCTAGGGCGGATAGGCCTAGTCTTTGGCAGGATATGCCAAGACACCGGACGTTTGGTCATATTGATAGTGCATAGGAGTGGAGCAACTTCTATAGCGAGATTCAATATGGACAGGACCAAAGTCCGTAATAAGAGCGTACCGCCACCGCGATCGGGAGAGTAGGTGGGAGATTGTTGTGTTGTGGGGACCCGGGCTCTAACTCGATTCTTTTGGGATTTATTGGATCTTTGCTAAAAAGTGTGGGTCAAAATTTTGCTTTTAACATTGAATCAAATGTATAAATAAAGCAAGATGTCTCTATTTTATTTCAACAAACATAAATACAAACATGTCTTATTTCGACACTTATATACAAACTAGTATAGCAATTTCCAAACATCTAGACCACTAGTTCTTCTTCCATGCCCGTGATCACCACTCTATCATCTCTCATCCTCGTCGAGACCCAGATCCTGTCCCACCTGTTGCCATGCACACATACAGACACAACAACAGCCGGAAACTCCGGTGAGAACGAATCCCAGTATAAAACATGTATGCATAGTGATACATAATCATAAATCATGCATGAAAGCAATAACAATAGGCTCCATAATCTATGAAACCAATCTATATAAGCATGCTATTCAAATCAAATCATATCTTGACTCGACTCGACTCTAACTCTAGGGATCCCGGCGTGAATAAGACGTCACTTTCTGTCACCTACCCTCCCAATCGGGTAAAGGTACGTCTTATTCCTAGACTTCGGCCTTGTCTGTATCGAATGTCTACAATCGGAGGAAGTCTACTTGTAACGCCTCAGATTTGACGACTGTCCTCACTGTACCAAGACGAGTCTTTCCAGCGTGCTTATGTCCTCACTCACACGCACCCTGGGAAACTTCCCAAGAGGTCACCCATCCCAAAATTGCCCCAAGTCAAGCACGCTTAACTTTAGATTTCTTATGTAATGAGCTACCGAAAAGAAGATGCACCTTCGTGATATGAGTAGTACCAATCAAATCTTTTAAGCCCTCTTCAACTGTACAGTCCATTACATTGAACAGTCTCGGAATCCCTCTCATTCCCGTGTGGGTCAGTTCATTCATGTTCCCTTCACCTAGAAGCCTGCCAGGAGCCGCTCATTGTCCGTGCAACTGATGGAACCGGCGATCACACTACTCCTATGCTTCGATACCACCGAACGTCTAGTTTGGACAGTCTGCCAATGACTCCTATCTCAATGCTTGAATATAAATCTATAAACAAGGAATAATTGTAATCAAATATAAACAACAATCTAGTATGTGATTTTGGGAAACTCCAACCAAGTCTGATTTGAGTCATATCTCCCGAATTCACATGAATTATAAATTTCGTCGCACAGTATCTGTCGTAGTCGAAGTTTTGACGTCAAATATGATAATATCAACTGTGAAATGGCAATGTATAGATATAATCTATCAAGACACAACTCAAAGCAAGTCTTGTACAATTCATTATTCAATCTCAATACAATTCGACGGCATAGCGGCGTGATTTCTTGATATCGATCAAATCAGACAATCATTCTCAATACAATAACCATATCATCAACTCATAAGCCTCATCAAAACACAGTATCAATTCCGAAATCTGTATATTCCCATTTCAATACATGCTAGAATACTAATAATAGCATACGATGTCCGTTCTTCGATCTGGTTGCAACTATACTATGTTCAACATGACAAGAACACATAATAACCATCATATCATAATTCTTTCAATACATGAAATCTAAATCATGCTAAAACTGAACAATACTTACATCTCTAGATAGCTCTTGATGAAAGGAACACAAATTTATGCCTGTATTGAAGTTTGGATGAATATATCTTCCACAAACTCAAATCTAAAATGAAAGAATCCTTTCACCTCTTTTGCAATAACTCTCGGTTCTCTCCTCAGGAAATCAAGAAAGAATGACTCAGCCCAAGTCTATATATATATATATATATAAATATATATATATATATATTCCATGTGTCATCATAAGGAAAAAAGGTGGATTTCTCGCATGCAGCACCGCGGGTGCGGTCTGCTCTCGGCAGGTCTTTTAAATTTTTCATAAACGTCGACCGCGGGTTTGGTGCCTTCGGGACCGTGGGTGTGCGGTCTGGCTTCGCATAAAATTTCCTACCCTACTGGCCATCCACCGCGGGTACGGTACATTTTTGGGCGCAGGTGCGGTATGGCTTCGGCATCACCTTCAAAAATTCAGAATTAAATAACCGCAGGTGCTGTCTATGTTTAGGCGCGGGTGCGGTCTTCATTTCTTGCCACATTTCATAATCTCATCTCACTTAGTGTCTCTCGTTACATGTCATGCATACTCATATCTTCGAATATCACCTCAAGGAAGACTAATAAATCTAGTGCTTCTCATTACATGTCATGCATTCTCATATCTTCGAATATCACATCAATGAAGACTAATAATCTCAAGCCTTACATTTCTCCCCCTCTAAGAAATGATTTCGTCCTCGAAATCACAGGTAATTCTATCAAATCATATATGAAACACAATCTAATCAAAACTGAAGAAATACTCCAATCATGTAAATAACTCGGGATGTCTCTGTCTCATATCTGCTTCTGTCTCCCAAGTCGCTTCTTCGATGCCATGACGACTCCACTGAATTTTCACAAGCGGAATAGTCTTCGTTCTGAGCTCCTTCTCTTTCCGATCAAGAATCTGTACCGGATGCTCACCATAACTCAAAGTCTGATCAAGCTCGGCTTCGTTAGGCTGAATGATATGAGAAATATCTGGCATATATCTACGCAGCATCGATACATGAAAAACGTCATGTATCCCAGATAAATAAGGAGGAAGAGAAAGTCGATATGCTCGATCGCCAATCTTCTCCAGAATCTCGTAAGGACCTATATATCTAGGAGACAACTTTCCACGCTTGCCAAATCTGACAATGCCTCTGAAAGGAGAAATCTTCAAGAATGCTTGGTCTCCCTGCTCAAATACCAACGGTCTACGTCTGATATTGACATATTTGGCTTGCCTATCCTGTGCTTTCTTCATTCTCTTCTGAATGATCTTCACCTTCTCAGTCATTTCACGAATCATATCAAGCCCAAGTTCTGGTACCTCAGATATATCATCCCAGTACAACAGAGATCTGCACTTCTTGCCATACAAAGCTTCAAACGGTGCCATCTCGATACTCGTCTGATAGCTGTTGTTGTATGAGAATTCACAAAGTGGCAGTGAATCTTGCCAACTTGTGCCGAAATCTAGCACTACAGCTCTCAACATGTCCTCTAAAGTTTGGATAGTCGGATCTGACTGTCCGTGTGTATGAGGATGATAAGCAGTACTCAGGTGCAATGTCATACCTAATGCCTGCTGTAGACTGTGCCAGAAATGTGAAGTGAATCGGGGATCACGATCTGATACGATAGACTTCGGCACACCATGCAATTTTACAACCTCTCTGACATATATCTCAGCCATATGATCATGTCGGTATGTCATTCTCTGTGGAATAAAACACGCTGATTTGGTTAATCTGTCAAAGATGATCGAGGTAACTTCGTCACGAAATCCATGGAAATGTGATCCCATTTCCATTCAGGAATAGATAAACTCTGAAGTAGACCTCCGGGCTTCTTTCTCTCGGCCTTCACCTGTTGGCAATTCAAGCACTTTGACACAAATTCGGCAATGTCTGCCTTCATCTGTTTCCACCAGAACTGTGTCTTCAAGTCATTGTACATCTTTCTGCCACCAGGATGAATACTAAACCGACTACAGTGCGCTTCAGACATAATCTGTTGTTTCAATTCTGGAACATCTGGCACTACAATACGGTTATTCACATACAGAACATAATCATGTACCTGATACTCTGACTGATGTCCTGATCTGACCATATCAATCGACTTCTGCACATTCTGATCAGTTCTCTGGGCTTCCTTGATTCACATAATCAAATCTGGCTCAACATGAATCGAAGCAAGTCGTAGCGGTCTACTATCTGTATCAAATGTCAATCCAGACTAACAACAATCTTCAACTAAATTCGAAACACCTATCGTCGATAAGGACAGAGCACATACCTTTCGACTCAAGGCATCCGCTGCTGCATTTGACTTCCCTGGATAGTATTTGATCTCACAATCAAAATCTTTCAACAAATGGAACCATCTACGCTGTCTCATATTCAATTCTGACTGAGAAAACAGATACTTCAGGCTCTTGTGATCAGAGTAGATCTCAAATTTCTCACCATACAGATAATGACGCCAGATCTTTAGTGCAAATACAATGGCCGCCAATTCAAGATCATGAATTGGGTACCGGGTCTCGTGAGTCTTCAACTGTCTCGAGGAGTATGCAATCACATGTCCTCGCTGCATAAGAACACATTCTAACCCTCTGTGAGATGCATCACAATATACAGTAAAATCACCAGTACCTGAAAGTATCGTCAATACTGGAGCACTGGTTAGCCTCTTCTTCAACTCAAGAAAGATAGACTCACAATCCTTAGACCACACAAACGGTGCATTCTTCTGTGTCAACTGGGTAATCGGCTTCGCAATGCTGGAGAAATCTTTAATGAATCGTCGATAGTACCCTGCCATACCCATGAAACTGCGTATCTCTGGCACAGAAATCGGTCTCGTCCAACTGATCACAGCTTCAACTTTACTCGGATCCACATAAATACCGTCTACAAATATGATATGACCCAAGAATACAACATGTCTTAGCCAAAACTCACACTTCGACAGTTTAGCAAATAATCTTTCATTTCTTAACGTTTGCAACACAATTCTCAAATGATCGGCATGCTCAGTCATACTCTTGGAATACACCAAAATATCATCGATAAAAACAATCACAAACTCATCTAAATACCTATGAAAGATACGGTTCATCAACCCCATAAACATCGCTGGAGCATTCGTTAAACCAAAAGACATGACAAAAAACTCATAATGTCCATACCTGGTTCGGAATGCCGTCTTCGGTATACCAACATCTCTAACTCTCAGCTGATGATATCCAGATCTCATATCGATCTTGGAATAAATAGAGGATCCCTGCAACTAATCAAATAAATCATCGATACGAGGCAATGGATATTTGTTCTTTACCGTCGCCTTGTTCAGTTGCCGGTAGTCGATACGCAATCTCATTGAACCGGTTTTCTTTCGTACAAAAAGTACTGGAGCGCCCTAAGGAGACACACTCAGTCTAATGTATCCCTTGGTCAGAAGATCTTCTAACTGTGCTTTCAATTCTTTCAACTCTATCGGCGCCATCCTATACGGAGCTCGAGATATAGGAATGGTACCTGACACAAGATCTATGCTGAAATCTATCTCTCGGGCTGGGGGTAAACCTGGAATATCGTCAGGAAATACATCTGCAAATTCCCGTACTACTGGCAAATCTGCCAATGCCGGGCTCGATTTATGTAGATATACAGAATAAACAAGGAACCCCTCTGCTCCTTTCTGCAACAATCTACTCATATTCAGAGCAGACACTAAAGGAATCCGAGATCTGGAACCCTTACCGTAGAATTTCCATTCTTCTGTCATTTCTGGTGTGAATCTGACAATCTTGTGAAAACAATCTACGGTAGCTCTGTACTTGGTTAACATGTCAATCCCGACAATACAATCAAAATCAGATAAGCCAAGTACAACACAGTCTAAATCAATCTCATGCCCCTCAAACTGTAGTATACAATGTCTAACTGAAGTCACATATATCAAACCACTTTCCAACGGAGAAGAAATAGACACTACAGTAGACAATGACTCGACAGGCAATGCATGTGTCAATGCAAAATGTTCAGAAATGAATGTATGGGATGCATCTGTGTCTATCAACACATATGCAGGATAACCGCAAAGAAAATAGTTACCTGCAATCACATCATCTGGCGTATCCTGGGCCTGCTCCTCTGTCAGTGCGAAAACTCGAGCCTGCTGTCTGGGAGGTTGGCTCACTGTCTGGCTACCTCTGGCTCGGGACTGGGACGGTGCAGGTGGCGGCTGAAAGGAATGAACAGATGATGCTTACCCTACTGGCCATCCACCACGGGTGCGGTACATTTCTGGGCGCAGGTGCGGTGTGGCTTCGGCATCACCTTCAAAATTCAAAATTAAATAACCTCAGGTGCGGTCTATGTTTAGGCGCGGGTGCGGTCTTCATTTCTTGCCACATTTCATAATCTCATCTCACTTAGTGCCTCTCGTTACATGTCATGCATACTCATATCTTCGAATATCACCTCAATTAAGACTAATAAATCTAGTGCTTCTCAATACATGTCATGCATTCTCATATCTTCGAATATCACATCAATGAAGACTAATAATCTCAAGACTAGGAATGAGTCGAGTCATAGTCTCAAGGTCACGGAGTGTTATTTACCGTTTGATACCGATTAATTTTTCTGACTATGATACATGTTATGGATATCTGCTTCATGCTTTTATATCTGTTTATATGATTGCATGTGTGCATGATTTATACTGAGAATGTATTTCTCACCGGAGTTATCCAGCTGTTGTCTTGTTTGTATGTGTGCATGACAACATGTGGGACATGATCAAGGTCAAGACAAAGACGAGAGAGGACTAGTTTAGCGTGGAGATTCGGACCCAGAAGTAGATCTGTTTCATTATCTGACATGTAGTGAATGAACAGTAGTTGTTATGATTTACTTTTGTACATGATTTGTACTTAGAGCTGGAAAATGATCTTGTAAATGAAATAAGAGTTATTTCATATATTGCGTACTCTTGTATTTAAAAAAAAAATTAGACCCTGTTTATTTAATTGATCTAATTATTCCCTAAGATGATTAAGAAATAAATTAGCGTCCGGGTCCCCACAGCAGGTGGTATCAGAGCTATAGGTCTGACTAGACTGAGATAGGAGCTACTGAGCGGGGTAGAATGAGTTTTCTTTCCTTGCTTTTGATTGCTAGTATGTTTTACTGCTTTGAAATACATGTTTACTTGATTATCTGATTTGAATAATCACATGTACTATTGAAAATGAATCAGAACTGATTCTTGATCGGCAGTAAGATGATCAGAGGAGGACTGAAACAGGTTTGTTGTATTTGGTTACTAATTCTTTTGGTAATCAGATATACCTCCTCGAAGAATTCAAGAATCAGGTGGAACTTCGGTTTATCAGATGGATGTGTCGGAAACTCCGATGGAAACAATGTAGAAGAGGTTTCAGTCATTTAAACCGCCGATTCTGAAGGTTACTGAGATGTCTGATGATTGTGAGAGTTGGCTGAATGATATTGAATTGTTGTTTGATTCACTTGATTACCCAGATGAACGCCGATTTAGATTGATTGGGCACCGGTTACACGAGGTCTCAAAGAGTTTGTTGATCGCAACCAAAGAAGCATTAGAACAACAGGGTACCGTGATTACGTGAAAAATCTTTAAAGCTGAGTTTCATAAAAGATTTCTTCCAGAGTTGTACCGATGAGATAAGAGCACAGAGTTTGCCAACTTGAAACAGGGCCAGCTGAAAATTGAAGAATATGTGGCAAAATTCTCTACTTTTTTAAGGCCCGAGATGTTATCAATTTTATGAGACCCCGAAAAGAAAAAATATTATTGATGGCATTTTTGTAATTAAGTGGAAAAATACTTAATTTAAATTTGATGGCATTTTTGTAATTAAGTGAAAAAATACTTGATTTAAATTTGATGGTAATTTAGTAATTATTGGGGGGCCAATTTGCAAATAGTGAAAAGTTGAGGGATTAAAGTGCAAATATGGCAAGTTGAGTGGGACACTTGTCACCACTAGACAACTTGTTATGTAAATGGTCTTCATCTCCTTCAAAAAGTGGAAGGAACGAGAATTCTCCCTGGAGAAAACCTCAAGCTTTGGTTTATATTAAAAAAATTTGATTTTACAAGATCCGGTTATCCGATTTTCGATCCGAACGCAGTATCGTGTTCCTCTCGCTACGAGCTACACAAGAACGTAAGTTTTATTACGTTTTGAGATGATTTGAGAATATGATGTTGCTAGAATTGAATATGATTCAGATATGATGTTTCTACTACCGTAAGTATTGTATAATCGAAGACAGATTAAAGAACAGACTGATTATGCAATTGTTATGAATTTCAGAAGATATTGATTTAGATTTAATACTAGAATTGTATTATTCTTGATTGAAGAATAGAGAAATGATTATTTTTAAGTAATCTGAATAGATTATTCAGTATATAGATGAAGACAGATCGAAGAAATAATATTGTATATGATTGTTTCCAATTCCAGCATATCTTGAGTTGAGTTTGATAGACACTGACAGGTTAGAATTAGAAGAATGATAATATGGTATTGATTACGAGTTCTGATATGATATTCGTGATGTTGAGATTGCCGGGTTATCAAGACTGCATTGATATACTGTTGAAACATCAGTTGATTCAGATTTATCAGATTCAGATATGAGTTAGATTATACCGTGATATCGTTGATATGAATCAGATTGTATTTTTTCAGATATTGATCAGATTATGTACTGAGTTGGGTATTGATCAGAACAGGTTGTAACTTGAGCTACACATTGATACAGTGTATTTGATATTGTCATTTCAGATTGGAGATGGACAGACAGGACTTCGAGACTTCGTCTTCCTCAGACGGGGACGGCAAAGGTATAATTCATGTGATATTCGTGAAGACACAACTCAAATAAGATCCTATTTGAGTTTCCCAGCAAAAATCACATACTAGCTTTATTGTCTATATTATGCTTTGTTTACAGATTGTTATACATTGCATTTTAAGATATTTATGCTCTGTTTACCGATTGTTATACATTGCATTTGAGATAGAAAAGTTTGACAGATAGTCAGACTTCTAGACGTTCGGTGTATCGTTACATAGGAGCAGACACCCTCCTATTGTAGATTATTCGATACAGATATGACCGAAGTCTAGGAATAAGACGTACGTCACCCCGATTGGGAGGGTAGGTGACAGACAGTGACGTCTTATTCACACCGGGATCCCTAGAGTTATAGTTGAGTCGAGTCTAGACATGATTTGACTAGAACAGCATGCGTTTATAGATGTGGTTTCATAGACTATGAAACCCATGTTTATTGCTTTCAGTATGATAGCATGTTTATATGATTTGATTTGAGTTGCATGTTTATCTGAATTGAGATACATGCTTATTTCGAGTAGATTTCATAGATTATGAAACCTATTACTTTGAATATGTTCATGATAGCATGTTTTATGATTTAGATTATTTATATGCATGCTTACCATGTTTTATACTGGGATTTATTCTCACCGGAGTTATCTGGCTGTTGTCTTGTTTTGTATGTGTGCATGACAACAGGTGGAGCTGGATCAGGGTCAAGATGAGAAAGAGGCTGGACTAGATAGCGTGGTGATTCCGGACTTACTGTAGATTTGGTTTTATTACTAGAACATAGTAGTTGAACCTTAGATTAGTTAAAAGACTGTTGTATCTTTATACTGAATTGTAGTTTTATACAGATATGTATATTATTTAGATGTCATTACCTTCCGCACTTGTATTTTAAAAAGAAAAATTTTTAGACCCTGTTTTATCTTAATTGATAATTAAATCCCAATGATGATTAAGAAGATGATTAGCATCCGGGTCCCCACAACAGGTGGTATCAGAGCTGATAGTTCCTTTAGCGATAGATCTTTTAGAGATAGATCCTTTAGATTGAGATAGTAAGAACTGATAGATCTTTTAGACTGACTTAGATTGAGATAGAAGAGATGAGCGGGGTAGATTGAATTTTCTTTCCTTGCATGTGATTGCTAGCATGAGAATGATTATAATGTGGATTTACATTATGTACATGAGATTGATTATAATGTTGATTGACATTGTGATGCTAGCATGAGATTATGTGTTACTGCTTTAAGATACATGTTTACCTGATTAATTGATTTAGATTGGTATTATGTATCATTAAGTATGAATCAGATCTGATTCCTGATCAGCTGTAAGATGATCAAAGACAGATTAGAACAGACTGGTTGTACTGGGTTACTATTGGTTTTGGTAATTAGATATAGCTCCCCGAAGGATTCCTGAAAAAGGTATTACTTCGTATGAGCAGACAGATAGATCAGAATCTCAGATAGATGTGTCAGAGACTCCGATGGAAACGAAGTTGAGAGAATTTCAGTTACTTCAGCCAGCAATTCTGAGTGGCATCGAGACATCGGAAGATTGTCAAAACTGGTTGGATGACATAGAAATACTAGTTGATTTACTTGATTGTTCAAATAAACAGAGAGTTAAATTGGTAATTTATCAGTTACGAGAGGCTGCCAGAAATTGGTGGATTACGATCAGAGGCATCTTAGAACTACGTGGTACTGTGATCACGTGGGAAGTCTTCAAAGCTGAATTCTATCAAAGATTTTTCTCGGTTTCATACCGGGAGGACAAAAGAGCATAATTTGAGAATTTGAGACAAGGCCAACAGAATGTTGAGGAATATGTTGCGAAATTCTCTATGCTATTGCGTTTTGCTCCTCATTTGGCTGGGAATGACGAAGCTGTAGTGAATCAGTTCGTCGAAGGATTGAATTCAGAAATAGTTGCGTTGATGAACATGCAGCAACCTTACAATTTTGCTGATGCCTTGAGTAAAGCGAAGAGGGCGGAGGCAAGTTTGATTAGACATTTGGGAAGATTGAGCGTGAAACAATCCCAGACACAACAATCCCCTCTCCGATTTGATCGTGGTAGCACGAGTGGAAAGCAAGAGTTGCTAAAAGCTCGAAAGAAACCGTTCAAGAAATTAGGAAGTGGTTCCTCTAGTTCCAGTGGTTCCAGCCCGAACTATACTGGAGTCTATTGCGATAGGTGTGGAGGGAGACATTCCACCGAGCAATGTCAGGGAGTGACTGGTAGTTGCCATATTTGTAGACAGCCGGGACACTTTGCTAGAGTCTGTCCCCAGAGAGGCTTCCGAAGAGGTTAGGGAGCAGAGTCATTGGTGGTAATGACAGAAGAACAGACTCAGAACAAGTCATAGGTACTATTCTTTTATGATTATATTGCATATGTATTGATATGTACTAATGCATTTTTATGAGTATCTATGATTGATTAGCATGGAGATATGCTGTACCTATTGGGTTTGTTGTAGTGTAGTATTACTTTCCTTGATGGTTGAGGAAAATGCTGATATCTAAGATTTTTATGATATATATATACTACAGTAAGATAAGAATGAGGTGAGTAGATTGTGCTGTACTTGTGTTGTTGATGATCTGATTTAATTGCATTACCGATATGGAGATGGTGAACGAGTACAGAGATATTGTAGAAATTGTCCCAGAAATGGTAAGATTCAGACCAGATCTGGCTGATAAACGGAGATTTTCCGATAAGGATTCTAGATTCAGAATTCCTTTAATAATTGTATTGTTGATGACTCGATTATTACAGAAAGAAACAGATGGTATCCTTATGTATTTAGTAGACCTACTGAAATCGAGTTTAGCCACTACAGATTTGATAGTTACGTAAGGATTGATTGATATTTGCCTAGATAAGATTTCAGATGTGTTTGATATCAGAAAGGTAGATTTCAGAATTGAATCGATACCAGGTAATGGTTATATACTAGAATTCAGTACAGAATGATATTGAAGATTAATAGAAGGGTACAGATTGCTAACTCTTAGATTCAGGGATATTCTGATGATTTTATGCTTGTTATATCTATGATATTTGATATGTTAACAGCATCTGATTGATTAAATGGAATATTTGAAGATTTTATTGAATATTCAGATAACCGTGATTATTGTATACAGAAATTAGTCAGGTATGAATCATAATTGAAACAGATTGTATTCAGAATATGTGATATCTGCAGTTTGTAAACCGATTTATTTGCACAGTTGAGACAGAAATCAGCGACTGTAAACGACACAGGTAACAGATATATCAGAATTAGCAGAAATGTCAGAAAGTCAGAATTGCTGAGTTTTACAGATTTTCTTATTCTCTGATCCCCTTATTATGTTATATCTGCTTGCGTATTGTGATTGCTCTAAATCAGTATTTGAGACATCTTATATTGTTTGGGAGCATATTCTATTTGCAGATGAGATATGGCAGATGATTTGGGCACTGTGAAGATTGATCAGTAGTCAGAATTATCAGTATTGCCAGCAATCGTTGTTTTATGAGTTTTCTTAAACTCACTAGATCTGTATAGGTTGTTTTTATCTCGAATCTGATTGATATTACTGTGGTTTGCATGTATGTTTGACACAGAATATTGTAAACAGTTGAGAGTTGCAACAGTTCAGAAATGTGATATCAGAATGTTTCAGAATTATATAACAGAATTTGATATCTGTAGTCATGCCGAATACCAGGTAGGTATTTCTTCTTTATTTTATATTATTAACTGATTGTTTATACAGAATAGTTCGAATCTGAAAGCACAGATAGTGTCAGAAATGCACAGTAGTGAGTTCAGTTTTCATTCAAGTAATTGTGAATGTATGATATTCGAACAGATAGTTGTGATATAGATAGATTAAATCAGTTATAACAGAAATTGTACAGAAAGGTTGACAGAAATGGTACTGAATTGTATGAATTGTCAATAGAAGAAGACAGAAAGATAGAAATCAGAAGATTATTACAGAATTTGTATATTTCTGAATAGAAATGGGAGTGCATTTCTATGGCTTTCGTAATGACATTACCGCCATTCTCTTCGGAGGGTAAGATGATATGATTATGATTGACAGATTGTTCAATCTATATCTATTAGTTTGTACCAGATAACGTACAAACAGAACCAGACAACACTGATTGATGTCAGAGGAATGATCAGAATCAACAGAATGTTGAGATAGAGTATATCAGAATGTGATTTTCTGGTTTATTTTGTACTTGTAACAACATCTATCAGCTTATCAGATTGGTAATGGGATAGTTATAGTCAAGACAGTTTACAGTGAATACTACAGATTTCTATTTCTTTTGAAGAAAATTCGATGGAAGATGAAGATAGTTCAGAATGAACAAATTTAAGAAACCAACGTCGGATGATGATGATTGATATTTGAAGCTGAAGACTGAATATGTCCTTGATTTGGGATAAACAGATTTGATAAAAACTGCTGGTATTGCTTTGTTATGAATTGTGGATTGGCATATACGGATGTTGTATAGCCAGTAATGCGAGATTGATTATGTCAGAGTTATTTTGAGGGGTATTATGATATTATATTTCTTGAATGAGTATGCCAGTCTAGAATTAGAGATCCGTGAGAGAAAGATAATTCAGAGTGAAGACTATTCTGATATTGGAAATACAGTAAAGTTGACAGGGCATTAACGAGACGATCTGAAACACAGAATCTGATATGAGACGGAGATTTCAGAATTATTTCATTGAGATGAGTTTTCTGATTAACCTCTATTAGTCGTTTCGTTTGGATATCTTAGTTGATTTACTGAGATTTCGAGGACGAAATCATGTCTCAGAGGGGGAGAATTGTAAGGCCCGAGATGTTATCAATTTTATGAGACCCCGAAAAGAAAAAATATTATTGATGACATTTTTGTAATTAAGTGGAAAAATACTTAATTTAAATTTGATGGCATTTTTGTAATTAAGTGAAAAAATACTTGATTTAAATTTGATGGTAATTTAGTAATTATTGGGGGGCCAATTTGCAAATAGTGAAAAGTTGAGGGATTAAAGTGCAAATATGGCAAGTTGAGTGGGACACTTGTCACCACTAGACAACTTGTTATGTAAATGGTCTTCATCTCCTTCAAAAAGTGGAAGGAACGAGAATTCTCCCTGGAGAAAACCTCAAGCTTTGGTTTATATTAAAAAAATTTGATTGTACAAGATCCGGTTATCCGATTTTCGATCCGAACGCAGTATCGTGTTCCTCTCGCTACGAGCTACACAAGGACGTAAGTTTTATTACGTTTTGAGATGATTTGAGAATATGATGTTGCTAGAATTGAATATGATTCAGATATGATGTTTCTACTACCGTAAGTATTGTATAATCGAAGACAGATTAAAGAACAGACTGATTATGCAATTGTTATGAATTTCAGAAGATATTGATTTAGATTTAATACTAGAATTGTATTATTCTTGATTGAAGAATAGAGAAATGATTATTTTTAAGTATTCTGAATAGATTATTCAGTATATAGATGAAGACAGATCGAAGAAATAATATTGTATATGATTGTTTCCAATTCCAGCATATCTTGAGTTGAGTTTGATAGACACTGACAGGTTAGAATTAGAAGAATGATAATATGGTATTGATTACGAGTTTTGATATGATATTTGTGATGTTGAGATTGCCGGGTTATCAAGACTGCATTGATATACTGTTGAAACATCAGTTGATTCAGATTTATCAGATTCAGATATGAGTTAGATTATACCGTGATATCGTTGATATGAATCAGATTGTATTTTTTCAGATATTGATCAGATTATGTACTGAGTTGGGTATTGATCAGAACAGATTGTAACTTGATCTACACATTGATACAGTGTATTTGATATTGTCATTTCAGATTGGAGATGGACAGACAGGACTTCGAGACTTCGTCTTCCTCAGACGGGGACGACAAAGGTATAATTCATGTGATATTCGGGAAGACACAACTCAAATAAGATCCTATTTGAGTTTCCCAGCAAAAATCACATACTCGCTTTATTGTCTATATTATTCTTTGTTTACAGATTGTTATACATTGCATTTTAAGATATTTATGCTCTGTTTACAGATTGTTATACATTGCATTTGAGATAGGAAAGTTTGACAGATAGTCAGACTTCTAGACGTTCGGTGTATCGTTACATAGGAGCAGACACCCTCCTATTGTAGATTATTCGATACAGATATGACCGAAGTCTAGGAATAAGACGTACGTCACCCCGATTGGGAGGGTAGGTGACAGACAGTGACGTCTTATTCACACCGGGATCCCTAGAGTTATAGTTGAGTCGAGTCTAGACATGATTTGACTAGAACAGCATGCGTTTATAGATGTGGTTTCATAGACTATGAAACCCATGTTTATTGCTTTCAGTATGATAGCATGTTTATATGATTTGATTTGAGTTGCATGTTTATCTGAATTGAGATACATGCTTATTTCGAGTAGATTTCATAGATTATGAAACCTATTACTTTGAATATGTTCATGATAGCATGTTTTATGATTTAGATTATTTATATGCATGCTTACCATGTTTTATACTGGGATTTATTCTCACCGGAGTTATCCGACTGTTGTCTTGTTTTGTATGTGTGCATGACAACAGGTGGAGCTGGATCAGGGTCAAGATGAGAAAGAGGCTGGACTAGATAGCGTGGTGATTTCGGACTTACTGTAGATTTGGTTTTATTACTAGAACATAGTAGTTGAACCTTAGATTAGTTAAAAAACTGTTGTATCTTTATACTGAATTGTAGTTTTATACAGATATGTATATTATTTAGATGCCATTACCTTCCGCACTTGTATTTTAAAAAGAAAAATTTTTAGACCCTGTTTTATCTTAATTGATAATTAAATCCCAATGATGATTAAGAAGATGATTAGCGTCCGGGTCCCCACAACTTTACTACGTTTTGCTCCTCATGTGGCTGGGAATGATAATGCTGTAGTTGATCAGTTCATCAGCGGATTGAATCCTGAAATATCTGCATTGATGAATGTGGAACGACCCCATTATTTTTCTGACGCCTTGAACAGGGCAAAGAGAGCTGAGGCAAATTTGATACAACAACGAGGAATGTCGGATGTTGCTCACCCCCAGAAACAACCACTTACAGCTCAATTCTTGCAATCACCATCTAGATTTGATAGTGGCAGTATTAGTGGGGGAAAGAAGGATCTTCTCAAAGCTCGCAAGAAATATTTTAAGAAGTTAGGGAGTGGTTCGTCGAGCTCCAGTAGTTCTAGCCCGAGTTATACAGGAGTTTATTGCAGGATTTGTGGAGGAAGACATTCCACAGAGCAATGCCAAGGAGTACTTGGTAGTTGCCACATCTACAGACAGTCGGGACATTTTGCTAGAGTTTGTCCACAGAGAGGTTTCCGACGATCTGACGGAGCAGAACCGCCTGGATTAGTGGCACCGCCTGGAAGACAATCACCCGTTGTTCACTCCTTCCAACCACCGACGACTCCTCAATCACAACCGAGTCCAGGACACACCTGAAGAGGTAGTGGCAGGTAATTGTTTCCTGTATGGATATTTTGCATATGTATTGATAGATACTAATGCATTCCATACGATTATTCTTAAATGAATTGCATTGATATATGCTTTGAGTATCGAGTTATTATATGTTGTAGTATTGATCTCTTTTCTGTTTGGGAGAGGTTTTGTATCAGTGACGTCTGTTAGATCTTGTATGCTACAGTATGACAGATATGAGATTGAGTTAGATGATATAGTACTTGGGTTGACTGATTTTGACTATGTTATCGGTACTGATATATTGACCAAGTACAGAATTACCGTTGATTTTGACAGAAGATGATAAGTTTCAGACCGGATATGGCTGATGAATAGAAATGTTAGGGTAAGGATTCTAGATCTAGAATTTTTTTTAATATCTACAATGTTTATGACTCGATTGTTATAGAAAAGAGCAGTGAGATTCCTTGTAGTGACCCGTTCCAGAATCACCTACTAATCAAAAACTAAGCATGCAATTAACCTAATTAATTATAATCAGAGATAACAGCGGAAATATGGCCAACAACAATAGTTATACAACCCAATCGAAATCGAAGTCTAGACTAACTCAAAATGAAATATCCAGTACAACCATATCGAATCAAATGGAAAACACTGAAAACTAAACCAACCAGCTACTCAACGTCCTCCTCCTGCTCCTCCTGAGCCATCCAACCTGAGGCCTGCCCCGTGGGAATGGGGTGTCCAAGAATAAACAAAACCGAGGACGTGAGCGATAAGAACGCCCAGTACAAAAGTATGAGTATACAAACCTATATGAAATGCACATGCTATGATATGATACCAGGGTAGTCAAGAAACAGGAATCACAAAGGATCTCAAAATGCTCAGTCTAGAGGCGCCAAGTGGATAGTGCCGCGCGGTCCAACCTCTGGGTCACTGCATCCACTACAAGACAGACGTGGACCTAAAATGTCCCGGACCACCGAAGCCCTCCCGACCCGTCGGCCACTGTGTACTCTCGGTGTCCATGCGTCCACAAGACAGGGCTGAGCGGCCCCAAGATATAGCTTATCTCGAAAGAGATACAGCTCAACAGTAAAGGCTATCTCGAAGGAGATACGGCTCAACATGATATGCAATATGCATCATAACTCGTGACATAATAGCATGCATCATATGACATATAACAATGCAGCAAATACTCATGCAACACATATAT
This sequence comes from Primulina eburnea, assembly GCF_022965805.1. Taxonomy (NCBI): domain Eukaryota; kingdom Viridiplantae; phylum Streptophyta; class Magnoliopsida; order Lamiales; family Gesneriaceae; genus Primulina; species Primulina eburnea. Next base: position 9,944,797 of record NC_133118.1, on the reverse strand, counting down.
GAATGTATACTCAACCAGGATATCTCGGATAGTACTTTCGTACCTCTATCACAGCAAGCCTAGCCTTACGCAACACCGCTAATCAGGTCTAGCACAAGCCTACGCATCAAAAGCATACTCAATCAATACTACCATGCTCGACTAGCAAAACCAGTACTCCCTAGTACTACCAAAGGTTTAGGGTTTACCTTCGTCCGTCGACAGCCCTTTGATGTCGATTGCCTTGAAACTCAGGCGCCGCTACGCTACTACTCCTGGCAGCTCTTGGCTATCGCTCGACCAACAACTAACCCTAGAAACCTTCCAAATCCTCTCAACTATGAGGCAAAATCATGAATTGGCAAGTCACAAATGAGAAATCCGAGCACTATTTATAGGCCATGTTCGGATCCTCCGAACAACACTTCGGAACGTCCGAACGCTACGTGTCCATTGGCTCTTGACAGCTCATGATCGGATCCTCCGATCATACACTTCGGACCGTCCGAACATGCATGGAAAATGACGTGTCGATCAACACTTGACACCTATGATCGGATTCACCGAACTACACTTCGGATCGTCCGAACTCTTCGGTGCTTCCGAACCCTCTTCGGTCCGTCCGATCATGACCATAGCCAAAATTACACCTTAAACCTTCTTAATCACCATTACTCCGTTAATTACCCAATTTGGAATTCGGGCTACTACATTCTCCCCCCCTTAAAAGATTTCGTCCTCGAAATCAGGCTTAGAGAATGAACAAAACGAAATAACAACATCATTAATACATCTCAATTGTTGTTGAATACAACTGATACTATGATTACAACTGAAAACACAAACTTATACAAAGCACAACTCAAAAGAGCTCTGGATGCTCCGAACGCATACGACTCTCTAACTCCCAAGTGGCTTCTTCAGTGCCTCGACGCTGCCACTGCACTAAGACAAGAGGAATGATCTTATTCCGCAACACCTTATCTTTGCGATCTAGAATCTGAACTGGTCGCTCCACGTAAGACAAATCCGTATCAAGTTGAACTTCAGATGGATGTAAGATGTGCGACTCATCTGCTACATAACGTCTCAACAAGGATACGTGGAACACATCATGAATACTTGATAGGTACGGCGGCAACGCAAGTCTGTAAGCTAAATCTCCCACACATTCCAGTATCTCGAATGGACCAATAAATCTCGGAGACAGCTTACCCTTGAGACCAAATCTCAAAATCCTGCGAAAAGGCGAAACTCGGAGAAACACCTTCTCACCTGGCTGAAAATGAAGAGGTCGACGCTTTGTGTTCGCATAACTAGCCTGTCGATCCTGAGCAGTCTTAATCCGCTTCTTGATTACTGCAACCTTATCTATAGCCTGCTGGACTAACTCCGGTCCCTCTACCTGTCGTTCCCCGACTTCATCCCAGAATAATGGAGTACGACAACGTCGCCCGTACAACGCCTCAAATGGTGCCATACCAATACTACGATGATAGCTGTTGTTGTACGCGAACTCAATCAAAGGCAAATGATCCTGCCAAGCGGGTCCGAAATCCATAACACAGGCTCGCAACATATCCTCAAGCGTACGGATAGTCCTCTCTGATTGACCGTCAGTCTCCGGATGATAAGCAGTACTCAGACTCAGTGTAGTACCCAAAGCTGACTGGAAACTACCCCAAAACCGTGAGGTAAAACGAGGATCTCTGTCACTAACAATACTGACAGGCACTCCATGCAAACGTACAATCTCCTGAATGTACAATCGAGCCATACGATCGAAAGTGAAATCACGATTATACGGCAGAAAATGAGCAGACTTGGTGAGTCGATCCACCACTACCCAGATAGCATCGCTGTTCCTCGAAGATAATGGCAAGTGAGTAATGAAATCCATCGTAATATGCTCCCACTTCCATTCTGGAATAGGTAAGTTCAACAACAATCCTCCCGGTCGACGGTGCTCTGCCTTAACCTGCTGGCAAACTAGACACTTGGAGACAAACTGATACACGCTGCGCTTCATCCCTTTCCACCAAAACCGCATCCTCAAGTCTCTATACATCTTGTTGCTTCCTGGATGAACACTTAACTTGCTTCGATGCGCCTGAGACAATATCTCGTCCCTCAAAGTGTCATCCTCTGGTACTACAACCCGATTAGATAAGCACAGAAGACCATTGGACTGATAATGGAAATTGCTATCACCACCAACTAACCGAGCTAATCTCTGAGTCTTGAGATCAGACATCTGAGCTTCTCGAATCCGAGTGAACAAATTGGGCTCAGATAAAATGGTAGCAACACGAATGCTCTCCATACCTTTCCGATGCTTGAAGTTAAACCCCAACGAGCAACTATCCTGGATGGCACTAGTCATAGCACAAGTCTGAAGTGCAGAGGCTCTCACCTTGCGACTAAGCGCATCAGCTGTGAGATTCGCAGAACCTGGATGGTACTTGATCTCGCAATCATAATCCTTCAGCAAATCCATCCAACGACGTTGCCTCATGTTCAACTCAGCCTGAGTGAACAGATATTTCAGACTCTTATGATCAGTAAAGATTTCAAACTGAACACCGTACAAATAATGACGCCAAATCTTCAGCGCAAACACAATAGCTGCCAATTCCAGATCATGAGTGGGATACTTCTCCTCGTGAGATTTCAGCTGTCTGGAAGCATAAGCAATCACATGACCATTTTGCGTCAACACACACCCTAAGCCTTGAGTGGAGGCATCGGTGTAAACACTGAAACCATCAGATCCTGACGGTAACGCCAAAACAGGTGCGGAAGTCAGAAGTCGACGAAGCTCTCTGAAACTATCTTCGCACTCGGATGACCACTCAAATGGAACATCCCTCCGAGTAAGTTGCGTCAATGGTCTGGCTATCTGAGAGGAATTCACGATGAAGCGACGATAATACCCTGCCAGACCTAGAAAACTACGGATCTCAGCCACCGTCGTCGGACGTGACCAATTCAGCACTGCTTCAATCTTGCTGGGATCCACAGAAACTCCTTCCTTGGAAATCACATGACCAAGGAATACCACACGATCAATCCAGAACTCGCACTTACTCAGCTTAGCATACAATTGCTTCTCGCGAAGAATCTGCAACACAATCCTCAAGTGTTGGGCATGCTCTTCCACACTGTGGGAATAGATCAAGATATCGTCAATGAAAACCACCACAAACTGATCCAGAAAATCTCGGAAGACTCGGTTCATCAGATCCATGAACACCGCTGGCGCATTCGTCAATCCGAATGGCATAACTAGAAACTCGTAATGCCCATAACGAGTACGAAATGCAGTCTTGGAAATATCATCATCTCTGACTCTCATCTGATGATAACCCGATCGCAAGTCGATCTTGGAGTAAACAGAAGTACCCTGAAGCTGATCGAACAAGTCATCAATACGGGGTAAAGGGTACTTGTTTTTGATCGTCACCCGATTCAGCTGGCGATAATCAATGCACAACCGCATCGATCCATCCTTCTTCTTGACAAACAAGACTGGAGCTCCCCAAGGCGAAACACTCGGGCGAATATAACCCTTATCAAGAAGATCCTGCAATTGCTGCTTCAGCTCTCTCATCTCTGACGGAGCAAGACGATAGGGGGCACGAGAAATCGGTGCAGTCCCTGGCATTAAATCTATGCCAAATCCACCTCTCTAACCGGAGGAAAACCAGGAATCTCATCTGGGAAAACATCAGGAAATTCACAAACCACTGGAATATCCTCTAGACCAACACTACCTGTGGATGAATCAATCGCATAGATGAGGTAGCCTTCCCCGCCCGACTCTAAAGCACGACAGGCTTTCAGAGCAGATACCACTGGCATCGGAGGTCGCGCTCCCTCACCATAGAAAAACCAACTAGAGCTTTCAGTCGTACGAAACTGAACAAGCTTCTGGTAACAATCCACAGTAGCTCGGTAGGTAGTCAATAAGTCTATACCCAAGATACAATCAAAATCTTCCATCTCTAGGATCATAAGATTCGCAGTCAACTCGTTACCCTCAAAATCTAAGGGACAACCCATCACTAGACGCTTCGCTAACACCGAATGACCCATCGGAGTAGAAACAGAAAGAATGACGTCTAGAGAAACATAGGGTAACCTATGACGCTTAACAAATCGTGCAGAAATGAAGGAATGAGAGGCTCCTGTATCAATAAGAACAAAAGCAGGAATACCGCATAAATGAAAAGTACCTGCTATGACTCTCTCCGTCTCATCTGCAGCCTGATCCTGGTTCAGCGCAAAAACCTGACCTTGGGCACGAGGTCGAAGATTCGAACTACCCACTGCCTGACCCTGCCTCCTCTGCTGAACAGTCGTCTGAGATCCAGAACCGGATCCTGCTCCACCTCGCAACTGAGGACAATTCTTCTTAATATGCCCCATCTCTCCGCACTGATAACAAGCTCCTGTGGCTACTCGGCATTGCTCCGATGGATGGTTCTTCCCACAATGCGCACAAGACTCCTTCTTCTTACCAAAGCGGAAAACACCACTAGATCGAGATCCAGATCCAGAAGAAGATGAACCAGATTTCTTGAATGACTGAGATCGAGGCCTCAAAGTACTCGGAGGTCTAGAAGAAGAAAGAATAGCCCTACCACGCTGGAGACTGATCTCTGCCTGGCGACACCGGTTCACTAACCCATCATAAGAAGTAGGATTATCACAGACAGTGACTCGATCAAAGATCTCCTGATTAAGGCCCTGGAGGAAATGATCATACTTGGCCTCAGAACTGCCACTGATATGAGGAGCGAAGGGTAACAACTCAAAGAATTTCTGCTGATACTCATCAACAGACATACTCCCCTGCTTAAGGTTCAGGAGCTCAATCGTCTTGGCCTGGCGAAGGGCTGGAGGAAAGTACAGCTGCATGAACGCTGCACGGAAATCGACCCAAGTCGCTCTACCCTGCGACTGAACTATCGGCGCAGAAGTCGATCGCCACCACCTGCGAGCACGGCCCTCGAGAAGAAAACTAAGGGTCTCCATCTTCTGCTCATCGGTGCACTGGAATGCGCGGAAACAACTCTCCATGCGCTCTAACCAATCCTCCGCATCATCGGGAGTCTCACCGCCAACTAAAGGCTTAGGCCCCATCTGCATGAAACGATGCATATCGAAACGCCTAGGACCATCCCGACGATGACGATGCTCACGATGACGTCTATGATCGTCCTGGTCACCCCATCGACCTACACTCCCCTGACTACTCCCGTCATCAAAATGGTCAGCCATCGCTACAAGATAGAATAGGGAAAATGGTAAAATGGTCAACGGAAATCCCAAAACAGAATCTATATCCCAAAATCATACGCATGCTCTGATACCATAAATGTAGTGACCCGTTCCAGAATCACCTACTAATCAAAAACTAAGCATGCAATTAACCTAATTAATTATAATCAGAGATAACAGCGGAAATATGGCCAACAACAATAGTTATACAACCCAATCGAAATCGAAGTCTAGACTAACTCAAAATGAAATATCCAGTACAACCATATCGAATCAAATGGAAAACACTGAAAACTAAACCAACCAGCTACTCAACGTCCTCCTCCTGCTCCTCCTGAGCCATCCAACCTGAGGCCTGCCCCGTGGGAATGGGGTGTCCAAGAATAAACAAAACCGAGGACGTGAGCGATAAGAACGCCCAGTACAAAAGTATGAGTATACAAACCTATATGAAATGCACATGCTATGATATGATACCAGGGTAGTCAAGAAACAGGAATCACAAAGGATCTAAAAATGCTCAGTCTAGAGGCGCCAAGTGGATAGTGCCGCGCGGTCCAACCTCTGGGTCACTGCATCCACTACAAGACAGACGTGGACCTAAAATGTCCCGGACCACCGAAGCCCTCCCGACCCGTCGGCCACTGTGTACTCTCGGTGTCCATGCGTCCACAAGACAGGGCTGAGCGGCCCCAAGATATAGCTTATCTCGAAAGAGATACAGCTCAACAGTAAAGGCTATCTCGAAGGAGATACGGCTCAACATGATATGCAATATGCATCATAACTCGTGACATAATAGCATGCATCATATGACATATAACAATGCAGCAAATACTCATGCAACACATATATGAATGTATACTCAACCAGGATATCTCGGATAGTACTTTCGTACCTCTATCACAGCAAGCCTAGCCTTACGCAACACCGCTAATCAGGTCTAGCACAAGCCTACGCATCAAAAGCATACTCAATCAATACTACCATGCTCGACTAGCAAAACCAGTACTCCCTAGTACTACCAAAGGTTTAGGGTTTACCTTCGTCCGTCGACAGCCCTTTGATGTCGATTGCCTTGAAACTCAGGCGCCGCTACGCTACTACTCCTGGCAGCTCTTGGCTATCGCTCGACCAACAACTAACCCTAGAAACCTTCCAAATCCTCTCAACTATGAGGCAAAATCATGAATTGGCAAGTCACAAATGAGAAATCCGAGCACTATTTATAGGCCATGTTCGGATCCTCCGAACAACACTTCGGAACGTCCGAACGCTACGTGTCCATTGGCTCTTGACAGCTCATGATCGGATCCTCCGATCATACACTTCGGACCGTCCGAACATGCATGGAAAATGACGTGTCGATCAACACTTGACACCTATGATCGGATTCACCGAACTACACTTCGGATCGTCCGAACTCTTCGGTGCTTCCGAACCCTCTTCGGTCCGTCCGATCATGACCATAGCCAAAATTACACCTTAAACCTTCTTAATCACCATTACTCCGTTAATTACCCAATTTGGAATTCGGGCTACTACATTCCTTGTCTATTCAGTTGATTTACTGAAATCGAGCATGTCATTGGCCGAATTACCAGTGATATATGAAATTGCTGATGTTTTCTCAGATGGGATTTCAGAGTTGCTTTCATTCAGAGAGATAGATTTCAGCATTGATTGCATATCAGGTACAGTTCTTATTTTTGAAATACTGGACAGATAGTACTGATTGAATTGAAAGACTTGAAAGACCAGTTAGAAGATTTCTAGCCGGGAGTTACATTTGATTGAGTGTATCTATTTGGGATGCACCAGCTATGTTTGTGGGTTGATGAACCCTGATTCAGAAGTATTCTGATGATTTTATGCTCGTTTTATCTATGATTATTTCATTTATGATATCATGAGATATTTGAAGCATATGACTGATCAAATCGAACATTTGAAAATTGTATTGCATATTCTGAGAATTGAAATGTTGTATACATAAATTGTTAAGATATGAATTTTGTCTGAGACAGATTATATTAGGGGTATGTGATATCCGAAGATAGTATATCAGTTGATCTTAGCACAGTTGAAGTCGTGATCAGTTGGCTGAGACCGATAGCATTGTCAGAAATTGCAGTTTTCTGAGTTTAGCAGATCGGTATCGATGATTTGTGTTTCGAATCTGATTGAATATTGCAGCTGTTCTGAAATTGTGTTTGAAAACAGATTGTAAATCGTTGGGATTATATGTTGTTCAGGCCAAATCAGAGCTAATTTTGAGAATTAAAGCGGCTCAGAAAATTGATCAGAATGGGCAGAATTCGATATCGATAGTTAGAGCAGGGTATCAATTAGAATATCAGGTATGTGATATTGTATTGTATGTGAATAACCGACTTATTTGTGCTAGATATTTCGAGTTTGAAATGACAGATATTGTCATAAGTGCACAATAATCGATTCAACATGCATCCTGATAATAGAAAAATGTATGATGATTTGAAAAGACATAATTTAGGGAAACCAATGAGATCAGATATGGTAGAGTTTGTACTGAAATGTCTGAATTGCAGACAGATGAAGACAGAAAAAAATAAACCAGGAGGTTTATTATATGGCTTGTCTATTCCTGAATGGAAATGGGGGAAATGGGATCACATTTCCAGGGATTTTGTGACGAAGCTGATATAGTGATGTGATTTGGGTCGTTATAGAAAGAGTGACCAAATCAGCACGTGTTATTTCATACATGAAGATGTATAGACATAACCAGATGACTGAAATTTATGTCAGAAACGTGGTTAGACTGCACAGAGTGACAAAGTTGATTATTTTAAACCGTGATTTTCGGTTACTTCGCACTTTTGACAAAGTTTACAGTAAACTCTATATATTGGATTATATCTGAGTACTGCATATCATTCACCGACTGACGGACAGTCAGAGTGGATTATCCAGATCTTGGAGAATATGCTTAGAGTTGTAGTGCTTGATTTTAGCACTAGTTGGCAGGATTTATTGTCATGTCGTGAGTTTTCATACAGCAACAGCTATCAGACGAGTATTGAGATGGCACCGTTTGAAACGTTGTACGGTAAGAAGTATAGATTCCCTTTTTATCGGGATGATATCCCTGAGGTTCTTGAGATTGGACCTGATATGATTAGAGATATGATTGAAAAGTGAAACTAATTTAAAAGAAATGAAGGCAGCTCAAGACAAACAGGCCACATATGCCAAGGTTTGACATAGACCGTTGGTATTTGAGGCAGGAGAATGAATATTCTTGAAAATTTCACCTTTTCAGAGGAGTTATCAGATTTGGCAAGGAAAAGGAAGTTGTCTCCACATTATATTAGGCCGTATGAGATTCTTGAGAAGATAGGATATCATGCCTATCGACTCGCCCTACTGCCTTCTTTATCTGATATACATGATTTCTTTCATGTATCTTTATTACGGAAGTATATTCCGATGCTTCACACGTTATTCAACCAGAAGAGGCCGAATGGATAAGACACTGAGTTACTTCGAGTTGTATTATGATATTATACTTCTTGAATTATTATTCCAGATTAGAATCAGAAATCGTGAAGAAAAGCCGCTCAAAATAAAGACTATACCGCTTGTGAAAGTTCATGGAATCGTCATGGTACTAAAGAAACTATTTGGGAAATAGAATCTGATATTAGACAGAGATTTCAGAATTGTTTCATTGCGGTGAGTTTTATGATTAACTTCCGTTATACATTTATTCTGGTATTATATGATTACCTGTAATATGATCTGATTGCCTGTGATTTCGGGGACGAAATCGTATCTTAGGAGGGGATAAATGTAAATTTCCAAGATTTTTGTCCTGTTAATCTGAAATGATTTAGTGATAATCGGGGGAATTATAGATGGAAAGGATCAGACTGGGAGAGACGGAAGAAAAAAAAATTGTGCGATGAAAGAACATCTCGCGCATATGCGCAACAAGGAGCCGCGCATATGCGCGACAGGGGCAGAAGACCTCACACATATGCGCGAGAAGTGTGCGCGCATATGCGTGAGCTGTGCGGAAGTTTAATGCCATGTCAAGAGAACCTCACGCATATGCGCGGAGGCGAGGCGCGCATATGCGCGAACTGCCATAGGCGGAGACAGTAGGTCTCGCGCATATGCGCAGAAGTGGTGCGCACATATACGCGAGCTACCGTGATGAAGACGCGCCGAGACTTAGTGTCTCGCGCATATGCGCCAAAGGTGTTCGCGCATATGCGCGAGACGTGCTGCTTGAAGAATCATGCCAGGTTTTCTACCATGCATGATATATATATATATATATATATATATATATATATATATATATATATATATATATATATGAAAGGGCAGCAAAACGAGAAATCGAAGGAAGCTCTGGAAGAAAAATTCCTTGTATCATAGAGTTGTAATTTTTGCAAGATCCGTCCGTCTGATTTGTAATCTGAGTTCAGTACAGTGACCATCTCGTTACAAGCTTCGACTGGACGTAAGTTTTACTACGTTTTGTTATGATTTGAAATTATGATACTGCCAGAATCAAATATGATTGATATATGTTGTTCTTGACATAGTAGACATCGCATAATCGAAACTGGATCGAAGAACAAACTGTGTATGTAATTGTTATCATTTTCAGAACTGATATGATCGAGATTGTACAGATTTGAGATTATGATCTGTTATTTGCTGAGATTACAAGTTGTACTGATATTGATTATGAGCCGTGTTATTATATCTGTGATGTTGAGATTGACGGGATTATTCGGATTGTATTGTTATACCGTCAAAACATCAGTAGATTGATATTAATCAGATTCTCTATTGATTGAGATTGTATTGTTGTATAGTTGACATTGATCAGACTATGTCTAGATTTGAGTATTGATCAGAACATGTTTTTAATTGAGATGTACATTGACATAGTATATTCGATATTGTCATTACCAGATTGAATATGGACAGAGTTGAATTCGAGACTTCGACTTTGTCAGACCGAGAAGAGAAAGGTATAAATCAATGTTGATTCGGGATTGCACAACCCGAGTTTGATTTGACTTTAGTTTGCCAAAATCACATACTTTATCTTATTACATTGATATTTGCAATTGATAAATTTGATATGTCTAGGCTATGGATGTATAGTCTAGTATGTGTTGTGATTAGTCAGTAGCAGGACATGCTAGGACGGATAGGCCTGGTCTTTGGCAAGATATGCCAAGACACCGGACGTTTGGCCATATTGATAGTGCATAGGAGTGGAGCAACTTCTATAGCGAGATTCAATATGCACATGACCAAAGTACGTAATAAGAACGTACCGCCACCGCGATCGGGAGAGTAGGTGGGAGATTGTTGCGTTCTTATTCAGATCGGGATCCCTAGACTAGGAATGATTCGAGTCAGAGTCTCAGTGTAAGGACCGTGTATCATATTATCGTAAATCCTGTGTGATTATCGATAATGTATGATATTGTCATGTGATTATGTATTTGATGTATATCGTGATAATGAAATTGAGAAAATGAGTATTGAATGTGAATTGACGTTATAAGAGCTCGATTGGAGAGGCCGGACGCCAATATAGTACAAAACCAATAATTTGGACAGAACATGTGCCGCCCGAGCGATAGAAGATTACCGCCTGAGCGCCAAGGTAGAAATTTTAGTGTTCGGGCAGAACACACCGCACCTGAGCGGTAAATTTTGACCGCCCGAGCGCGGCACAAGTAAAATCCGGTGGCAGAATGTCTCGTGCTCGGGCGTGAGAATTCTACCGTCCGAGCATGAGTGAGATGAGGATAAGAATGGATTTCTCTTTCCTCCTTTCTTCATTTCACTTACCGAGAGTTCGAGAGAATACGAGGGAATTCGATTTTCTTCGTCCAAATCGACTTCGAAACGATGTCTAAACGCGAGACAAATTATATATTTGTGATCGTCGCATCGAAGGCTTCTGACTGAGGTAAATTTCTTCTGGTTTCAACACCTCTAAATATCAAAGTGCTGGAATAGCATGTATTTGAAATTGAATTTCTTACATGTAGTAGAATAACCGACAAGAAACTCATATTCGAAGCCGGAATTGAATTATGACATGTTTATGATTTGATATGAATTTTTGAAGTTTCAAATAATATTTGAAATTTATATTAATGATTTTGGAGTATATTATTGATTGGAATGAGTATGTTATTGATGTAGATAAAGTGTAATATCAGTATCTTCAAGATACATCAACTGCAAACGAAGAATTGAGGTATGTTGCGATCGGGTAAAATACGACAGGTTTCTGTATTATATGATATATGTTGGATTGATTTGATTGATTTGATTGAGAATATGTGTCTATATGCCTATTTGTTGATTTGATGTGGCATACATGACATTGAGATTTGAATATCAATGTATAAAATAAATGTTTTGTTAACACACATCATTTGATGCATACATCGATACATGACATACACGTTGAGCTATGATCCTTGGATACCCTGATATGATTTGATTGGATTCCGGGGTTTGTGAACACAATCGCTATGCTGGTATTATATGACCCGTAAAGCATAGACAATTGTGGCCCCATATGATTGGATATGAGATTTAGGATTTGATGGCGCTTTGTCGACGCTATCATATGTGTAACCCATATTGGCCGGTGTGCCAGCTCGAGCATTGATTTGATAGCGATTCGATTGATTCTGACATGTGCTCAGTGGATGGGCATTTGACCTGATACCTCCACGACATACATGAATTGCATAACATATATCATTGTTTAGATATCTGTGGTATATATGATTGGTTGTTCCATACGGAGCTTTGCTCACCCCCAAGGGGGGCTGTTGTTGTCTTTGTGTGTGGACAATGAGAGGTACTCCAGGATATCAGGAGACCGGAGAGGGTACTACTGGAGGGAGCCACAGCTTGGGCTGAGGTTTTATGTTTATGTCTTGTTCCCAGTATATATGTATATGTATCTATATACCGGGGCATGTCCCGAGGAAATGAGTTGTTTGTATGTTATTGGTTTATGATTTCGTGTGGGCATGTTTTATGATATGAGATTAAATACTATTTTTAGTATTTAAATTATAGAAGAAATATTTTGGGCTCATTGTAAAGAGATTTTAAACTCGTTTTCCGATGTAATTACTTAACCCTAATCAAGTGCATTGTAATAACGATTAGGAGCTAAGGGCCCCACACAGTATGGTATTAGAGCATAGCTGGGAATGCTCGATTGAGTCTTGTGTACACGTGAATAGGCACAAATGAATTGTGCGTATGTGTTTGACTTATTTGTGTTACTTGCTCTTATGTGATTTGATTTGAGTAAGTATCTGATGAGATTGATGCTATGAGATGATGACATTATGAATTGATATGAAATTGTGATATTCATCTTTTGATTTGTAGATGGATCACACAAATGAAACTGGGAGTATCAGTACCGAGAGGATTGTTGGGCAATTTGAAGGATTGTCCATGGATGTAGTGATGGCTCGATTCCAGGATCTGAAACCACCGAGGTTCTTTGGCACTGTGAGTGCTGAAAGAGCTGAGGCCTGGTTGAAGGATATCGAGCATTTGTTTAATATTGTGGAATATTCCAAGGCTCGGAGGCTGAAACTTGCTCTCTATCAGTTGAAGGACCGAACTAAATCTTGGTGGGAAGCCGCTGAGATTGGATTGAAAGAGGCCGGGACTGAAGTCACCTGGGATGTCTTCAAGGCCCAGTTTTTGGAGCAGTATTCCCCTCCTTCTTATTAACCTGCTCAGGAGAATGAATTTAATAATCTGCAGCAGGGAACGATGTCTGTTGCAAAGTATGCTTCGAAGTTTTCTACTTTACTGAAGTATGCACCTCACGTAGCTGGGAATGCGAGGGCAAAATATAACAGGTTTGTAAATGGTTTACATCCTGCTTTATATACATATGTTGTTTCTGGATTGCCTACCAGCTACGCGGAGGCAGTTGAACGAGCCAAGACAGCCGAGGCTGGACTTAGGAGAGGAGGTCCACAGTATACTCCTACACCTCCGGTGTCAGCTCAGCAGCCTACTTTGCGACCGAGGGGTAAGAAGTTCAAGAAGACTGGCTCTGCTTCTTCGTCTTCTTCGAGTTCCAGTGGATCCCAGCGAGGGAGTCCTGTGATTGCTCCCTACTGTAGCCATTGTGGAGGCAAAGATACTATCGAACAATGTCGAGGTATGTTTGGTACTTGTTATCAGTGTGGGCAGGAAGGCCATTTCTCTCGAGTATGTCCGAACAGGGGTACGACTTCTGCTCAACCCCAGCCAGGATTTAGAGGTGGCCCTGGTATGATGAAACCTGCTGTTCTTGTTCCATCTTTTCAACAGTACAGTGTCCCACGATATCGAGGACCGGGTGGTCAGTGTGGGGACCCGGGCTCTAATTCTTTTTCTTGGGACTAAATGGATCATTATTCTAAAACGTTGGTCAATTTTTCGCTTTTACATTTAATCAAATGTAACTAAACAAGCATAAGTTCTTTATTTAATTTACAACGTACAAACATAATATACATGTCTTGGTCTATATACAACTAGTGTTCACTATCATCTAAACTCAAATGATAGTACAAGTCTAACAAAAGAACCACTAGTCCTCTGCTGCGCCCGAGATCACCACGCTATCACGATCATCGTTGTTTCGACCCAGATCCTGCCCCACCTGTTGTTATGCACACATACAGACATAACAACAGCCGGAAAACCGGTGAGAACAAATCCCAGTATAAACATGTATACATGCATTAAAACAATCTAAACACATGAAACATGCTAATATGAATATCATTCATATATAATCATGCAATGCGAATCTAATCTTGTCTAGACTCGACTCGACTAGAACTCTAGGGATCCCATGGTGAATATGACGATCTATCACCTACCCTCCCAATCGGGGTGACGGTATGTCTTATTCCTAGACTTCGGCCTGATCTGTATCCACATCTACAATAGGGGCGGTGATCTTCCCCTAAGCTGTGATATCGCCGAACGTCTAGAAGTCTGGATGATCTCGCAGACTTTCCTATCTTAATGCATGAATACACAATCTGTAAACAAGCATAATCATCTGAACATGATTTGCATACAATTTCTATAAGCAAATCGATCTATAACAATCGCTGTACTATACCTTTCGTCGCACAATCACTGTCACGGTCGTCAAGACGAATCTGAAATGGAAATGTTGATACACAATCTATCAATATTTAATCTAATCAACACATATCCAAGTCAATACTTGATTTCGGTACAATTTGACGGCATAACGACGTAATTCTCGATACCGGTCAATCAAATTCTCAACATATATCAACATAGATTATATCCTCAATTCATAACCATCACAGTATCTAAGTCAAGATCTCAAAATCTGCATAATCTCATCTCAATATATGTTAAAATTCATAACAAATGCAGGCGACATCATTTCTTCGATCCGCTTACGAATATATATTCACTAACTTCACAAGAACACATAATCTAGAGTAATTCATAATTTCCCCAACATCCATATCTCAAATCATGTAGAAACTGAAAGAAAAGTACATCACCTTGTAGCTAATACGGAGAAGAGTTCAAAATCAAAATCGGATTAAAGTTTGGATGGCTAAATCTTGTTCAATCACAATTTAAAAGAATAAAGAAAAGTTGAAGCTTTCCTCTGAACTTCCGATTTTTGCTGCAAAATGAAGAGGAAATCGTGCAATGTTATATATATATTGCATGCCTACACACACATGGCAAATCCTTTGAAGTACACGTCTCGCGCATATGCGCGGTCACTACTCGCGCATATGCGCGAGACCTACTGTCTCGGCAGCTTGGCAGAAAATAACGCTTGCGCATATGCGCCACTTATCTCGCGCATATGCGCCACAGCTACTGGAGGTGTCGCGCATATGCGCGCATTGTCTCGCGCATGTGCGCCGAGGCTACTGGAATTCCCGCGCATGTGCGCGCATGTCTTCGCGCATGTGCGCTGGAGCTTCGACCCTTCTCATTTCTTTTGATTGTCTCCTCATCTTTATTGTACATTTTCCTCTTCTTTTCTAGTCCAATATAATACATCTACAATCACCTTAATTATCAACAAACTCAGTCTGATTATGATAACTAAATCTTCGAGCCTTACATTTCTCCCCCTCTAAGAAATGATTTCGTCCTCGAAATCGCATGCAATTATCAAACATACATGACAAGTAATATAATCAATACTGAATAAATACTTACATCATATAAATAACTCGGGGTGTTTCTGCCTCATGCCTGCCTCTGTTTCCCAAGTCGCTTCCTCGATACCATGACGACTCCACTGAACTTTCACAAGTGGAATAGTCTTCGTTCTGAGTTGCTTGTCTTTCCGATCAAGAATCTGTATCGGTTGTTCAACATAGCTCAAGGTATGATCCAGCTCAGCTTCGTCAGGCTGAATGACATGAGAAACATCTGGCATATATCTTCGCAACATTGATACATGAAACACGCCATGTATTCCGGATAGGGAAGGAGGAAGAGCAAGTGTGTAAGCTCGATCGCCAATCTTCTCAAGAATTTCGTAAGGCCCAATGTATCGAGGAGATAGTTTCTCACGTTTGCCAAATCTTACAACGCCTCTGAAAGGAGAAATCTTTAAGAATACTCTATCTCCTTGCTCGAATACCAGCGGTCTACGTCTGACATTGGCGTATTTGGCTTGCCTATCTTGTGCCGTCTTCATTCTTTTCTGAATGACTTTTACCTTCTCAGTCATGTCACGAATCATATCTGGCCCCAGTTCTGGTACATCTGAGATATCATCCCAATATAGCGGAGATCTGCACTTCTTGCCATACAAAGCTTCAAACGGTGCCATCTCAATGCTGGTCTGATAGCTATTATTGTAAGAGAATTCACAAAGAGGTAGGGAATCTTGCCAACTAATGCCAAAATCTAGCACAACGGCTCTCAACATATCCTCTAGTGTATGGATAGTCCGTTCTGACTGTCCGTCTGTCTGAGGGTGATAAGCAGTACTCAGGTGTAATGTCGTACCTAAAGCCTGCTGTAAGCTGTGCCAAAATTGAGCAGTGAATCGTGGATCACGATCTGATACGATAGACTTCGGCACTCCATGCAATCTGACTACCTCTCGAATATATATCTCCGCCATCTGATCTTGTCTATACGTCATTCTGTACGGAATGAAACAAGCAGATTTGGTCAATCTGTCAATAATGACCCAAATCGCATCGCAGCCTCTGGATGATCGAGGTAACTTCGTCACGAAATCCATGGAAATGTGGTCCAATTTCCATTCTGGAATAGATAAACTCTGAAGTAACCCTCCCGGCTTCTTTCTTTCAGTTTTTAGCTGTTGACAGTTCAAACACTTAGACACAAATTCTGCAATATCTGATTTCATTTGTTTCCACCAGAATTGTGTCTTTAAGTCATTATATATCTTCCTGCCACCAGGATGAATGCTGAACCGACTACCATGTGCCTCTGACAGAATCTGTTGTCTCAACTCTGCAACATCTGGCACAACAAGACGGTTATTCACGTACAGCACATGATCATGTACCTGATATTCTGACATATGCCCTGATCTGACCATTTGAATCGATCTTTGCACGTTCTGATCTCTTCTCTGTGCTTCTTTGATCCTCATAATCAAATCAGGTTCAACTTGGATCGTAGCAAGTCGGAGTGGCTTACTATCTGTATCAAATTCTAACCCAGACAAGCAGCATTTCTCAACTAAATTATTAACACCTATCGTCGATAAGGACAAGGCACATACCTTTCGACTCAAGGCATCAGCTGCTGCATTCGACTTTCCTGGATAATATTTGATTTCACAATCAAAATCTTTTAATAGATCAAGCCATCTACGCTGCCTCATGTTCAGTTCTGACTGAGAAAATAGATACTTCAGGCTTTTGTGATCGGAGTAAATCTCAAATTTCTCGCCGTAGAGATAGTGACGCCAAATCTTTAATGCAAATACGATAGCCGCCAATTCCAGATCATGAATGGGGTATCGTACTTCATGTGGCTTCAGTTGTCTCGAGGCGTATGCGACCACATGATCTTGCTGCATAAGAACACATCCCAAACCTCTGTGAGAGGCATCACAATATACAACGAAATTACCCGTACCTGAAGGTATCGTCAGTACTGGAGCACTAGTCAGCCTTTTCTTCAATTCTAGGAAGCTAGACTCACAATCCTCTGACCAAATGAATGGCATATTCTTCTGTGTCAATTGTGTGATTGGCTTTGCAATACTGGAGAAATCTTGAATAAATCTTCGGTAGTATCCTGCCAGACCCATGAAACTGCGTATTTCTGGTACCGAAGTCGGTCTTGGCCAATTGATCACAGCTTCCACTTTACTCGGATCAACAGAAATACCTTCTCCAGAAATGATATGCCCCAAGAATACAACTCTCACACTTTGAAAATTTCGCATACAGTTGCTCGTTTCTCAACGTCTGCAAGACAATTCTGAGATGCTCTGCATGCTCATTTCTATTCTTCGAATACACCAAAATATCATCAATGAAGACAATTACAAATTCATCCAAATATCTCTGAAACACTTGGTTCATCAAGCCCATAAATACCACAGGAGCATTTGTTAAACCAAAAGGCATGACAATAAATTCGTAATGTCCATACCTGGTTCGAAATGTTGTCTTCGGTATATCTACATCTCGAACTCTGAGCTGATGATACCCAGAACGC
Source organism: Primulina eburnea (assembly GCF_022965805.1). Taxonomy (NCBI): domain Eukaryota; kingdom Viridiplantae; phylum Streptophyta; class Magnoliopsida; order Lamiales; family Gesneriaceae; genus Primulina; species Primulina eburnea. Next base: position 9,926,743 of record NC_133118.1, on the reverse strand, counting down.
AAATCAATCTTAGAATAGACAGAGGATCCCTGCAACTGATCAAATAGATCATCAATTCTAGGCAAATGATATTTTTTCTTGATCGTTGCCTTATTCAGTTGCCGGTAGTCTATACACAATCGCATCGAACCGTCTTTCTTTCGCACAAACAGCACCGGAGCGCCCCAAGGAGATACACTAGGTCTGATATATCCCTTGGCCAGAAGATCTTCTAACTGTGCTTTTAATTCTTTTAGTTCGATGGGTGCCATCCTATAAGGAGCTCTCGAAATAGGGACGGTACCTGGTACAAGATCAATACTAAAATCTACCTCTCGCACCGGAGGTAATCCTGGGATCTCATCTGGAAAAATATCTGCAAATTCCCGTACTACTGGCAGATCCGCCAATGCCGGGCTCGACTTCTGCATATCTACAGCATAAATAAAGAAACCATCTGCTCCTTTTTGTAACAATCTGTTCATAGTAAGAGCCGAAATCAAGGGAATCCGAGATCTGGAACCCTTCTCGTAGAATTTCCACCCGTCTGTCATCTCGGGTCTGAATCTGACAATCTTATGGAAACAATCTACAGTGGCTCTGTACTTCGTTAGCATGTCAATACCGACTATACAATCAAAATCAGCTAGACCCAACACTATACAATCTAGGTCAATCTCATGCCCCTCAAATGTAGAATGCAATGTCTAACCGTAGTTACAGATATCAATCCACTTCCCAACGGAGAATTAATAGACACAACATCTAGCAAAGACTCAACAGGCAATGAATGTAACAACACAAATCGCTCCGAAATGAATGTATGCGATGCACCTGTATCTATCAAGATATAAGCAGGATAACCATAAAGAGAGCAGTTACCTGCTATAACATCATCTGGTGCATCTTGTGCTTGCTCTTCTGTCAATGCAAACACTTGAGCCTGTTGCCTCGGAGGTTGACTTACGGTCTGGCTACCTCTGGCTCTGAGCTGCGTCTGTGTCTGTGGTGGCTGAAAGGAGTGAACAGATGAAGCTTGCCTCTCAGGCTGAGCTACAGATGCAGACGACTCTGCACCTTGAAATCTCTGTGAGCTTCTCTGGGGACACACTTTGGCGAAGTGCCCCTGTTGTCTACATATGTTACATCTCCCTGTCACTCCCTGGCACTGTTCAGTCGCATGTCTACCCCCACAAGAATTGCAGTAGACACCTGTATACCTGGTACTCTGATCAAAACCACTCTGTCTGGATCCACCGGAGCTTGACGAACTGCTCCCAGGTCTTTTAAACTGCTTCCCTTTTGCTTTCAACTGATCCTTTCGCCCGCTGCTACTACCGCCGCTTCCAAATCTAAGAGGAGGTTGTGCTGGAGGTAGTGGTGGTCTCGGACTCGGAGCAACATACGGAGCACTCCTTTGCCTAAGCAATCCTGCTTCTGCTCCTTTGGCACGGTTCAATGCCTCAGCAAAATTGTTGGGTCTTCCAGTATTTACCAACGTAAAAATATCGGGATTTAAGCCGTTTATGAACTGATCTGCCACGGCTTCATCACTACCTGAAACATGAGGTGCAAAGCGAAGCAAGGAGGAAAATTTAGCGACATACTCTTCGATGTTCAGTTGCCCTTGCCTCAAGTTTGCAAACTCAGCGCCTTTATCATTACGGTAGGATATAGGAAAGAATCGCTGATAAAACTCTGTCTTGAACACTTTCCATGTAATCTCCGTGCCACGCTGTTCCAATGCTCTTTTAATGTTCATCCACCAATTTTTAGCCACGTCTTGCAGTTGATGGCCAATGAGTTTGACTCTTTTCTCGTCACTGTATTCGAGAGACTCGAACAACATCTCGATATCCTCCAACCAGCTTTCACATTCGATGGAGTTCTCTGTTCCTTTTAAGGTAGGTGGTCTGAAGGACTGGAATCGTTTTAACAAAGTCTCCATGGGTGTAGCCGTAACATCCATTGGATCCCCGGATGTGCTACCCTGTTCTGGTGCGGTGGGTCGTAGAGGCACTGCTGCTCTTCTAGGAGGCATGTATCTGATATTCAACAAATTAGTATACAAGCTATACAAACTGTCTCAGCCCTCCTCTGATCATTTACCTCTGATCCAGAATCGGTTCTGATTCAGTCCTTATTAACACATGCTGTAATACAAGTCAGATAATCATACAACATGCAATAATGAAAGCAATAAATCATGCTAGCACATCATAAAGCAAGGAAGAAGACTCGATCTACCCCGCTCATTCTACTCTATCTCAGTCAACAGAACCTACTGCTCTGATACCACCTGTTGTGGGGACCCGGGCTCTAATTCTTTTTCTTGGGACTAAATGGATCATTATTCTAAAACGTGGGTCAATTTTTCGCTTTTAAATTTAATCAAATGTAACTAAACAAGCATAAGTTCTTGGTCTATATACAACTAGTGTTCACTATCATCTAAACTCAAATGATAGTACAAGTCTAACAAAAGAACCACTAGTCCTCTGCTGCGCCCGAGATCACCACGCTATCACGATCATCGTTGTCTCGACCCAGATCCTGCCCCACCTGTTGTTATGCACACATACAGACATAACAACAGCCGGAAAACCGGTGAGAACAAATCCCAGTATAAACATTTATACATGCATTAAAACAATCTAAACACATGAAACATGCTAATATGAATATCATTCATATATAATCATGCAATGCCAATCTAATCATGTCTAGACTCGACTCGACTAGAACTCTAGGGATCCCGTGGTGAATAAGACGATCTATCACCTACCCTCCCAATCGGGGTGACGGTATGTCTTATTCCTAGAGTTCGGCCTGATCTGTATCCACATCTACAATAGGGGCGGTGATCTTCCCCTAAGCTGTGATATCGCCGAACGTCTAGAAGTCTAGATGATCTCGCAGACTTTCCTATCTTAATGCATGAATACACAATCTGTAAACAAGCATAATCATCTGAACATGATTTGCATACAAGTTCTATAAGCAAATCGATCTATAACAATCATAATTATATCAAGATACGCAATAATCATATCACGATAAAACAATAAAAGAAGTATGTGATTTTGGTTGGGAAACTCAAATGTGATATTATTTGAGTCGTAATTCCCCAAACAAAACATGTACTATACCTTTCGTCGCACAATCGCTGTCACGGTCGTCAAGACGAATCTGAAATGGAAATGTTGATACACAATCTATCAATCTTTAATCTAATCAACACATATCCAAGTCAATACTTGATTTCGGTACAATTTGACGGCATAACGACGTAATTCTCGATACCGGTCAATCAAATTCTCAACATATATCAACATAGATTATATCCTCAATTCATAACCATCACAATATCTAAGTCAAGATCTCAAAATCTGCATAATCTCATCTCAATATATGTTAAAATTCATAACAAATGCAGGCGACATCAATTCTTCGATCCGCTTACGAATATATATTCACTAACTTCACAAGAACACATAATCTAGAGTAATTCATAATTTCCCCAACATCCATATCTCAAATCATGTAGAAACTGAAAGAAAAGTACATCACCTTGTAGCTAATACGGAGAAGAGTTCAAAATCGAAATCGGATTAAAGTTTGGATGGCTAAATCTTGTTCAATCACAATTTAAAAGAATAAAGAAAAGTTGAAGCTTTCCTCCGAACTTCCGATTTTTGCTGCAAAATGAAGAGGAAATCGTGCAATGTTATATATATATATTGCATGCCTACACACACATGGCAAATCCTTTGAAGTACACGTCTCGCGCATATGCGCGGTCACTACTCGCGCATATGCGCGAGACCTACTGTCTCGGCAGCTTGGCAGAAAATAAAGCTTGCGCATATGCGCCACTTATCTCGCGCATATGCGCCACAGCTACTGGAGGTGTCGCGCATATGCGCGCATTGTCTCGCGCATGTGCGCCGAGGCTACTGGAATTCCCGCGCATGTGCGCGCATGTCTTCGCGCATGTGCGCTGGAGCTTCGACCCTTCTCATTTCTTTTGATTGTCTCCTCATCTTTATTGTACATTTTCCTCTTCTTTTCTAGTCCAATATAATACATCTACAATCACCTTAATTATCAAAAAACTCAGTCTGATTATGATAACTAAATCTTCGAGCCTTACAGTCAGAGTGTCCAAGTTCCTCCTCAAGTGAGAGTGTAAGGCTCGAGATTATTAGTTTTCATTGATGTATGACTCGGAGGATATGAGAATGCATGTCATAAGATGAAAGTACAAAATATTTCAAGTGTGAGAGACTCTCCCCGCGCTCAAAACAAGAGTGCACCCGCGGTCATGCAATTGTGGATTTAAACAAGAAAAGTCGAAGCTACACCGCACCCGCGGTGCCACTAAGACCCCACCCGCGGTGTATGGACAGAAAGTTGGCCATTTTATTCGTAGCACCACCGCACCCGCGGTGCAGAAAGACCGCACCCGCGGTGACAAGACCGCACCCGCGGTCTTGCAGGGACCGCACCCGCGGTCTCTACTTTTGGAAAATGGAAATAGGGCCGAAGCTGGAGCGCACCCGTGGTGCTGGAGTGACCGCACCCGCGGTGCTGCATGCGGGAAATCCACCTTGATTCTTATGTTGACACATGGCAGAGGTATATATAGAAATGGTGCTGATTCATTCGTTTCTTCATTCCAGCAGCTGGGAACGAGAGCATCTCCAAGAATTCTCAATTTTCTCCAAGGGTTTGGGTAAGATTTCTTGAGATTTAACCATCCGAATTTCATTCCGAGTTGAGATTCTTGTGTCTCTCATCGAGGGCTTTAAGGAGATGTAACTTTCATTCATTTCCTACATGATTTAAGATATTGAGGTTGGAGAAACTGTATTTTGCTTATAGACAAATGTTCTTGTGATGATTATGAGTTCATAATCGAAACCGGAACGAAGAAATGATAATGTATGCGTTTGCTATGAATTTTAGCATATATGTGCTGAAAAGATGCAGATTTTGGGGAGATTAAGAGTGTTGTTATTGATGTAATGGCTTGTAGAGAATATACTGATTATTGGTTGAGTTATCGGTATTGAGAATTACGTCGTTATGCCGTTAAAGTTCATACCGAGATTGATCATTGATAGTATATGTATTGAATTGAGTTGGGAATTGATATGTATGTTTCAACATTGTCATTTCAGATTTGGAGTGACAGTTTGTATCCCGACTTCGAGACTTCGATTTAGTTTACGACAAGAAAGGTATAAACCATGTTGTTTGGGAAGCCACAACTCAAATAAGATATTATTTGAGTTTCCCAAACCAAAATCACATACTAGTATGGTTGTATATATGGTAACATGTTTATGACTTGTTTATAGAATTATATGCAAATCTAGTTACATGATTATGCTTTGATTATAGAAATGTATTCAAGCATGTAAGATTATTGTGATATTCAGATATGAATATGAGCATGCTTTGTTACAGATTGATAGTCATTGCATTTAAGATAGGAGAGTCGTTGGCAGCCATTGTCAACTATCTAGATGTTCGGTGTATCTCAGCTTAGGAGCAGCCTCGACTCCTATTGCAGTCGTTGATACAGCTCAGACCGAAGTCTAGGAATAAGACGTACAGTCACCCCGAGTGGGAGGGTAGGTGACAGCCATTGACGTCTTATTCACACCGGGATCCCTAGAGTTCTAGTCGAGTCGAGTCCAGACATGGTTTGATTCGCATTGCATTGCATGTGCATATGATGTCATTCATGATAGCATGTTTCATGTTTAATTGATTATATGCATGTATACATGTTTATACTGGGATATGTTCTCACCGGAGTGTCCGGCTGTTGTTATGTCTGTATGTGTGCATAACAACAGGTGGGGCAGGATCTGGGTCACTCAAAGGATGAGAGATGGACATAGCGTGGTGATCTCGGGCATAGCAGAAGAACTAGTAGTTGTACTTTTGGCATGTACTGTATTTAATTACTAGTTGTCGAATATGGCTTGGAACCAAACATATTTGTATCTTATGTTTGTATATTATGTTGTTGAATAACATAGAATCTTCTTGTGTTAGCTTTCATTTGAGTTAATGTAAAAGCAAAAATTTGACCCACTTTTTATATTAATGATCCATTTAATCCCGAAGAAAAGAATTAGAGCCCGGGTCCCCACAACAGGTGGTATCAGAGCCGTAGGTTCTGTAGACTAAGATAGGATAGAATGAGCGGGGTAGATCGAGTCTTCTTCCTTGCTTTATGATGTGCTAGCATGTTTATTGCTTTCCTTATTACGTGTTGTGTTATCTGATTTGATTGCAGCATGTATTGGTTAAGACTGAATCAGAACCGATTCTGGATCAGAGGTAAATGATCCGAGGAGGGCTGAGACAGTTAGTATAGATTGTATACTAAACTGTTTGTATAGCAGATTCATGCCTCCTAGAAGAGCAGCTGTCCCTTTACGACCACCGGTACCAGAACAGGGTAGCACATCTGGTGATACGATGGATGTCACTGCTACGCCTATGGAGACTCTATTAAAGCGATTCCAGTCATTCCGACCACCGACCCTAAAGGGTACAGAAAATGCAATTGAATGCGAAAGCTGGTTGGAGGATATCGAGATGTTATTCGAGTCTCTGGAAAATAGTGACGAGAAGCGAGTGAAACTCATTGGCCATCAACTGCAAGACGTGGCTAAGTATTGGTGGGTGAATATAAGGAGAGCACTAGAACAGCGTGGCACCGAGGTTACATGGAAAGCATTCAAGACGGAGTTCTATCAGCGATTCTTTCCTGTATCCTACCGTAAAGATAAAGGCGCTGAATTTGCAAACCTAAGGCAAGGGCAATTGAACATTGAAGAGTACGTTGCTAAATTTTCTTCTTTGCTTCGCTTTGCCCCTCACGTTTCAGGTAGTGATGAGGCCGTAGCAGATCATTTTATAAATGGCCTGAATCCAGATATCTTTACGTTGGTGAATACGGGGAGACCCAACAACTTCGCGGATGCATTGAATCGTGCCAAAGGAGCTGAAGCAGGGTTGCTGAGACAGCGGAGTGTCCCGTATGTTGCTCCGAGTCCGAGACCGCCACTACCTTCAGTAAAACCTCCTCCTCGATTCGAAAGTGGTGATAGCAGTAGTGGACGCAAAGATCAGTTGAAAGCGAAGGGCAAACAGTTTAAGAGGGCAGGGAGCAGTTCATCAAGCTCCAGCGGGTCAAGACAGAGAGGTTTTGGCCAGAGTCTAGAAATGATGAGTGGATATTGCAGTACGTGTGGAGGTAAGCATGCCACAGAACAGTGTCAGGGTGTAGTGGGCAGGTGTAACATATGCAAGCAACCGGGGCATTATGCCAAGGTCTGTCCTCAGAGAAGTGGAGCATCGAGATTTCAGGGTGCAGGGTCATCAGCATCAGTGACTCAGCCTGAGAGGCAAGCGTCATCTGTTCACTCATTTCAGCCGCCCCCTGCACAGACCCAGCCTCGACCCAGAGGTGGTCAGACCGGGAGCCAACCGACCCGACAACAAGCTCAAGTGTTTGCGTTGACAGAGGAGCAAGCAAAAGATGCCCCAGATGATGTCATTGCAGGTAACTGTTTCCTTTGCGGTTATCTTGCTTATATATTGATAGATACGGGCGCATCGCATACATTCATATCAGAACGATTTGCATTATTGCATTCCTTGCCTGTTGAGTCTTTGTTAGATGTTGTGTCTATTACTTCTCCGTTAGGAAGTGGATTGATATCGGTGACTACGGTTAGACATTGCATCTTACAGTTTGAGGGTCATGAAATTGATCTAGATTGCATAGTACTCGGGTTAGATGATTTTGATTGTATTGTTGGAATTGACATGTTAATAAAGTACAGAGCCACTGTGGATTGTTTCCACAAGATTGTCAGATTCAGACCAGAAATGACAGACGAGTGGAAATTCTACGGAAAGGGTTCCAGATCTCGGATTCCCTTGATTTCGGCTTTGTCCATGAATAAGTTGTTACAGAAAGGAGCAGATGGGTTCCTTGTGTATGCTGTAGATGTGCAGAAATCGAGCCCGACAGTGGCAGATTTGCCAGTAGTACGGGAATTTGCAGATGTGTTTCCAGAGGAGATTCCAGGGTTACCTCCGGTGCGAGAGGTAGATTTTAGTATTGATCTGATTCCAGGTACCACTCCTATTTCGAGAGCTCCGTATAGGATGGCGCCTGTGGAACTAAAAGAATTGAAGGCACAATTGGAAGATTTGCTAGCCAAGGGATATATCAGACCTAGTGTATCTCCTTGGGGCGCTCCAGTGCTATTTGTGCGAAAGAAAGATGGATCGATGCGGTTGTGTATCGATTACAGGCAACTGAATAAGGCAACGATAAAGAATAAGTATCCTTTGCCCAGAATTGATGATTTATTTGATCAGTTGCAGGGAACCTCTGTTTATTCTAAGATTGATTTGCGATCCGGATATCATCAGCTCCGAGTTCGAGATGTGGACATAACGAAGACAGCATTTCGAACCAGGTATGGGCATTACGAATTTATTGTCATGCCTTTTGGTTTAACAAATGCTCCGGCGGTATTTATGGGATTGATGAATCAAATCTTTCAGAGGTATTTGGATGATTTTGTTATTGTCTTTATCGACGACATTCTAGTGTATTCTAAGAACAGGAATGAGCATGCAGAACATCTCAGAATTTTGTTGCAGACACTGAAAAATGAGAGATTGTATGCCAAATTGTCAAAGTGTGAATTTTGGTTGAATCGAGTTGTCTTTTTGGGACATATCATATCTGGAGATGGTATCTCTGTAGATCCGAGTAAAGTGGAAGTTGTGATCAGTTGGCCTAGACCGACTTCTGTACCAGAAATACGCAGTTTCATGGGTCTAGCAGGATACTATAGACGATTCATCCAAGACTTCTCCCGTATTGCCAAGCCAATCACACAATTGACACAGAAGAATGCGCCATTCCTATGGTCTGAAGAGTGTGAGTCTAGCTTTCTAGAATTGAAGAAGAGGCTGACCAGTGCACCTGTCTTGATGATTCCTTCAGGTACGGGTGATTTTGTTGTATATTGTGATGCCTCTCACAGAGGTCTGGGATGTGTTCTTATGCAGCGAGGTCATGTAGTCGCGTATGCCTCAAGACAATTGAAGACTCACGAGACTCGATACCCCATTAATGACCTTGAATTGGCGGCTATCGTATTTGCATTGAAGATCTGGCGTCATTATCTTTATGGCGAGAATTTCGAGATCTATTCAGACCATAAAAGTCTAAAATACTTGTTTTCTCAGTCAGAGTTGAACATGAGGCAGCGTAGATGGCTTGATCTGCTAAAAGACTTTGATTGCGAGATCAAATATTATCCAGGGAAGTCAAATGCAGCAGCGGACGCCTTGAGTCGAAAGGTTTGTTCCCTATCCTTATCGACGATAGGTGTTACAAAGCTAGTTGAAAATTGCTGTTTCTCTGGACTAGAATTTGATACAGATAGGAGGCCACTACGACTTGCTGCTATTCAAGTTGAGCCTGATTTAATCATGAGGATCAAAGAAGCTCAACGAACCGATCAGAATGTGCAAAAATCGATTCAGATGGTCAGAGCAGGACATTTATCAGAATATCAGGTACGTGATCATATGCTGTATGTGAATAACCGCCTTGTAGTGCCAGATGTTTCAGACTTAAGACATCAGATTATGTCCGAATCACACTGCAGTCGGTTCAGCATTCATCCTGGTGGCAGGAAGATGTATAATGATCTGAAGACACAGTTCTGGTGGAAACAGATGAAGTCAGACATCGCAGAGTATGTGTCTAAATGCTTAAATTTCCAGCAGGTGAAGGCCGAAAGGAAGAAGCCTGGAGGGTTACTTCAGAGTTTGTCTATTCCTGAATGGAAATGGGACCACATTTCCATGGATTTTGTGACGAAATTACCCCGATCTTCCCGAGGCTGCGATGCGATTTGGGTCATTATCGACAGATTGACCAAATCAGCTTGTTTCATTCCGTACAGAATGACTTACAGACACGATCAAATGGCGGAGATATATGTTCGAGAGGTAGTCAGATTGCATGGGGTGCCGAAGTCTATCGTATCAGATCGTGATCCACGATTCACTTCACACTTTTGGCACAGTTTACAGCAGGCCTTAGGTACGACATTACACCTGAGTACTGCTTATCATCCTCAGACAGACGGACAGTCAGAGCGGACTATCCAGACTTTAGAGGATATGTTGAGAGCCGTAGTGCTAGATTTGGCACTAGTTGGCAAGATTCCCTACCTCTTTGCGAATTCTCTTACAATAATAGCTACCAGAAGAGCATTGAGATGGCACCGTTTGAAGCTTTATATGGTAAGAAGTGCAGATCTCCGCTATACTGGGATGACATCTCAGAGGTACCAGAACTTGGGCCAGATATGATTCGTGACATGACAGAGTAAGTGAAAGTCATTCAGAAGAGAATGAAGACGGCGCAAGACAGGCAAGCGAAATACGCCAACATCAGACGTAGACCGCTGGTATTTGAACAAGGAGACAGAGTATTCTTGAAGATTTCTCCTTTCAGAGGCGTTGTGAGATTTGGCAAACGCGGAAAATTGTCTCCTAGATACATCGGTCCATATGAGATTCTAGAGAAGATTGGCGATCCAGCATATCGACTGGCTCTTCCTCCTTCTCTATCTGGGATACATGATTTCTTTCATGTATCGATGTTGCGTAAATACATGCCTGATGTTTCTCATGTCATTCGTCCTGACGAAGCTGAGCTTGATCAGACTTTAAGCTACGTTGAACAACCGATACAGATTTTTGATCGAAAGGAAAAGAAGCTCAGAACGAAGACTATTCCTCTAGTGAAAGTCCAATGGAGTCGTCACGGCACTGAAGAAGCGACATGGGAGACAGAAGCCGACATGCGACAGAAACACCCCGAGTTATTCCAATGATGTATGTATTAATCTAACTTTGATGTCATTACTTTTGATGCTTGCATTGATAGAATGATATTTGATTTCGGGGGCAAAATCATTTCTCAGAGGGGGAGAAATGTAAGGCTTGAGATTATTAGTTTTCATTGATGTATGACTCGGAGGATATGAGAATGCATGTCATAAGATGAAAGTACAAAATATTTCAAGTGTGAGAGACTGCCCCCGCGCTCAAAACAAGAGTGCACCCGCGGTCATGCAATTGTGGATTTAAACAAGAAAAGTCGAAGCTACACCGCACCCGCGGTGCCACTAAGACCCCACCCGTGGTGTATGGACAGAAAGTTGGCCATTTTATTCGTAGCACCACCGCACCCGCGGTGCAGAAAGACCGCACCCGCGGTGACAAGACCGCACCCGCGGTCTTGCAGGGACCGCACCCGCGGTCTCTACTTTTGGAAAATGGAAATAGGGCCGAAGCTGGAGCGCACCCGCGGTGCTGGAGTGACCGCACCCGCGGTGCTGCATGCGGGAAATCCACCTTGATTCTTATGTTGACACATGGCAGAGGTATATATAGAAATGGTGCTGATTCATTCGTTTCTTCATTCCAGCAGCTGGGAACGAGAGCATCTCCAAGAATTCTCAATTTTCTCCAAGGGTTTGGGTAAGATTTCTTAAGATTTAACCATCCGAATTTCATTCCGAATTGAGATTCTTGTGTCTCTCATCGAGGGCTTTAAGGAGATGTAACTTTCATTCATTTCCTACATGATTTAAGATATTGAGGTTGGAGAAACTGTATTTTGCTTATAGACAAATGTTCTTGTGATGATTATGAGTTTATAATCGAAACCGGAATGAAGAAATGATAACGTATGCGTTTGCTATGAATTTGAGCATATATGTGCTGAAAAGATGCAGATTTTGGGGAGATTAAGAGTGTTGTTATTGATGTAATGGCTTGTAGAGAATATACTGATTATTGGTTGAGTTATCGGTATTGAGAATTACGTCGTTATGCCGTTAAAGTTCATACCAAGATTGATCATTGATAGTATATGTATTGAATTGAGTTGGGAATTGATATGTATGTTTCAACATTGCCATTTCAGATTTAGAGTGACAGTTTGTATCCCGACTTCGAGACTTCGATTTAGTTTACGACAAGAAAGGTATAAACCATGTTGTTTGGGAAGCCACAACTCAAATAAGATATTATTTGAGTTTCCCAAACCAAAATCACATACTAGTATGGTTGTATATATGGTAACATGTTTATGACTTGTTTATAGAATTATATGCAAATCTAGTTACATGATTATGCTTTGATTATAGAAATGTATTCAAGCATGTAAGATTATTGTGATATTCAGATATGAATATGAGCATGCTTTGTTACAGATTGATAGTCATTGCATTTAAGATAGGAGAGTCGTTGGCAGCCATTGTCAACTATCTAGATGTTCGGTGTATCTCAGCTTAGGAGCAGCCTCGACTCTTATTGCAGTCGTTGATACAGCTCAGACCGAAGTCTAGGAATAAGACGTACAGTCACCCCGAGTGGGAGGGTAGGTGACAGCCATTGACGTCTTATTCACACCGGGATCCCTAGAGTTCTAGTCGAGTCGAGTCCAGACATGGTTTGATTCGCATTGCATTGCATGTGCATATGATGTCATTCATGATAGCATGTTTCATGTTTAATTGATTATATGCATGTATACATGTTTATACTGGGATTTGTTCTCACCGGAGTTTCCGGCTGTTGTTATGTCTGTATGTGTGCATAACAACAGGTGGGGCAGGATCTGGGTCACGTAGAGGATGAGAGATGGACATAGCGTGGTGATCTCGGGCATAGCAGAAGAACTAGTAGTTGTACTTTTGGCATTTACTGTATTTAATTACTAGTTGTCGAATATGGCTTGGAACCAAACATATTTGTATCTTATGTTTGTATATTATGTTGTTGAATAACATAGAATCTTCTTGTGTTAGCTTTCATTTGAGTTAATGTAAAAGCAAAAATTTGACCCACTTTTTATATTAATGATCCATTTAATCCCGAAGAAAAGAATTAGAGCCCGGGTCCCCACAACAGGTGGTATCAGAGCCGTAGGTTCTGTAGACTAAGATAGGATAGAATGAGCGGGGTAGATCGAGTCTTCTTCCTTGCTTTATGATGTGCTAGCATGTTTATTGCTTTCCTTATTACGTGTTGTGTTATCTGATTTGATTGCAGCATGTATTGGTTAAGACTGAATCAGAACCGATTCTGGATCAGAGGTAAATGATCCGAGGAGGGCTGAGACAGTTAGTATAGATTGTATACTAAACTGTTTGTATAGCAGATTCATGCCTCCTAGAAGAGCAGCTGTCCCTTTACGACCACCGGTACCAGAACAGGGTAGCACATCTGGTGATACGATGGATGTCAATGCTACGCCTATGGAGACTCTATTAAAGCGATTCCAGTCATTCCGACCACCGACCCTAAAGGGTACAGAAAATGCAATTGAATGCGAAAGCTGGTTGGAGGATATCGAGATGTTATTCGAGTCTCTGGAATATAGTGACGAGAAGCGAGTGAAACTCATTGGCCATCAACTGCAAGACGTGGCTAAGTATTGGTGGGTGAATATAAGGAGAGCACTAGAACAGCGTGGCACCGAGGTTACATGGAAAGCATTCAAGACGGAGTTCTATCAGCGATTCTTTCCTGTATCCTACCGTAAAGATAAAGGCGCTGAATTTGCAAACCTAAGGCAAGGGCAATTGAACATTGAAGAGTACGTTGCTAAATTTTCTTCTTTGCTTCGCTTTGCCCCTCACGTTTCAGGTAGTGATGAGGCCGTAGCAGATCAGTTTATAAATGGCCTGAATCCAGATATCTTTACGTTGGTGAATACGGGGAGACCCAACAACTTCGCGGATGCGTTGAATCGTGCCAAAGGAGCTGAAGCAGGGTTGCTGAGACAGCGGAGTGTCCCGTATGTTGCTCCGAGTCCGAGACCGCCACTACCTTCAGTATAACCTCCTCCTCGATTCGAAAGTGGTGGTAGCAGTAGTGGACGCAAAGATCAGTTGAAAGCGAAGGGCAAACAGTTTAAGAGGGCAGGGAGCAGTTCATCAAGCTCCAGCGGGTCAAGACAGAGAGGTTTTGGCCAGAGTCTAGAAGTGATGAGTGGATATTGCAGTACGTGTGGAGGTAAGCATGCCACAGAACAGTGTCAGGGTGTAGTGGGCAGGTGTAACATATGCAAGCAACCGGGGCATTATGCCAAGGTCTGTCCTCAGAGAAGTGGAGCATTGAGATTTCAGGGTGCAGGGTCATCAGCATCAGTGACTCAGCCTGAGAGGCAAGCGTCATCTGTTCACTCATTTCAGCCGCCCCCTGCACAGACCCAGCCTCGACCCAGAGGTGTTCAGACCGGGAGCCAGCCGACCCGACAACAGGCTCAAGTGTTTGCGTTGACAGAGGAGCAAGCACAAGATGCCCCAGATGATGTCATTGCAGGTAACTGTTTCCTTTGCGGTTATCCTGCTTATATATTGATAGATACGGGCGCATCGCATACATTCATATCAGAACGATTTGCATTATTGCATTCCTTGCCTGTTGAGTCTTTGTTAGATGTTGTGTCTATTACTTCTCCGTTAGGAAGTGGATTGATATCGGTGACTACGGTTAGACATTGCATCTTACAGTTTGAGGGTCATGAAATTGATCTAGATTGCATAGTACTCGGGTTAGATGATTTTGATTGTATTGTTGGAATTGACATGTTAATAAAGTACAGAGCCACTGTGGATTGTTTCCACAAGATTGTCAGATTCAGACCAGAAATGACAGACGAGTGGAAATTCTACGGAAAGGGTTCCAGATCTCGGATTCCCTTGATTTCGGCTTTGTCCATGAATAAGTTGTTACAGAAAGGAGCAGATGGGTTCCTTGTGTATGCTGTAGATGTGCAGAAATCGAGCCCGACAGTGGCAGATTTGCCAGTAGTACGGGAATTTGCAGATGTGTTTCCAGAGGAGATTCCAGGGTTACCTCCGGTGCGAGAGGTAGATTTTAGTATTGATCTGATTCCAGGTACCACTCCTATTTCGAGAGCTCCGTATAGGATGGCGCCTGTGGAACTAAAAGAATTGAAGGCACAATTGGAAGATTTGCTAGCCAAGGGATATATCAGACCTAGTGTATCTCCTTGGGGCGCTCTAGTGCTATTTGTGCGAAAGAAAGATGGATCATTGCGGTTGTGTATCGATTACAGGCAACTGAATAAGGCAACGATAAAGAATAAGTATCCTTCGCCCAGAATTGATGATTTATTTGATCAGTTGCAGGGATCCTCTGTTTATTCTAAGATTGATTTGCGATCCGGATATCATCAGCTCCGAGTTCGAGATGTGGACATACCGAAGACAGCATTTCGAACCAGGTATGGGCATTACGAATTTATTGTCATGCCTTTTGGTTTAACAAATGCTCCGGCGGTATTTATGGAATTGATGAATCAAATCTTTCAGAGGTATTTGGATGATTTTGTTATTGTCTTTATCGACGACATTCTAGTGTATTCTAAGAACAGGAATGAGCATGCAGAACATCTCAGAATTTTGTTGCAGACACTGAAAAATGAGAGATTGTATGCCAAATTGTCAAAGTGTGAATTTTGGTTGAATCGAGTTGTCTTTTTGGGACATATCATATCTGGAGATGGTATCTCTGTAGATCCGAGTAAAGTGGAAGTTGTGATCAGTTGGCCTAGACCGACTTCTGTACCAGAAATACGCAGTTTCATGGATCTAGCAGGATACTATAGACGATTCATCCAAGACTTCTCCCGTATTGCCAAGCCAATCACACAATTGACACAGAAGAATGCGCCATTCCTATGGTCTGAAGAGTGTGAGTCTAGCTTTCTAGAATTGAAGAAGAGGCTGACCAGTGCACCTGTCTTGATGATTCCTTCAGGTACGGGTGATTTTGTTGTATATTGTGATGCCTCTCACAGAGGTCTGGGATGTGTTCTTATGCAGCGAGGTCATGTAGTCGCGTATGCCTCAAGACAATTGAAGACTCACGAGACTCGATACCCCATTAATGACCTTGAATTGGCGGCTATCGTATTTACATTGAAGATCTGGCGTCATTATCTTTATGGTGAGAATTTCGAGATCTATTCAGACCATAAAAGTCTAAAATACTTGTTTTCTCAGTCAGAGTTGAACATGAGGCAGCGTAGATGGCTTGATCTGCTAAAAGACTTTGATTGCGAGATCAAATATTATCCAGGGAAGTCAAATGCAGCAGCGGACGCCTTGAGTCGAAAGGTTTGTTCCCTATCCTTATCGACGATAGGTGTTACAAAGCTAGTTGAAAATTGCTGTTTCTCTGGACTAGAATTTGATACAGATAGGAGGCCACTACGACTTGCTGCTATTCAAGTTGAGCCTGATTTAATCATGAGGATCAAAGAAGCTCAACGAACCGATCAGAATGTGCAAAGATCGATTCAGATGGTCAGAGCAGGACATTTATCAGAATATCAGGTACGTGATCATATGCTGTATGTGAATAACCGCCTTGTAGTGCCAGATGTTTCAGACTTAAGACATCAGATTATGTCCGAAGCACACTGCAGTCGATTCAGCATTCATCCTGATGGCAGGAAGATGTATAATGATCTGAAGACACAGTTCTGGTGGAAACAGATGAAGTCAGACATCGCAGAGTATGTGTCTAAATGCTTAAATTGCCAGCAGGTGAAGGCCGAAAGGAAGAAGCCTGGAGGGTTACTTCAGAGTTTGTCTATTCCTGAATGGAAATGGGACCACATTTCCATGGATTTTGTGACGAAAATACCCCGATCTTCCCGAGGCTGCGATGCGATTTGGGTCATTATCGACAGATTGACCAAATCAGCTTGTTTCATTCCGTACAGAATGACTTACAGACACGATCAAATGGCGGAGATATATGTTCGAGAGGTAGTCAGATTGCATGGGGTGCCGAAGTCTATCGTATCAGATCGTGATCCACGATTCACTTCACACTTTTGGCACAGTTTACAGCAGGCCTTAGGTACGACATTACACCTGAGTACTGCTTATCATCCTCAGACAGACGGACAGTCAGAGCGGACTATCCAGACTTTAGAGGATATGTTGAGAGCCGTAGTGCTAGATTTGGCACTAGTTGGCAAGATTCCCTACCTCTTTGCGAATTCTCTTACAATAATAGCTACCAGACGAGCATTGAGATGGCACCGTTTGAAGCTTTATATGGTAAGAAGTGCAGATCTCCGCTATACTGGGATGACATCTCAGAGGTACCAGAACTTGGGCCAGATATGATTCGTGACATGATAGAGAAAGTGAAAGTCATTCAGAAGAGAATGAAGACGGCGCAAGACAGGCAAGCGAAATACGCCAACATCAGACGTAGACCGCTGGTATTTGAACAAGGAGACAGAGTATTCTTGAAGATTTCTCCTTTCAGAGGCGTTGTGAGATTTGGCAAACGCGGAAAATTGTCTCCTAGATACATCGGTCCATATGAGATTCTAGAGAAGATTGGCGATCGAGTATATCGACTGGCTCTTCCTCCTTCTCTATCTGGGATACATGATTTCTTTCATGTATCGATGTTGCCTAAATACATGCCTGATGTTTCTCATGTCATTCGTCCTGACGAAGCTGAGCTTGATCAGACTTTAAGCTACGTTGAACAACCGATACAGATTCTTGATCGAAAGGAAAAGAAGCTCAGAACGAAGACAATTCCTCTAGTGAAAGTCCAATGGAGTCGTCACGGCACTGAAGAAGCGACATGGGAGACAGAAGCCGACATGCGACAGAAACACCCCGAGTTATTCCAATGATGTAAGTATTAATCTAACTTTGATGTTATTACTTTTGATGCTTGCATTGATAGAATGATATTTGATTTCGGGGGCGAAATCATTTCTCAGAGGGGGAGAAATGTAAGGCTCGAGATTATTAGTTTTCATTGATGTATGACTCTGAGGATATGAGAATGCATGTCATAAGATGAAAGTACAAAATATTTCAAGTGTGAGAGACTGCCCCCGCGCTCAAAACAAGAGTGCACCCGCGGTCATGCAATTGTGGATTTAAACAAGAAAAGTCGAAGCTACACCGCACCCGCGGTGCCACTAAGACCCCACCCGCGGTGTATGGACAGAAAGTTGGCCATTTTATTCGTAGCACCACCGCACCCGCGGTGCAGAAAGACCGCACCCGCGGTGACAAGACCGCAGCAGGGAAGATTATTTGTCTGAGGAAGTTGTGCATAATTTTGTCTTGATATATGAGGATAAAGTGGTAATTCTGAATTTGATTGTCCTCCCAATGCACGACTTTGATTGTATTGTTGGCATGGATATCTTGACGACAAATCGAGCTACTGTTGATTGTTGTCATTGAGTGGTTCGATTTCGACCGATTGATGGACCCAAGTGGAATTTTTATGGCAAGGGTTCCCAAGCCAAAACTCCATTGGTATCTTCCTTGTAAATGTCCCGATTGTTGACTAGCGGAGATGAGGGTTATCTTATCTACGCTATTGATGTGTCAAAGAAGGAGTCTTCTTTATCTGAGATTCCTGTTGTGAAAGAATTCCCGGATGTATTTCCCGATGAGATTCCTGATTTTCATCCTCATCGAGAAGTTGAGTTTAGTATTGATCTTGTGCCGGGGACTGCGCCTATTTCTAAAGCTTCTTATCGCATGGCACCTCTGGAATTGAAAGAATAGAAAGAACAATTACAGGATCTTCTTGATAAGGGATATATTCGACCGAGTGTATCACCTTGGGGAGCTCCAGTTTTATTTGTTCGAAAGAAAGATGGTACTATGCGAATGTGTATCGATTATAAGCAACTGAATCGGGCTACTGTGAAAAACAAGTACCCACTTCCGCGTATTGATAATTTGTTTGATCAGCTTCAGGGTACTTCTGTTTACTCGAACATTGATCTTCGTTCTGGGTATCATCAAGTACGAGTTCGAGATGAAGATGTGCCCAAAACTGCTTTCCGTACAAGTTATGGCCATTATGAATTCTTGGTTATGCCTTTTGGTCTTACGAATGCTCCTGCTATCTTTATGGATCTAATGAATCGGGTCTTTCGAGATTATCTAGACCGATTCGTTATTGTATTTATTGATGAAATTCTTGTCTATTCGAAATCGAAAAAGGAGCATGCTGAACATCTGAGACTGGTACTTCAAACTCTTCGTACTAGTCATTCATATGCCAAATTGTCCTAATGTGAATTCTGGATGGACAAAGTGATATTTTTGGGCCACGTCATTTTGAGACATGGCATATCTGTTGATCCTGCGAAGGTCGAAGCTGTATTGAATTAGCCAAGACCTACAAATGTTCCTGAGATTCGTAGCTTCATGGGTTTAGCTGGTTATTATCGTCTCTTTATTGAAGGATTTTCAAATATAGCTAAACCTATTACTCAACTGACACAGAAGAATCAGCGATTCATTTGGTCAGATGAATGTGAAGCTAGTTTTCTTGAATTGAAGACGAGATTGACCACAGCACCTGTACTTACTATTACTTCAGGTACCGGAGCATTTGTGGTATGTACAGATGCGTTTGGTAAAGGTTTGGGCTGTGTTCTGATGCAACGTGTCAAAGTGGTTGCTTATGCGTCTCGTCAATTGAACTCTCATGAAACACGCTATCCTGTTCATGATCTCGAATTGGCCGCCATTGTGTTTGCCCTGAAGATTTGGCGCCATTACTTGTACGGAGAAAAGTTTGTTATCTATTCGGATCATAAAAGTCTGAAATATCTCTTTTCTCAATCTGATTTGAATATGATGCAACGCAGGTGGATGGATCTCCTGAAGGATTTTGATTGTGATATTCAATATCACCCTAGATCGGTGAATGTTACTGCGGATGCCCTGAGCCGTAAAGTTCATGATTCCGTCTTAGCTTCTGTCAATGTCGCCAAGGTACATGAAGATATATGTACTTCTGGTTGGACTTTTCACTCGAATTGGAATTCTGTCATTGTCTCAGCATTACAAATTGAGCCGAATTTGATATCTAAAATACGAAAGGCCCAACGAAGTGATGCTCAGATCCAAAAGTCGAAAGAACTTGTATCTATAGGACATCAGTCTTGATTTCATATATCTTCTGATGGTTCTTTACGACTTAATGGTCGGCTGGTAGTTCCTAATGATTCTGATTTGAAATCTGCCCTTCTTCGAGAAGCACATTGTAGAAAATATAGTATTCACCCTGGAGGTCGAAAGATGTATTTGACATTGAGACCCCAATTCTGGTGGAGACGTATGAAGAAGGACATTACTGAATTTATTTCGAAATGTCTTGTCTGCCAGCAAGTGAAAGCCGAGAGAATGAAACCTGGAGGTTTACTCCATTGTCTTGAAATCCCGCAATGGAATTGGGAGCATATTGCTATGGATTTTGTGACTCATTTACCTCGTTCGCCCAAGGGCTGTGATGCTATTTGGGTCATTATTGATCGGCTTTCGAAATCTGCGCATTTTATTCCGTATGAGCGGACTTATCCCTATAAGAGAATGGCCCGTTTATACATCGAGAATGTGGTGAGACTGCACGGTGTGCCAGTCTCGATTGTATTTGATCGTGATCCCAGGTTTGCTTCTAAATTCTGGGGTAGTTTTCAGGAAGCGATGGGTACGCGTTTGGCTATGAGTACTGCTTATCGTCCTCAAACTGATGGCCAGACCGAGCGTACGATTCAAACATTAGAGGTTATGTTGCGTGCAATTGTGATGGACTTCAGAATGGGATGGCAAGATGCCTTACCATTGGTTGAATTCTCGTATAATAATAGCTTTCAGACGAGTATCGGTATGGCACCGTTTGAAGCTCTATATGGGAGACAATGTAGATCACCGTTACTCTGGGATGAGATTGGCCGTGAGAGACAATTGACTGGACCTGAAATGATACAGGAAATGAACGATAAGGTTCAGTTGATTCGGCAGCGGATGCAAGCTGCTCAGGATCGTCAAATGAGTTATGCGAACAAGCGAAGACGACCCTTGGAATTCCAGAAAGGTGACAAAGTATTTTTGAAAATATCTCCCTTTAGAGGCACTGTTCGATACGGCATGCGAGGGAAGTTATCTCCTCGATATGTCGGTCCATACGAGATTCTTGATCGAGTTGGTGTTCTTGCGTATCGATTGGCATTGCCACCAGCTCTATCTGCCATTCATGATGTATTTCATGTTTCTATGCTAACAAAATATGAACCAGATCCATCACATGTACTTGCACCTGATGAGGTTGAACTGGATCCTTCTCTTTCCTATGTTGAACAACCCGTTCGCATTATGGATCGAAAGGAAAAGATATTGAGAAACAAATCGATTCCTCTAGTACGAGTGCAATGGACACGACATGGTGTTGAAGAATCAACGTGGGAATTGGAGAGCAAGCTGCGAGATTCGTATCCGCATTTGTTTGATTCTATGACGTCTGTTCCATTGTATTCGATGTATTCTGATCCTTTTACTAATTTTAGTGTTGATATGTACTATAACTGGTAATATATGTATGTTTACCAAGGTTATGTATATAGAGATGTTTGAGATTCCGAGGACGAAATCTTTTAAGAGGGGGAGAAATGTAAGGACAGTGTATCATATTATCGTAAATACTGTGTGATTATCGATAATGTATGAAATTGTCATGTGATTATGTATTTGATGTATATCGTGATAATGAAATTGAGAAAATGAGTATTGAATGTGAATTGACGTTGTAAGAGCTCGATTGCAGAGGCCGGACGCCAATATAGTACAAAACCAATAATTTGGACAAAACATGTGGCGCCCGAGCGGTAGAAGATTACTGCCCGAGCGCCAAGGTAGAAATTTTAGTGTTCGGGCAGAACACATCTCGCCCGAGCGGTAAATTTTGACCGCCCGAGCGCGGCACAAGTAAAATCCGGGGGCAGAATGTCTCGCGCTCGGGCTCGAGAATTCAGCCGCCCGAGCGCGAGTGAGATGAGGATAAGAATGGATTTCTCTTTCCTCCTTTCTTCATTTCACTTACCGAGAGTTCACGAGAATACGAGGGAATTCGATTTTCTTCGTCCAAATCGAATTCGAAACGCTGTCTAAACACGAAACAAATTATATATTTGTGATCGTCGCGTCGAGGGCTTCTGACTGAGGTAAATTTCTTCTGGTTCCAGCAGCTCTAAATATCAAAGTGCTGGAATAGCATGTATTTGAAATTGAATTTCTTACATGTAGTAGAATAACCGACAAGAAACTCATATTCGAAGTCGGAATTGAATTATGATATGTTTATGATTTCATATGAATTTTTGAAGTTTCAAATAATATTTGAAACTCATATTAATGATTTTGGAGTATGTTACTGATTAGAATGAGTATGTTATTGATGTAGATAAAGTGTAATATCAATATCTTCAGAGTACATCAACTGGAAACGAAGAATTGAGGTATGTTGCGACCAGGTAACATACGACAGGTATCTGTATTATATGATATATGTTGGATTGATTTGATTGATTGGATTGAGAATATGTGTCTATATGCCTATTTGTTGATTTGATGTGGCATACATGACATTGAGATTTTAATATCGATGTATAAAATAAATGTTTTGTTAACACACATCATTTGATGCATACATCGATACATGACATACACATTTAGCTATGATCCTTGGATACCCTGATATGATTTGATTTGATTCCGGGGTTTGTGAACACAATCGCTATGCTGGTATTATATGACCCGTAAAGCATAGACAATTGTGGCCCCATATGATTGGATATGAGATTTGGGATTTGATGGCGCTTTGCCGACGCTATCATATGTGTATCCCATATTGGCCGGTGTGCCAGCTCGAGCATTGATTTGATAGCGATTCGATTGATTCTGACATGTGCTCAGTGGATGGGAATTTTACCTGATACCTCCACGACATACATGCATTGCATACCATATATCATTGTTTAGATATCTGTGGTATATATGATTGGTTGTTCCATACGGAGCTTTTCTCACCCCCAAGGGGGGCTGTTGTTGTCTTTGTGCGTGGACAATGACAGGTACTCCATGATATCAGGAGACCGGAGAGGGTACTACTGGAGGGAGCCACAGCTTGGGCTGAGGTTTTATGTTTATGTCTTGTTCCCAGTATATATGTATATGTATCTATATACCGGGGCATGTCCCGAGGAAATGAGTTGTTTGTATGTTATTGGTTTATGATTTCGTGTGGGCATGTTTTATGATATGAGATTAAATACTATTTTTAGTATTTAAATTATAGAAGAAATATTTTGGGCTCATTGTAAAGAAATTTTAAACTCGTTTTCCGCTGTAATTACTTAACCCTAATCAAGTGCATTGTAATAACGATTAGGAGCAAGGGCCCCACACTCAGAGTCACGGACTGTTATTTACCGTTTGATACCTATTCATGTTTCTGACTGTGATACATGTTATGGATATCTGCTTCATGCTTTTATATCTGTTTATATGATTGCTTGTGTACATGATTTATACTGGGAATTTATTTCTCACCGGAGTTATCCGGCTGTTGTCTTTGTTGCGACTCTGATTGTTGCACTCCCAAGAGCAGGTTGTCCACAAGTAGTATAATTCGGTAAATCCGAATATCGTATCCACAGGGAAGCTAAGGTAATTACAAGTCCACTACAATGTCTTTTTGTTTTTGTTTTTTATTTCTTTTAATGGTTTGAATCTTTAATTGGTAATTTTTAATTGTTCAAATTTTAATTTAAGTAGTTGAGATTAAAGGATCCACTCTTGGTATTTTAATAAAGTTAACATTAACGAACAATATTGAAATCCACTTAATAAAATGGTTCCAATATATTAAATAATCATATTTATATTATGTTATATATTATTATCTTATAAGTATATAATAGATACCAAAACTTATAAATGTGGTCAAGTATTTATTGTGCTATATATATTTGTAAACACTAAATCAAGGTTCCCACTTTAAATGGTTGGTAAAACCAAACTAACATTTAAATGGTACCAAGAAATTAATATTATGATATATTTATATATAGTAAATCAAGGTTCCCACTTTAAATGGTTGGTAAAACCAAACTAACATTTAAATGGTACCAAGAAATTAATATTATAATATATTCATATATAATAAATCAAGACATCCACTTTAAATGGTTGGTAATACCAAACTAACATTTAAATGGTTCCAAGAATTTAGTGTAACATATAGCAACAATAAATCAAAACTCCTCAAAACTCCACTTATAAGTAGGATATAAAAATACTTAAAGAAATAAATATAACATAAACAATAAATAATGATTAAATAATATAAAACATAGATTCTTACCTTTTAGTAACCTTATTATCATGCAAGAGTTTCACCTTTTCATCTCAACTTTAGGAAGTTAGCTATTCATTATTCAAAGTGTAAAACTTTGAATATTGAATTATCATGCTAATTATATTTAAATGAAGAAATAAAGGAAAAATATAGAGAGAAATATTATGAACTCAAAGGTTTGTTCATAGAATGAGGGATATCTCAATACATTACAATGCACTCCTATTTATAGCCAAATTTGGGGAGACAACCACAAATAAAATATTATTTTTTTACACATAAGTCTTCATTGGTGTTCCAAGTTATTATATTATATTACACATCACTTTTGAAAATCTTCTTCTCCGAATTTGCTTCTTCACATAAAAAGAAACATGTGGATAATTGAGTTGTCTAGTTTTGGTATTTTTTTCAAACCATTTGACCAAGCAATTTGAGAGATATGGTCAAAATACTAGAGCATGGTAAAACTGCCACTCCTTTTGTAACTTTATTTGTTGATTAATTTGATCCCAATTGTGAGAGGATTTTTATCTCATGTTGCCATCAATATTGTAGATATTAACATCAACTTTCTACAGGTCCAAGAATCATCTTAATCCCATTTGCAATGCCAAGTTTATTCTTGTTTTATCGAACCTGTAAAAATAGTAAAAACTTGTGTAATTACACAACAACTTATATTTTATACAATTTATTATAAAACATATAATATTTAAACATTTAATAAAACAAAAACTATATATTTATATTATAAAACATTTAATTAATGTACTATTTTTATGTTTATCACAGCTCCCAACTAGCTTATTGCTAGTCCTTAGCAATTTAAGCGTTAATAGCAATACAAAACATATTGATTAATTTAAATAAAAATTTAATCAGAACTATCTAAGTGTTTAAATTAAATTTTAAAACTATTAAAGTTATATCAAGATCATCATAATTATAATTTATGAAATAATTTGAGATGATCAATTCAAAGCTTATTTCAGGTAGTTAAATGTACACGACCTTCAGAAATTCCTAGTAAGAGTCTCAACTCCATATCCTCACTGGTTAATAAATGTTTCAATTTATGGCAACGATTTCTCTCATGGAGTTGAAATACAGATAAATGCTCAGAAAAATGGTTTACAGAATGCAGACAGACAAACGAGCCAAACTAATCAAAAGATAGAAAATCCATTGATTCAAAATCTAGTTGTTCTTATTATATATTTTTTTCTTTTTTTTCATAACATCATGGAATCAGACTAAGTTTATGCTTCTTGACCACATATTTATTTAATTTGTACAATAAATTTCTCTCTTTCTTTTTTTTTTATTTTTTTTTATGAGAGATATATGGGTCGTAGCATATAACTTAAAAATTACATAGATCTTTAATATCTTTCTTTTTGTATTTTTCTTTTTTTTTTCAGGAAATATCAATTTTTTTTCAAAATAAGAACTCAAGATCTAAACAATAGATAGTCTCTCTCATGATCAATAAAGGCTCGAAAGCTGTTTTCTCAGTCATCTCCAGTCACTCACAAAATATGTGTGAGTTTAAAATTTTAGGCACTCTTATAAGGTATATCTTGGGCCATATACTTTAATACCTGATTTTATCACAATGGTTAATCACTCAAAAAGATTTCATAAATCATATTTGTATAGTGATCAGAATATAAAAATTGACTTTTTTTTTTCCAAATAAAAATTAAACATCCTTAGATAGATTAATACATTTTCTAATTTAAACCTTTCAAATATGTAATGTATGATATTTTTGCAAAAAATACAAAGATACAAGCAATAAACATGATTTTATTATAAAATATATATATATATATATATAATTTTTTTTTAATTTTTTCTCCCCCCAATCAGAATATGACATTGTCCCTAATGTCCAAATAACTATTAATAAAGAGTACATAATGAAAGAGATATCACCTGTAATTTTATTGAAGATAAAAAACTGAAACAAACGCAAACCAATCCACGACTTTTGAATCAATTACCCAACTTTCTTTTCTTACTGCTTGATTGCGACCAATTGATCTTTGTTATCATCGGATCAGGATTATGAACAAAAGCTTCCAAATCATTAATTAATTGGTCGGCAGTCGAAGCACAGATGAGCATCCGTCGTGAATTTTCTGAAATGAAATTCTGTTCCACAGCTTTATGAAGAAATGTCAACAAACTGTCATAATAATTATTGATATTCAACAAGCCCACATGTTTATTATGGATATTAAGTTGTGCCTAAGAAACAGTGTGAAAAATTTCTTCTAATGTACCAAAACCACCTGGTAGTGCGATAAAAGCATCAGAAATTTCAATCATTTGAGTGATTCTCTCATACATAAAAGAAACTTTTAATTCCTCCCCAATCGTAACACCTGTAATATTTCCTTCAGTTAAATCTGTAGGAATAATACCCAAAACCTGACTACCTCCAAGATGACCAGATGTTGAAACAGATCCCATTAACCCAATATTACCTCCCCCATATACCAAGTGAATTTTTCTCTCAGCCAATCTCTTTCCAAGATTATTCGCTGCTTCTACAAACACTTCATTTTTTCCAGGACTCGACCCATAAAATACACAAATATTTTTCAATGTTTGTGTAGAGGATCCAGCCATGTTTTTACTTTCTTTTTTGGTCTGCGAAAATAGAGAGAAAGATGAGAGATTTTATAGGGGTAATATGTTATCATAACAAAACTATGGGTCACAGCTGTAAACAGAATAAATAGTAAAAAAAAAAAAATGAAACACATGCATATACAGTAGTGTGATTGTGGCTCACAATTTTCCTCTAGTTTTACGTCCAGAAACGGCTTCAACGCCTTCTATGAGTCGAGGATATGCTTCCCATCCAATTTTCTTATAAATTGGCAAACAGGGTCTTTTTTAGTCGGATTTCCAAGACTATGACGATCATCTTGGAACTGTTTCCATAAACAGAGAAGTTCAATATGCACATGTCCACTAAAATGTGTCTCAAGAGTCAATAAGATGTTATCTAAAGACTCCTTACTCAGCCCATTCTTAATGAAACCAATTTTATCTTCTCTGTTATTGGAAACACATCCCAAAGATCTGCATCGTTTGTCACAAGTCCATCTTGCACACTTATGACAAACCCCTAAACTTTTGGCCCTTCGTTTTTTCGCATAAGTGCTTTTTCCCTAATCCAGGCAAATACCGAATGAGCAATGATTGTGGAACTTCTCCTCCTAATCGGACCTTAGCTTCTATTACAAGATGAATATCTTTTGGAATTCTTTTTTGCATTAGAAATATCAATCTTTCACACATTCCTGCGTAAATTTTTCTTAGAACATTTTAAGAAACAGAGGGAAAATATTTACAAATTTTTGAGAGAATTTCATCCATTTTGAAAAGAAAAGAAATGATTTTATTTTATTTTATTTTTGTATCAGCAATTGTGGGAAACTGATTTAACCGACTATGAGAGTCACGGAGTACCGTTATCCGCCATTTAACCGGGAAATAAAAAGATTAAAGAAACCTGAAATAAAAACAAATATAATTAAATGCAACATAAAAATTTAAGGATCAGAAAGGGAAATAAACTCTTCTTGAAAGATTTTATTTTCCAAAATGGTTTAAGCCTTTGTCCATTCACTTTAAAAACATCACCATTTTTAGGATTTTTAATATCCACAGCTCCATAAGGATATACATGCTTTACAACATATGGGCCTGTCCATCTTGATCGTAATTTTCCTAGGAATATGTGAAGTCGAGAATTATAAAGCAAAACTTTTTTACCAATCTCAAAAGATTTTCTAAGAATTGTTTTATCATGAAATGACTTGATTTTTGCTTTATAAATTCTTGAATTCTCATACGCGTCATTTCTGAGTTCATCAAGTTCATTAAGTTGCAATTTACGCAATTTTTTGGCATCATCCATGCTTGAATTTAACGTTTTGATCACCCAATAAGCTTTATGTTCCAATTCCACAGGCAAATGACAATATTTTCCATAAACCAACCTATAGGGAGACATATTCAATGATGTTTTAAAAGATGTTCGATATACCCAAAGTGCATCACTAAGTCGCAGAGACCAATCTTTTCTATTTGAGTTAACAGTTTTTTCCAAAATTTGCTTTATCTCCCTATTATCTAATTCAACTTGTCCATTTGTTTGAGGATGATAAGGAGTAGTTACTTTATGAGTAATACCATATTTTTTCATTAATGAAGCAAATGGTTTATTAACAAAGTGAGTTCCCCCATCACTTATCATGGCTCGAGGAATTCCAAATCTACTAAAAATATTTTCTTTTAAAAATTTGATGACGATTTTATGATCATTTGTTCGACATGGAATTGCCTCTATCCATTTGGAAACATAATCAACTGCAACTAAATATACAAGTATCCAAACGACGGTGGAAAAGGTCCCATAAAATCAATTCCCCGACAGTCAAAGATTTCAATTTCAATGATAGGATTCAAAGGCATCATGTTTATTTTTGAAATCGCACCCAATTTTTGACAATTTTCACAGATCTTGCAGATTTCGTGGGTGTCTTTAAACAAAGTGGGCCAATAAAATCCACACTGCAAGATTTTTGCAGCCGTTTTCTTTGAAGAAAAATGTCCTCCGCATGCTTCTGAATGACAAAATTTAATGACACTACTTACCTCATTGTCGGGTATGCAACGTCGAAAAATTTGATCTGGACAATACTTGAACAGATACGGATCATCCCAATAAAAGTTTTTTACCTCATTCAAAAAATTTTCTTTTATCTTGGGAACTCCATTGCGGTGGCATTTTTCCTGTCACAAGAAAATTTACTATGTTAGCAAACCAAGGTGTAGTAGTAACTGAAAATAGATGTTCATCACGAAAATTATCGTTAATTGGTGTCATTTCACAAGATGATCCTGTTACTAGTCTCGATAAATGATCGGCTACGACATTCTCGGTTCTTTTTTTATCTTTGATCACAATGTCAAATTCTTGGAGAAACAAAATCCATCGTATCAGTCGTGGCTTTGCATCCTGTTTGGTCAACAAATATCTAATAGCAGAATGATCAGTAAACACAATAGTCGTTGATCCAATCAAATAAGAACGAAATTTATCTAATGCAAATATTACAGCAAGTAGTTCTTTTTCAGTTGTGGAGTAATTTATTTAAGCATTGTTTAAAGTTCTACTTGCATAATATATCACAAAAGGCTTACCGTTTCTTCTTTGACCTAGTACTGCACCGACTGCATAATCACTCGCATCGCACATGATTTCAAATGGTAAAGACCAGTCAGGAGGTTTCTTGATAGGAGCTGATGTTAAATGTCGAATGATTTTATCAAAAGCATTTTGACATTCTTGACTCCACTAAAATGCAGTGTTTTTTGTTAATAGGTTACAAATGGGTTTAGAGATTAAACTAAAGTCCTTTATAAACCTCCTATAAAATCCAGCATGTCCCAAAAATGATCGAATTTCTTTAATGGTTTTTGGAGGGGGTAAATTGGCAATGACATCAACTTTTGCTTTATCAACTTCAATTCCATGAGATGACACGACATGTCCCAAAACAATTCTAGAAGTAATCATGTAATGACCTTTTTTCTCGCATTTTTTTAAAACTTTTTCCAAATTTCCAAGACAATTATCAAATGTATTCCCAAAGACAGTTAAATCATGCAAGAAAATTTCCAAACAATTTTCAACCATGTCGCAAAAAATGCTTAGCATACATCTTTGAAATGTTGCTGGGACATTGCATAATCCAAATGGCATCCTTCTAAACGCAAATCTTCCAAAAGGAATGTAGTTTTTTCTTGATCTTCGAGTGCAATGGGAATTTAATAATAACCTGAATATCCATCAAGAAAACAGTAGTATGGATGACCTGCTACTCTTTCTAAAATTTGATCCAAAAATGGTAATGGAAAATGATCTTTTCTAGTGGCGTCATTTAATTTTCTATAATCAATACACATCCGCCAACTCTCGACTTGTTAACAATTCACCTTTTTCATATTTTATCACTGTGATGCCATATTTTTTTGGAACTACTTGTGTTGGGCTTACCCACTTACTATCAGAAATAGGGTAGATAATCCCAACATCGAGTAGTTTGAGAACTTCAGTTTTCACAACATCTTTCATGTGTGGATTTAATCTCCTTTGTGGTTGTTGAGATGTTTTAGCATTTTCTTCTAATTGAATTTTGTGAGTGCAAATTAGTGGATTAATGCTCTTAGTGTCCAACCAATTGCATTTTTATGTCTTTTAAGCATATCAACTAATTTACCTTCTTGATTACTTGATAGTTTGGAAGAAATTACCACCGGATATGTTTCATCTTCTCCTAGAAATGCATACTTCAATTCTTCTGGCAAGGGTTTTAACTCCAATATGGGTGGTTCGTCTTTGTTCACATATTTTGCATCCAATTCTTTCTCTGATCTTGGTAACGAGTGATACATGATAAAATCATCAAGATCAATTTCAGCATTTTCTTTAACAGTTTCAATTGAACAAATATCTAATTGATCACGAGTACTCCCTTCTTGAATGTTTTCTTCCACAAGAGTTTCAATAAGATTTTCATCTTCACTTTCATCTCCTTTGTCATGTGGTTGCTTACAAAGATTAAACACATTAAGCTCCAAGGTCATGTTACCAAATGACAACTTCATTATTCCATTCCTGCAATTTGTAAGAGCATCAGAAGTTGCTAAAAATGGACGACCTAAAATTACAGGAATTGTATTACAAGCTTCAATAGGTTGTGTATCTAAAACTATAAAATCGACAGGATATACAAAGTTATCAACTTGGACCAACACGTCTTCTATCATACCTCTTGGCACTTTAACAGATCTATCAGCAAGTAAAAGTGTTACCGAAGTAGGTTTTAACTCGCCTAGATTGAGTTCTTGATAAACTGAATATGGAAGTAAATTCACACAAGCTCCAAGGTCAAGCAATGCTTTTTAAATTTTTCGTTCTCCAATAATACAAGAAATAGTAGGACAACCTGGGTCTTTGTATTTCAAAGTATTATTATTTTGAATGATTGCACTTACTTGTTCGGCTAAAAATGCTTTCTTTTTCACATTCAATTTTCTTTTCACAGTGCACAAGACTTTCAAAATTTTGGCATTTGATGGTACCTGTTTTATTGCATCTAATAAAGGAATATTAAGTTTTACTTGTTTAAAAATATCATATATATCAGAATTCAAATTTGATTTTTTTGTATTTTTCAATGCATGAGGGAATGGTGGTGACACTTTCTGTTGAACCTCCTCTTCGCAAGTTATGGGTTCCACTTCCTTACCCTTTGAAGTTGATTTATCATCATCTTCACAAGGTTCAAGAATGGATTTTTCCACAACCTTACCACTTCGAAGGGTAATAACAGATTTTACCTGATCCATCGGTTGAGTTCCAGAAGTTCCAGTTTGTGAATGATGATCCTTGGGATTAGGCAGAGGTTGTGAAGGAAATTTACCTTTTTCATGAACATTAAGTGCAGATGCAAATTTAGCAAGTGTATCTTTCAAATCTGCCATGGTTTGAGCAGTTTGAGTATTGATAGACTCTTGCTTTGCAATGAAAGAATTCAATAAATCTTCCAAATTCCTTTTCAGTGGAGGAACATAAGGTGCATAATTTTGAAAATTTTGTTGATTTTGAAAATGTGGTTGCGGAAATTGTGCAGCATTATCATTCCTCCAGCTAAAATTTGGATGATTTCGCCAACCTGGATTGTAATTTTGAGAAAATGGTTGAAAATTTGGCCTTTTGAAATTGTTCAAAACATTGACTTGTTCATGGAGACATTCTTTAAAAGAGTGCAAAGTGGGACAATTTTTTGTAAAATGATCACTTGTATCACAGATGTGACACGTAATTTCTTGAACAAATTTTAATTGACCATTCTTTTTCAATTCAAGTACCTCAACTTTTCTTGCCAAAGAGGTAAATCTAGCTTGAAGATCATGTTCATCTTTGAGAGTGTACATACCTCCACCAGATGTAGGAGATTGAATCTTGTTTGATGGTTCGATTGTACCTATAGTGTCCCAATTTTGAGCATTTTCAGCTAATGAATCTAGATACTCAATTGCTTCGTTTGGATCTTTATCTTCAAATGTTCCATTACACCTAAATTCAACCATTTGCCTATCTTTAGGTGTTAAGCCTTCATAAAATTGAGAAACAACCCTCCAAATTTCAAAACCATGATGTGCACAAAGATTAAGCAATTCTTTGTATCTATCCCAACACTGATAAAAATTTTCTCCTTGTTTTTGACTGAAAGTGATGATTTGCCTTTTGAAAGAATTTGTTCTATGCGATGGAAAAAACTTTTTAAAAAATTATTGTTGCAATTCATCCCTAGTTCGAATGGATCCCGATCTAAGATTGTGTAGCCAAGTTTTAGCTTTATCTTTTAAAGAAAAAGGAAAAAGCTTAAGTCGAATGGTGTTCATGCTACAATTTAGATCATTATATGTGTTGCACACTTCTTCAAACTCTCATAAATGTATGTATGGATTTTCAGAATCTAAGCCATGAAAGTTGGGTAAAAGTTGGATAATACCAGGCTTAAAATTGAAATGAGATGCATCGGGGTAAAAACTAGACATGAAGGTGCACTAGTACATGTAGGATTCATGTGATCTCTAAGTGTTCTTCGTCTATCATGATCATGTTGAAATTGAATTTCATCTTCATTTTCTTGGATAGGTTCTTCCGCCATGTTTTGAAAAAATGAAGGGTTATTTCGAATGATTCGACCACTAAGTGTACGTGACCAAATGCTCATGCAATTGCAAATGCAAAAGAATTAAAACACACAAATGCAATAAAAATTCAAATAAAGAAAAATAAACTATAAAGGAAATTAAATAGACTTGAAATTAAATTATACATCCTCGGCAACGGCGCCAAAAACTTGTTGCGTCTCTGATTGTTGCACTCCTAAGAGCAGGTTGTCCACAAGTAGTATAATTCGGTGAGTCCGAATATCGTATCCACAGGAAAGCTAAGGTAATTACAAGTCCACTACAATGTCTTTTTGTTTTTGTTTTTTATTTCTTTTAATGGTTTGAATCTTTAATTGGTAATTTTTAATTGTTCAAATTTTAATTTAAGTAGTTGAGATTAAATGATCCACTCTTGGTATTTTAATAAAGTTAACATTAACGAACAATATTGAAATCCACTTAATAAAATGGTTCCAATATATTAAATAATCATATTTATATTATGTTATATATTATTATCTTATAAGTATATAATATATACCAAAACTTATAAATGTGGTCAAGTATTTATTGTGCTATATATATTTGTAAACACTAAATCAAGGTTCCCACTTTAAATAGTTGGTAAAACCAAACTAACATTTAAATGGTACCAAGAAATTAATATTATGATATATTTATATATAGTAAATCAAGGTTCCCACTTTAAATGGTTGGTAAAACCAAACTAACATTTAAATGGTACCAAGAAATTAATATTATAATATATTCATATATAATAAATCAAGGCATCCACTTTAAATGGTTGGTAATACCAAACTAACATTTAAATAGTTCCAAGAATTTAGTGTAACATATAGCAACAATAAATCAAAACTCCCACTTATAAGTAGGATATAAAAATACTTAAAGAAATAAATATAACATAAACAATAAATAACGATTAAATAATATAAAACATAGATTCTTACATTTTAGTAACCTTATTATCATGCAAGAGTTTCACCTTTTCATCTCAACTTTAGGAAGTTAGCTATTCATTATTCAAAGTGTAAAACTTTGAATATTGAATTATCATGCTAATTATATTTAAATGAAGAAATAAAGGAAAAATATAGAGAGAAATATTATGAACTCAAAGGTTTGTTCATAGAATGAGGGATATCTCAATACATTACAATGCACCCCTATTTATAGCCAAATTTGGGGAGACAACCACAAATAAAATATTATTTTTTTACACATAAGTCTTCATTGGTGTTCCAAGATATTATATTATATTACACATCACTTTTGAAAATCTTCTTCTCTGAATTTGCTTCTTCACAGAAAAAGATACATGTGGATAATTGAGTTGTCTAGATGTGGTATTTTTTTCAAACCATTTGACCAAGTAATTTGAGAGATATGGTGTGGGGACCCGGACGCTAATCAAGTTCTTAATCATCATTTGGACTAATTAATCAATTATAAAACAGGGTCTAATTTTTTTTTAAAGGCGGAACGTAGTGACATAAAAACATATATACATCTCAGTATATAAAAGTACCAATTCTGTACCACATACATTTATTTAATTAAGGTTTAACAGCTAATATCAAGTGTCCAACCCTATCTCTAATCCAAGTCCGGAGCCGCCACTCTCATCACGATCTCCCTTCATCTTCTCAACCCTGAACCTGTCCCACCTGTTGTCAAGTACACATACAAACAAGACAACAGCCGGATAATTCCGGTGAGAATATAATCCCAGTATAAATCAACGAAACATGCAATCATATAAACAAATATAAAGCATGTAACAGGTAATAGCAATATGTATCCAAATCTGAAACAAAATCAATCACAGACTGTCGACAATGCTTGTAACTCTATAATTCAGACTAGACTCACTCCTAGCCTAGGGATCCCGGTTTCCAGATGTTGGTATTTCTATATCGACCAACAGTAATAGAAAAGACTTCAGTTCTATCCACGTCAATTTAGTATCGATCACCATTAATAGAAGAAGCTCTGATTCTATCCACATCGGTATAGTATCGATCAACAGTAATAGAAGAAACTCCAATTCTATCCACATCGATATGACATCGACCATCAGTAATAGAAGAAGTTATAATTCTATCCACATCGATACGGTAACGATCACCAGTAATAGAAAAAGCTCTAATTCTATCCACATCGATAGCCAATCATCCGGTGACCAACTTTGGCACTATCGCCAATATACTATCTTATGACATCGTGCAATGTGCCCGTGGCGATCCCACCACTATCAGTCACTTCTGTCATAAGATTACTCCTCTAATACCTTCTATCTATAAATCAAGAGAACAAGTACATTAATCAAATCAATTCAACATCAATGCAATAAAGTAAAGTATGTGATTTAGGGAAAATCAAGTCTAAACCTACTCAAGTATA
The DNA here is from genome assembly GCF_022965805.1 of Primulina eburnea. Taxonomy (NCBI): domain Eukaryota; kingdom Viridiplantae; phylum Streptophyta; class Magnoliopsida; order Lamiales; family Gesneriaceae; genus Primulina; species Primulina eburnea. The sequence continues at coordinate 9,891,190 of NC_133118.1, read as the reverse complement.
TCTCTCAATACCACATTGACTTATACCTTTTGTTTGTAGTCACGGTCTGAAGCAATATCAATTCTGAACTCAAGACTGTCTCTGTAAATCTGAAACGACATATCGAGAATCCTAATATCAATATTCCATTCTCAATTCAACACTGAATCTGATTAATCTGGATTTAATTCAAATCACGGCATAACGGCACAATCTCAGTATCTCCGTCAATACCATATCAACAGACATTAGTTACAATTCATAACTCATATTCAATACAATCTGTAACTCATTCATAATCCAAATCTGTCTGATTTCAAATCATTATCATCAGAAAATCATAATAATTCAATAATCAGTCTGTTTCTCAATCTGACTTCGATTCTATGATGTCTAACATGTCAAGAACATCATATATGAATTCTATCAAATTCCTACAACATCATATTTTCAAATGATGATAGAATTCAATAAAACTTACATCCAGTTGTAGCTGTCGACGCGAGGGTCACAAAACTGTGTCCGGATTTAAATTCTGATAACCGAATTTGCCAAAATCGTAATTAGACAGTACGAATAACTTTGAGGGAAATTTGCTTTGGAGTTCTCGATTCTTTCTTCTAAAGTTTGAGGGAAATAACATTCTATATTTGCATGCAAGGACAAGTGTCATATTCAAGTCCCAATTTGCACTTTAGCCCCTGAAGTCTTCACTATTTGCAATTTGGTCCTCACAACTCTTTTTAATTCCATTTCAATCCTAATTAATTACAAAAATCGTGGAATCTAATTTATCATTCCAAAATTCATAAATTAAATAATCTCGGATTAAAATGGTAATATCTCGGGCCTTACAATTCTCCCCCTCTGAGACATGATTTCGTCCTCGAAATCGTAGGCAGTCAAATCATATCAGATAAGAAGATATAACGGAAGCTAAAATACAAGACTCACATCAGTGAAATAACTCTGAGAATTCCTGTCTCATATCTGATTCAGTCTCCCAAGTAGCTTCTTCAATGCCATGACGAGTCCATTGAACTTTCACAAGAGGAATCGTCTTCGTTCTGAGCTGTTTTACTTTACGATCGATAATCCGAATCGGTTTCTCGACATAACTCAATGTCTCATCCAGCTCGCTCTCGTCTGGCTGTATAACGTGAGAATCATCAGGGAGGTATTTCCGCAGCATAGATACATGAAAAACATCATGTATCCCTGATAATGAAGGCAGCAAGGCGAGTCGATAGGCACAATCTCCTATCTTTTCAAGGATCTCATATGGACCAACATATCTTGGAGACCATTTCCCTTTCTTGCCAAATCGAACAACTCCTCGGAAAGGTGAAATCTTTAGGAATACATGGTCTCCAGTCTCAAATACCAACGGTCGTCGTCGAAGGTTGGCATATTTGGCTTGTCGGTCCTGAGCTGCCTTCATTTTCTTCTGAATCAATTTAACTTTTTCATTCATATCTCTGATCATATCAGGTCCAGTCTCAGGAACGTCAGATATATCATCCCAATATAACGGGGATCTGCATTTCTTTCCGTACAATGCTTCAAATGGTGCCATCTCAATACTCGTCTGATAGCTATTGTTGTACGAAAACTCGCAAAGTGGCAATGCATCCTGCTAATTAGTGCTAAAATCAAGCACTATAGCTCTCAGCATATCTTCCAATGTCTGGATCGTACGCTCTGACTGTCCGTCAGTCTGGGGATGATATGCGTTACTCAGATGTAACTTTGTACCAAGAGCTTGTTGCAAGCTCTGCCAGAAGTGCGAAGTAAACCGAGGATCACGGTCTGAAACAATCAACTTTGGCACTCCGTGCAATCTAACCACTTCTTTGATATAAATATCGGCCATCTGATCATATCCGTTATTTTGTATGGAATAAAGCATGCTGATTTGGTCAATCGGTCAATCACGACCCAAATCGCATCACAACCTTGGGAGGAACGTGGAATGACAGATATTGTCATAAGTGCACAATAATCGATTCAACATGCATCCTGATAGCAGAAAAATGTATGATGATTTTAAAAGACAGATTTTAGGGAAACCAATGAGATCAGATATGGTAGAGTTTGTACTGAAATGTCTGAATTGCAGACAGATGAAGACAGAAAGAAAGAAACCAGGAGGTTTATTATATGGCTTGTCTATTCCTGAATGGAAATGGGATCACATTTCCAGGGATTTCGCGACGAAGCTATTACGTTCCTCCTGAGATAGTAATGTGATTTGGGTCGTTATAGACAGAGTGACCAAATCAGAACGTGTTATTTCATACATGAAGATGTATAGACATAACCAGATGACTGAAATTTATGTCAGAAACGTGTTCAGACTGCACAGAGTGACAAAGTTGATTATTTTAGACCGTGATTTTCGGTTACTTCGCACTTTTGAAAAAGTTTACAGTAAACTCTATATATTGGATTATATCTGAGTACTGCATATCATTCACCGACTGACGGACAGTCAGAGTGGATTATCCAGATCTTGGAGAATATGCTTAGAGTTGTAGTGCTTGATTTTAGCACTAGTTGGCAGGATTTATTGTCATGTCGTGAGTTTTCGTACAGCAACGGCTATCAGACGAGTATTGAGATGGCACCGTTTGAAACGTTGTACGGTAAGAAGTATAGATTCCCTTTTTATCGGGATGATATCCCCGAGGTTCTTGATATTGGACCTGATATGCTCAAGACAAACAGGCCACATATGCCAAGGTTTGACATAGACCGTTGGTATTTGAGGCAGGAGAATGAATATTCTTGAAAATTTCACCTTTTCAGAGGAGTTATCAGATTTGGCAAAGAAAAGGAAGTTGTCTCCACATTATATTAGGCCGTATGAGATTCTTGAGAAGATAGGATATCGTGCCTATCGACTCGCCCTACCGCCTTTTTTATCTGAGATACATGATTTCTTTCATGTATCTTTATTACGGAAGTATATTCCGATGCTTCACATGTTATTCAAACAGAAGAGGCCGAAATGGATAAGACACTGAGTTACTTCGAGTTGTATTATGATATTATACTTCTTGAATTATTATTCCAGATTAGAATCAGAAATCGTGAAGAAAAGCCGCTCAAAATAAAGACTATACCGCTTGTGAAAGTTCATGGAATCGTCATGGTACTAAAGAAACTATTTGGGAAACAGAATCTGATATTAGACAGAGATTTCAGAATTGTTTCATTGCGGTGAGTTTTATGATTAACTTCCGTTATACATTTCTTCTGGTATGATATGAATACCTATAATATGATCTGATTGCCTGTGATTTCGGGGACGGAATCGTATCTTAGGAGGGGTGAAATGTAATGTCCAAGATTTTTGTCCTGTTAATCTGAAATGATTTAGTATTGATCAGAACAGGTTTTTAATTGAGATGTACATTGACATAGTATATTCGATATTGTCATTACCAGATTGAATATGGACAGAGTTGAATTCGAGACTTCGACTTTGTCAGACCGAGAAGAGAAAGGTATAAATCAATGTGGATTCGGGATTGCACAACTCGAGTTTGATTTGACTTTAGTTTGCCAAAATCACATACTTTATCTTATTACATTGATATTTGCAATTGATAAATTTGATATGTCTAGGCTATGGATATATAGTCTAGTATGTGTTCTGATTATTCAGTGGCAGGACATGCTAGGGCGGATAAGCCTAGTCTTTGGCAGGATATGCCAAGACACAAGACGTTTGGTCATATTGATAGTGCATAGGAGTGGAGCAACTTCTATAGCGAAATTCAATATGGACAGGAACAAAGTTAGTAATAAGAACGTACCGCCACCGCTATCGGGAGAGTAGGTGGGAGATTGTTGCGTTCTTATTCAGATCGGGATCCCTAGACTAGGAATGATTCGAGTCAGAGTCTCAGAGTCACAGAGTGTTATTTACCGTTTGATACCGATTCATGTTTCTGACTGTGATACATGTTATGGATATCTGCTTCATGCTTTTATATCTGTTTACATGATTGCATGTGTACATGATTTATACTGGGAATGTATTTCTCACCGGAGTTATCCGGCTAGTTGTCTTTTTGTATGTGTGCATGACAACAGGTGGGACAGGATCAGGGTCAAGACAAGGACGAGAGAGGACTAGTTTAGCGTGGAGATTCGGACCAAGAAGTAGATATGTTTCATTATCTGACATGTAGTGCATGAACGGTAGTTGTTATGATTTGCTTTTGTACAGGATTTGTACTTAGAGCTGGATAATGATCTTGTAAATGAAATAAGAGTTGCTTCATATGTTGCGTACTCTTGTATTTTAAAAAAAAAAATTAGACCCTGTTTATTTAATTGATCTAATTATTCCCTAAGATGATTAAGAAATGAATTAGCGTCCAGGTCCCCACTTTAGTTCTTATGACTCGGGACAACATTTTGATTCTATATGCTAGCATTGCACTTTGACTTGTTTAGCGACTCTTTTGGGGTCATCAGGTGGCAAGGTTGGGTGTTTGTCGAAACATATAGGAGTCGATGCATTGTAGTCCAGGATTCACCGCTTACCTTCGGGTATGGATATCCTATGTGATATTATATGAATATAGTTTGAAATCTCTGATCAGAGCGTTGGTGGTAATTAAGAAAAGGGTTTCTTAGATTACACCATCGATGCAATTACGACATGACACATAGTATCGATTCTTTGACAACTCTGGATATACCAATAGTTGTCGAATCGGTCGGGATATATGAGATAAAGAGACCTTACTGTACGCTAACCATAATGAAATGGTTCTAGCAGGCACTATCATTTGATACTTATGGAATCATGTAAGCGATGCTGCTAGGATTTTAACATGATTGGTTGGGTACTATCAGACTTGAGTTTTGACGTTCTTATTATAAAGGAGTTGATAAGTAAGAATGAAGCAACTGGAGTATGCTCAAATAAGGACATGTTTAGTCCTGAATCACATTGAGATGTAAACTCACTGCTAGTTGTATCAATGAACCATTGAAGGTCTTACAAGTGCTAACTTTCTAGATTGCGTTGAGAAGAAAAGTAGTTCAATTTTTTGAACGACTTATAAAGGAATTTATAAGAGCAAAGAAAAATAGAAGTATGACTTCTATAAGAGGATTGTAGGGAATGTAACTCTTAATTTGTGGAAGTGTTCCTAAATTAAAAGTTGACTCAAATAAATAATGTACTTGGAAATCATGTTTTTCATGAACACTGTTATGAACTAAATTAAATTAATTCAAGAGTTGAATTAATTAAACATTAGTGGACCTAGTAGAGTCCAAATAATTAAATTAATTTAAGTGTTGAATTAATTAAATAACATTGGTTCTTGTAGAGCCCAATTGGAAATAATTATCAACTCGTGGGCTTGAGTACATTCAAGTAAAGATTTAATTGATCTCAAATGTGTTTGAGATTTCTAAATAGGATTCCATGGGCTTTGTAAATGTTACAAACCCAAATTGCATGCAAGGGAGGTGAAGAGTTGGGAGACAAATTTTTCAATAAACAAGGCATGTCTTGCACATGCACTTTAAATTTTCAAGCACCAAGAAATTTTTTTCCTCCCCTTCTCTCCTCCATGAGATGGCCAAAAATTCCTAGTTATTTTTCTCAAAAATTTGCTTTTTCATTTTGATTATGATAATATAAACTTATCAATGAAAAATACTCTACCTTTTCTAGTGCAATTGTAGAGTGGATCTTTGGAGCTAGTTGTGGGGACCCGGACGTTGATCTTTTCTTAATTATCTTTGGGATTTAATTATCAATTCAGATAAAACAGGGTCTAAAAATTTTTCTTTTTAAAATACAAGTGCGGAAGGTAATGGCATCTACGTAATATACATATCTGTATAAAACTACGTTTCAGTACAAAAATACAATAATGTACAATAGTCTCTCAATTAATCTAAGGTTCAACTACTAAAGTTCAAGTAATAAAACCTATCTATATCCAAGTCCGGAATCACCACGCTAAACTCGTCTTCTCTCATCATCTTCTCGACCCCGATCTTGCCCCACCTGTTGTCATGCACACATAAAAAACAAGACAACAGCCGGATACTCCGGTGAGAATAAATCCCAGTATAAAACATGGTAAGCATGTATAGAAACAATCTAAATCATAAAACATGCTATCATGAACATATTCAAAAGTAATAGATTTCATAATCTATAAAATCAAATCAAAATAAGCATGCAACTAAATTCAGATAAACATGCAGTTTAATCAAATCATAAACACATGCTATCATGACTGAAAGCAATAAAGATGGGTTTCATAGTCTATGATACCACATCCATAAACACATGCAGTTCTAGTCAAATCATGTCCAGACTCGACTCAACTATACCTCTAGGCATCCCGTTGTGAATAAGATGATCTATCACCTACTCTCCAATCGGGGTGACGGTACGTCTTATTTCTAGACTTCGGTCTGATCTATATCCACATCTACAATAGGAGAGTGAATCTTCCCCTAAGCCGTGATACCACCGAACGTCTAGAAGTTTGACTGTTTCTGTCAGACTCTCCTATCTTAGATGCAATGCATATAAATCTATAAACATAGCAGTAGCATATCAGCATATAAACAAAGCATATTCATATCAGAATATAACAATAATCTAGTATGTGATTTTGTTGGGAAACTCAAATGGGATCTATTTGAGTTGTGTCTTCCCGAATATCACATGAATTATACCTTTGTCGTCCCGGTCTGACGAAGACGATGACCTGTACTCAAATCTGTCCATATCGAATCTGAAATGACAATATCGAATACCCTGTATCAGTGAATAACTCAATACACAATCTGTTCTGATCAATACTTAACTCAGTACATAATCTGATCAATATCTGAACAGGATACAATTCAATTCATGTCATCGATATCACACTAAAATCGAAATCATATCTGAATCTGATCAATCTAAATCAACTGATGTTTTGACGGCATAACAATACAATCTGAATAACCCCGTCAGTTCTGAACATCACAAAATAATACTGGAACTCATAATCGGTGTCAATATAACTCATAATCTGAATACTAACACAATTCTGATATAGAATCTCAGTTAATATCTTTCAAAAATCATAACTATTACAGAAACGGTCTGTTATTTACTCTGACTTCAATTCTATAATGTCTACGGTAGCAGAAACACCATATCTGAATCATATTCAGTTCTGACAATATCATAAATTCAAAACATGTCTAAACGTAACAAAACTTACGTCCAGTTGTAGCTGTCGTCGCTAGAAACTCGGTACTGAATTCGGATTCAAATTCTGACGGACGGATTTTGCGTAACGTTCAAATTCCCGCACGTAAGGACTTAAAGCTTTTCCCCTCCGTTTCTTTCTTTTTCTGAAGGATTTCGCATGTTGATATATATATATATACATACATTGCATGATACAAGGGCAAGTGGCGTTGTGCATGTTCTGCACGTTTCGCGCATATGCGCGCACAAAGTCGCGCATATGCGCTAGTTATAAAAAAACTATCATTGTCTTCTCGCGCATATGCGCCATTTTATTCGTGCATATGCGCCAACCATTCGGTCCAGTCCGCGCATGTGCGCCAATTATGTCGCGCATATGCGCCGATCCTTCTGGACTGGTCGCGCATATGTGCGGCTTATCTCGCGCATGTGCGCCGATGCTTCTGTAATTTTCGCACATGTGCGCCGATACATGTCGCGCATGTGCGCCAATCCTATACTTCACACATAATGTGATTTCTTCTTTCGGCTCTCCCGATCAGATCCGTTTCGTTTATAATCGCATCAATTATCATCTATGATTATAATAATCATTTCCGAATCTTTTCAGATTAACCGGATTAATTTCTCGGGCCATACATTTCTCCCCCTCTTAGATCTGAGTTCGTCCTCGAACTCGCAATTAATCAACTCCGATATACTAGAAGAAATGTATCATAGAGTTTAAATCAAACTCTCATCTCAATGAATCCATTCGGAAATCTCTTTCTTGTATCAACCTCTGATTTCAACTCTGGAATAAGACTTCATGGATTATACTATCATAATACTTCTTAAACTAACTCTGACAGAATCAATCTTGCCATGTTGGTTATACAACATCCGTATAAACCAATCACAGTTCATAACAAAACACTACCAGTAGTTGTTATCAAATCTGTTTATCCCAATCGAGGACATATACAGTCTTCAGCTTCAAATACCAATCGTCATCATCCGATGTTGGTTTCTTAAATCTGTTTATTCTGAACTATCTTCATCTTCCTACGAATTTTCTTCAAAAGAAATCTGCAGTATTCACTGTATACCGTCCTGTCTATAACTATCTCGTTACCCATCTGATAAGCTGATAGCTATTGTCCCGCAGTGATAATAAGTCATATCAATTAGTGCTAACATCCAGCACTCTATAACTCTACCAAAATCTTCCAATATCTGGATAAAATATTCTGACAGTCTGTCAATCTGTGAAACAATCTAAAAGAGAGTTCATGATATATTCTGTCACGAATACAAACTCAAGCAAAATCACAATCTGACATAATCTACTGTGGCATTCCGATCTTTCTAACCACTTCTCTGACATCGATCTGTGTCGTTTGGTCATGTTTGTACGTTATCTGGTACAAACTGATAGATATAGATTGAACATTCTGTCAATCTTAATCATATCCTATCACCATCTGGAAAGTATTGCAATAATTTTATTACGAAATTCATCGAAATATACTCCCCATGTCAAATAAGAAATATACAAATTCTGTAATAAATCTTCTTATTTCTATCTTTCTATCTTTTCTGTTAGCAATTCAAACATATCAGTACAATTTCTGCCAACATTTCAATACAAATTCTGTCATAACTGATCTAATCTGTCTATATCACAACTATCTGTTCGAATATCATACATTCTCAATCATCAAACTGAAACTGAATCCACCATGGTACATTTCTGACCCTATCTGTTATTTCAGACTTGGACTATTCGGTATAGTAAATCAGTTAATAACATAAATAAAAGAAAATATACCTACCTGGTATTCGGCTCTGACTATCGATATCAATTCTGTTATACAATTCTGAAACATTCTGATACCACAAGATAATCAGTTTCATATCTGTTACTCGACTCTGATTACTGAAATCTAGTTCTGAACATTCTGATCACATTCCTGAATTACTGTAACTCTCGAATTCAACTCTGATTCGGTTGGAGCTGTATATACTCTCCGTGATTCACAACAATCCGTAGCATATACAAATTCAAAACAACAGTAATATCAAATCAGAAACGAAGTATCAATATCCTATACAGATCTAGTGAGTTCAGTGAACTCATAAAACAAGGATTTTTGATAAATATCTTCATGTCATTCTGATCAACTGGTATATCTCATCTGCAAATACAATATGCTTTCCAAAACAATATAAGATGTCTCCAATACTGATTTAGAATAATAACAATACTCAGCAGATATAAAGTAACAGTCGAATAAAATAATCTGCCAAATCAGACAAAATATATCTCTGACAATTCTGACATTTCTGAAATTTCTGATCTTTCTGATATCGGTATCCTATCTGTCACTGATTGCAATCTCACCGGTGTCAAACTCACTCGGTATACTAACTTCAGATAACGCATACTCTGAATACAATCTGTTTCAAGCAGGATTCTTATCTGAATAATTTTTGTATACAATCATCGCAGTTCTCAGAATATTCAATACAATCTTCAGATATTCTCTTCAATCAATCAAATGCTGGAAATATATCAAAATCTCACAGATATAACAAGCATAAAATCATCAAAACATCTCTGAATATACTGAACATGCCCAAGAGTATCACTAAATCAGATGTACTCCTGGTCGGTACTCTTCTACTGATTTTTCAATTCTTTTAACTCATTCTGTATAATTCTGTACACTCAATATTATTCTGTACTGAATTCTAGAGTAACCATCTGTATCTACTTTGAATTCAATTCTGAAATATATCTTTCTACTATAAGTAATTCTAAAATCTTATCTAGCAATATCAGCCAATTCATATATTATTGGCAAATTTGCCAATGCCAGGCTCGATTTCAGTAGGTCTACTGAATACATAGGGATGCAATCTGCTCCTTTCTGTATTAATCGAATCATATACAACACAGATATCAAAAGAATTCGAAATCTAGAATCCTTATCGTGAAATCTCTACTCATCAGCCATATCTGGTCTGAATCTTATACTTTTCTAACTGGAATCTATAATAGTTCTGTACTTGTTTAGCATATTAACATCAATAGTGCGGTCGAATCAGAATACACAAGTACATTATAATCTAACTCAATCTTATTTTCATCTTAGTGTAGTATACTATATTCTACAAAAATTTCTGATATTACTCTTTCTTTCCCAACAAATAAGAATCAATACCACAGTACAAACAAACCCCACAGATACATCATATATCAATGCAATTCAGTCTAAGATAATCGTAGGGAATGCATTAGTATATATCAATACATATGCAATCTAATCATAAAGAATAGTACCTGTTGTGGATTCTGGGTCTGTTTCTCAATTACACGATGTTCCCTAAGATCTTCGGGACCATCTCTGGGGACAAACTTTAGCAAAATGCCCCAGCTGTTTACAGATATTGCATCTACCAAGCACTCCTTGGCATTGTTCTGAAGAATGTCTCCCTCCGCAAATCCTACAATAGACATCAGTATGGCTTGGGCTGGAACCACTTGAACTAGAGGAACCACTTCCCAACTTCTTGAATGGCTTCTTACGAGTTTTCAGCAGATCTTGCTTCCCACTCGTACTGCCGCGCTCATATCGAATAGGGGATTGATGTGCCTGGGGTTGCTTCACACACAGCCGTGTCAATTGTCTAATCAGACTTGCCTCAGCTCTCTTCGCTCTACTCAAGATATCCGCAAAATGGTAAGGTCGCTGCAGATTCATAAATGCAACTACATCCGAATTCAACCCTCTGATGAACTGATTCACTACCGCTTCATCATTTCCAGCTAAATGAGGAGCAAAACGCATTAGAGTAGAGAATCTAGCAATATATTCATCAATATTCAACTGCCCTTGACTCAAATTCTCAAATTCTGTTTTTTTGTCCTCTCGGTATGAAACTGAGAAAAATCTTTGATAAAATTCAGTCTTGAAGACTTCCCAAGTGATCACAGTACCACGTTGTGCTAATACTCCTTTGATTGTAATCCACCAATTTCTGGCAGCATCTCGTAGATGATGAAATACCAATTTAACTCTCTGTTCATCTGTACAATCCAGTAGGTCAAATAGTATTTCTATGTCATCAACCCAGTTCTGACACTCTTCAGATGTCTCGGTGCCACTCAGAATTGGCGGCTGTAATGACTGAAGTTCTGCCAACTTTACTTCCATCCGAGTTTCTGATGCATCTACCTGTTCAGCTGAAGTACTGCCCTTTTCTGGAATTCTCCGAGGCGGTATATCTGAATATCAAACCGGTTAGTACACAGTCTATACAATCTGTCTCAGCCCTCCTCTGATCATATACCTCTGATCGAGACTCAGTTCTGATTCAGGCTTAACAATTACATGCTGTAATCAACTCCGATACAAACAACATGTAATAGGGAAAACAGTAAATCATGCTAGCACCCATAATGTAATTCAACATTGAAATAAATCTCATGCTAGCAATCACATGCAAGGAAAGAAGACTCAATCTACCCCGCTCATTCTCTTCTATCTCAATCTAAAGGATCTATCAGTTCTGACTATCTCAATCTAAAGGATCTATCGCTCTGATACCACCTGTTGTGGGGACCCGGACGCTGATCTTTTCTTAATTATCTTTGGGATTTAATTATCAATTCAGATAAAACAGGGTCTAAAAATTTTTCTTTTTAAAATACAAGTGCGGAAGGTAATGGCATCTACGTAATATACATATCTGTATAAAACTACGTTTCAGTACAAAAATACAATAATGTACAATAGTCTCTCAATTAATCTAAGGTTCGACTACTAAAGTTCAAGTAATAAAACCTATCTATATCCAAGTCCGAAATCACCACGCTAAACTCGTCTTCTCTCATCATCTTCTCGACCCCGATCTTGCCCCACCTGTTTTCATGCACACATACAAAACAAGACAACAGCCGGATACTCCGATGAGAATAAATCCCAGTATAAAACATGGTAAGCATGTATAGAAACAATCTAAATCATAAAACATGCTATCATGAACATATTCAAAAGTAATAGATTTCATAATCTATAAAATCAAATCAAAATAAGCATGCAACTCAATTCAGATAAACATGCAGTTTAATCAAATCATAAACACATGCTATCATGACTGAAAGCAATAAAGATGGGTTTCATAGTCTATGATACCACATCCATAAACACATGCAGTTCTAGTCAAATCATGTCCAGACTCGACTCAACTATACCTCTAGGCATCCGGTTGTGAATAAGACGATCTATCACCTACTCTCCAATCGGGGTGACGGTACGTCTTATTTCTAGACTTCGGTCTGATCTATATCCACATCTACAATAGGAGAGTGAATCTTCCCCTAAGCCGTGATACCACCGAACGTCTAGAAGTTTGACTGTTTCTGTCAGACTCTCCTATCTTAGATGCCATGCATATAAATCTATAAACATAGCAGTAGCATATCAGCATATAAACAAAGCATATTCATATCAGAATATAACAATAATCTAGTATGTGATTTTGATGGGAAACTCAAATGGGATCTATTTGAGTTGTGTCTTCCCGAATAGCACATGAATTATACCTTTGTCGTCCCGGTCTGACGAAGACGATGACCTGTACTCAAATCTGTCCATATCGAATCTGAAATGACAATATCGAATACCCTGTATCAGTGAATAACTCAATACACAATCTGTTCTGATCAATACTTAACTCAGTACATAATCTGATCAATATCTGAACAGGATACAATTCAATTCATGTCATCGATATCACACTAAAATCGAAATCATATCTGAATCTGATCAATCTAAATCAACTGATGTTTTGACGGCATAACAATACAATCTGAATAACCCCGTCAGTTCTGAACATCACAAAATAATACTGGAACTCATAATCAGTGTCAATATAACTCATAATCTGAATACTAACACAATTCTGATATAGAATCTCAGTTAATATCTTTCAAAAATCATAACAATTACAGAAACGGTCTGTTCTTTACTCTGACTTCAATTCTATAATGTCTACGGTAGCAGAAACACCATATCTGAATCATATTCAGTTCTGACAATATCATAAATTCAAAACATGTCTAAACGTAACAAAACTTACGTCCAGTTGTAGCATTCGTCGCTAGAAACTCGGTACTGAATTCGGATTCAAATTCTGACGGACGGATTTTGCGTAACGTTCAAATTCCCGCACGTAAGGACTTAAAGCTTTTCCCCTCCGTTTCTTTCTTTTTCTGAAGGATTTCGCATGTTGATATATATATATATATATATATACATACATTGCATGATACAAGGGCAAGTGGCGTTGTGCATGTTCTGCACGTTTCGCTCATATGCGCGCACAAAGTCGCGCATATGCGCTAGTTATAAAAAAACTAGCATTGTCTTTTCGCGCCCATTTTATTCGTGCATATGCGCCAACCATTCGGTCCAGTCCGCGCATGTGCGCCAATTATGTCGCGCATATGCGCCGATCCTTCTGGACCGGTCGCGCATATGCGCGCCTTATCTCGCACATGTGCGCCGATGCTTCTGTAATTTTCGCGCATGTGCGCCGATACATGTCGCGCATGTGCGCCATTCCTATACTTCACACATAATGTGATTTCTTCTTTCGGCTCTCCCGATCAGATCCGTTTCGTTTATAATCACATCAATTATCATCTATGATTATAATAATCATTTCCAAATCTTTTCAGATTAACCGGATTAATTTCTCGGGCCTTACACTAGTGGTGGACCTAATTTGAAGGAAAGAATCCTCTTGAGCAAGGTGTGCTCTTGGAAGCTTGTAGATTGGGTCAACCCTTCAAGAGATAAGTTGTTTACAACTTGGTTGGAGCAAATAATCAATCATTGTGATTGATAGGTAAAATCTTTAAACACACTATGTATGATTTTGTGTTTTTCGTATTTGCTACACACTAGTGAGGGGTGCTTGGTTTTGCTCTTGTAAAATATTTTAAACTTCCGTTGCGCATTTCGGGCACCTGTAATTGATCTCCCCTTTCACGAAATTGACTTGGGAGGACTTCAAGAGGGTGTTCTACGACAAATATTTCACATCTGACGTCTGTTCTAGGCTTAAGAGAGAGTTTACGAGTCTCCGTCAGGGCGATTTATTTGTGGCTGAGTTTGTATAGAAGTTTGATAGGGGCTGTAATTTTGTTCCCTTGATTGCGATTGATGTGGCGGAGAAATTACAACACTTCCTTGATGGATTAATGCCCACGGTCGGTCGCAGTGTGATGCTCACTGATCATGCTGATTATACTACTGTTGTTGCCAAAGATTTTAGAGCCGAGCAGTCCGAGTAGCTAATTTACAATATTTGTTTGGATTTAGGGGGATCCTACCCCAAAATTTCATGTAGTTAATTCACATGTTGATGTTGATTTAATCTTGATTATATTACCGTCTTTCATTACAATTATTAAAGTGTAGCTAAACTTAATAACTATCTTATATTGCGAGTGAGTTCGAGAGAATAGCTAGTGATAGGAACTAGTAGCATAGTCTGTGGATCTACAATTTACAGACATATGAAATTGGATACGTGCCGATAGTCATAGTCCGGCAGGACGAAAACTAGGGGATTTCATATATCGATATGCAATTCAGTCTTGATAAATAAATAAAGACATTTAATTACTTCACTGAGTAGAATTAGTTTCATAGCTCGAGAGGCATGTTCCATTGAATAGGAAATCTTGTCGGAAGCATAGATCACTATCGAATGAATTATGTAAATAACGAGGGGTAGGTGAACTGAGATTCCCATCAAATTCATTTCACATTGAAATTTAATTAATTGGTCTAGATCCTACATCTCATTGGTGTAGTTTTGAAATAAGTATGAGCCAATGCATTTTAGTTGGTGATTCATCGTTCGTCTACAGGTAAAGATATCATATGTGACCTAGTGAGTTAATAGTGCAAGAAATCTCTGGCTAGAACAAGACATGAGCATATTAGAAAGCTATTTTATTATTTTTAGATATCTTGTCACTATTATTACTCAAAGATATATCACGTGGTGATTGAATTCATATACAACTCTCGATATACCAAGTTGCAGATTCGATTGGGAGATATGAGTAGAAGAAATCGTATTGTTTGCTAACCATAACTTATTGGTTCTTGCAAGAAATATCAGTAATATCTAGGGGATCATGGGACGATGATAGTAGACGTTCTTACTATGATCCATTGGGTGCAATCAGAATTGAGTTTTGACATTCTTGATCAAGAGGTTGATGAAAAGAATTAGGCTAATTATGGTAAACTCGAAGTAGAACATATGTTGTTCTAAATCGCATGAAGTTGTGAACACACGACTATTTGTATCCCTGAATCATTGAAAGTCACACAATTATTGAATTTATTTTCCTGTTGAGATAGCCGAATTCAAGAAGTTGAATTTGGTGATTTTATTTTGATGAAGATCAAACAAATTGCTTATAAAGAAATTAATGACGAAATTTGTTGGAACATTTCATGTTCGCAATCTTAATTTATGTTAACAAAATTTGTTTGTTTGTTTTTAATAATCTACCTTAGTGCGCAGACAGCTGAAACTGAAATAATCAGTTACGAGCCAAAACTGATGCTGTCGAAGACGCCAACTGAAAGCATCAACTGATCAACCAAACTGAACTAGTTCAACTAATGTGTCGTAAATGTTTTCAACTGAATTTTCAGTTGATAGGTGGTTCAGCAGGAGAACATCAGAAGCCTGGCCAGCCTAAGGAGTGTTCAATTGATGAAGAGCCCAACTGGAGACCAGCTCAGCTGAACAAGAGTGAAATCAGTTCAACTGACGAGTCAACTGATTTCAGCAGCCCAACTGAAGACCAGTTCAACTGACCAGTTCAGAAAATCAGTTAGGAGCAATCAATTGAAGATCAAGACAAGCTGATATAAGTGGAATCTAACTGTGCGCAAAAGTACAAAAACATTTGTCCCGTTGTATCAAAGCTTAAAGACAAAAGTGTTCCAGAAAGAAAAAGACAAATTTCGAGGAACAGATTTAAAATGCAACGGATACAATAATTGAGTCTCACTGTACGATCAAAATTCGCGCCTATAAGTAGAGGGTGAAGATCAGTTAAGAAATATACAAAAACAAAAGAAAAAGACACACTTCAAAGTCATATCAGCTTAAGAGAGAAGCATTCAGCCCAGAACGTCGACCGCGGGTGCGGTGCCTTCGGGACCGTGGTTGCGGTCTGGCTTCGCATAAAATTTCCTACCCTACTAGCCATCCACCGCGGGTGCGGTACATTTCTGGGCGCAGGTGCGGTGTGGCTTCGCCATCACCTTCAAAAATTCAGAATAAAATAACCTCAGGTGCGGTCTATGTTTAGGAGCGGGTGCGGTCTTCATTTCTTGCCACATTTCATAATCTCATCTCACTTAGTGCTCTCGTTACATGTCATGCATACTCATATCTTCGAATATCACCTCAATGAAGACTAATAAATCTAGTGCTTCTCAATACATGTCATGCATTCTCATATCTTCGAATATCACATCAATGAAGACTAATAATCTCAAGCCTTACATCCGTTCTTATTCAGATCGGGATCCCTAGACTAGGAATGAGACGAGTCATAGTCTCAAGGTCACAGAGTGTTATTTACCGTTTGATACCGATTCATTTTTCTGACTATGATACATGTTATGGATATCTGCTTCATGCTTTTATATCTGTTTATATGGTTGCATGTGTGCATGATTTATACTGGGAATGTATTTCTCACTGGAGGCTGTTGTCTTGTTTGTATGTGTGCATGACAACAGGTGGCACAGGATCAGGGTCAAGACAAAGACGAGAGAGGACTAGTTTAGCGTGGAGATTCGGACTCAGAAGTAGATCTGTTTCATTATCTGACATGTAGTGAATGAACAGTAGTTGTTATGATTTACTTTTGTACATGATTTGTACTTAGAGCTGGAAAATGATCTTGTAAATGAAATAAGAGGTATTTCATATATTGCGTACTCTTGTATTTAAAAAAAAAAATTAGACCTTGTTTATTTAATTGATCTAATTATTCCCTAAGATGATTAAGAAAAAAATTAGCGTCCGGGTCCCCACAGCAGGTGGTATCAGAGCTATAGGTCTGACTAGACTGAGATAGGAGCTAGTGAGCCGGGTAGAATGAGTTTTCTTTCCTTGCTTTTGATTGCTAGTATGTTTTACTGCTTTGAAATACATGTTTACTTGATTATCTGATTTGATTAATCACATGTACTATTGAAAATGAATCAGAACTGATTCTTGATCGGCATTAAGATGATCAGAGGAGGACTGAAACAGGTTTGTTGTATTTGGTTACTAATTCTTTTGGTAATCAGATATACCTCCTCGAAAAATTCAAGAATCAGGTGGTACTTCGGTTTATCAGATGGATGTGTCGGAAACTCCGATGGAAACAATGTTGAAGAGGTTTCAGTCATTTCAACCGCCGATTCTGAAGGGTACTGAGATGTCTGATAATTGTGAGAGTTGGCTGAATGATATTGAATTGTTCTTTGATTACCCAGATGAACGCCGATTTAGATTGATTTGGCATCAGTTACACGATGTAAGGGCCAAGATCTTGATTCTGTTAATCTGAGATTTTGATTATACTAATCTGAGCTTATCGATTTTAAACTGATGTGATTATAGCCGGGCCATTACGAGACCAAATCGGACCAAGCATATGATTTACACAACTTGGGGACAGAGAGTCTGGCGCCCGAGCGGTAGTTTTTAACCGCCCGAGCGCCAGTGTTCATTAAATATATATGATGTGCCGCGCCAATTTTAGACAAACTGGGCGGCAGTTTGTGAACGCCCGAGCGCCAAGGGTGTAATTTGAAAGTGCTTGGACAGAGAGTTCCGTGCCCGAGCGGTAAATTACCACCACCGCCCGAGCGCCGGCTGAAGTTTAAGAAAATGAGACACGTTTCTTCTAGCATGCAACGTGAGATGTATATATATATACATATATATATACGTATCATTCTTCAAAAATAAAGGAGAGAAACACAGGAAAAGAACGAGAAAGGTTTAAGGGAAAGTTTTAGAAAATCCTTACGCCTTTATATATCGATCCGTCCGTCCAAATTTAAATCCGAGTACGGCACTGTGTTCCTAGCAACGACTGCTACAACGGGACATTGAACATTGACAGACTTTGAGTCGAGACTTCGATTGTATCAGAGCGACAGAACGAAAGGTATAAATAAATGTTGATTCGGGATTGCACAACTCGAGTTAGGTTTGACTAGAGTTTCCCAAAATCACATATTTTATTTTATTGCATTGATATTTGCAGATTATCATATTGATATGTTTAGTCTATTGAATTATAGCAGAGCCATAGTTTGAGTCTAGGGCAGATCAGCCTAGCTAGGGCAGAACCGCCGAGTCTTTGTCAGAACCGCGAAGACTCTAGACTTACGGTGTATCGATGAGCTTAGATGTAGATCGACGTCTATTTTAGACATTCGATACAGCATACCAAAGTCTAAATTAGATCGGGATCCCTAGGTTAGAAATAAGTTGAGATAAGATAAGAAGTCATTGACTTAAATACATATTAGTATTTATTCATGTAGTCCGATTGAATACATGTTTTAATGATTGTTTATGCTTTTATATATGTTTTATATGATTGTATTGATACATTGTTTATACTGGGATATTTATATCTCACCGGAGTTATCCGGCTGTTGTCTTGTCTGTATGTGTGCATGGCAACAGGTGAGACAGGTTCAGGGTCACAGAGGTGAAGAAAGATCGAGATTAGAATGGTGATTCCGGACTTGGATATAGATAGTTTTTATTACTTGATTGTAGTAGTTGAACCTAGTTTTGAATTAGATGCATGTTATACAGGATTTGTATTATTATACTGGTTTGTATAACAGAATGATTTCATTACCTTCCGCAATTTTGAAAAAAAAAATTAGACCCTGTTTATTCTAATTGATTAAATTAGTCCCAATGACGATTAAGAAGATGATTAGCGTCCGGGTCCCCACAACAGGTGGTATCAGAGAGATAGATCCTTTAGATTGAGATAGAAGAGACTAGTGAGCGGGGTAGATTGAGGTTTTCTTTCCTGATTTTGAATGCTAGCATGTCTTACTGCTTTAATACATGTTACTTCTTTATCTGATTTGATATAGTAATATGTTTTATTGAGATTGGATCAGTATTGATTCCAGACCAGCAGTAAGACGATCAGAGGAGGATTGAAACAGAATTGTGGTATTTGTTACTAATCTATTTGATTACCAGATATGCCTCCGAGACGAGTACCAGAACAAGGTATTACATCAAATCCTCCAATGGATGTCACTCCGACTCCAATGGAAACGTTACTAAAACGATTTCAGTCATTTCATCCGACAACTTTGAAAGAAACAGAGAACGCTGTGGAGTACGAGAGTTGGCTTGATGATATAGAGATGCTGTTCGAATCCTTGGAGTATACAAATGAGAGGAAAGTGAAATTGATTGGACACCAGTTACACGATGTAGCAAAGAACTGGTGGATTACTAGAAAGAGAGCCATTGAGCATAGAGGTATGACTATTACCTGGAATATATTTAGAACTGAATTTTACCAACGATTCTTTCCAGTGTCGTATCGAAAGGACAAGGGGGCGGAGTTTGCCAATCTAAAGCAGGGACAGATGAACATAGAAGAACACGTGTCCAAATTCTCCACCTTGTTGAAATTTGCTCCACATGTGGCTGATAGCGAGGAAGCTACTGCTGATCAGTTCATCAATGGCCTGAACCCCGAGATTTTCACATTGGTGAACACAGGGCGATCGAATAATTTTACTAACGCCCTGAACAGAACTAAGGGAGCCGAAGCCGATCTGATGAGACAGAAAGGGGCTTCATTTGTGCCTCTAGCACCGAGACCACAGCAACCACCTCCCAGATTTGAGAGTGGCAGCAGCAGTGGAGGGAGGAAGGAATTTTTGAAAGCCAGGGGAAAGCAATTCAAGAAATCTGGCAGTAGTTCTTCCAGCTCCGGTGGTTCCAGACAGAGCCAGAGTTACACTGGAGTTTATTGTAAGACTTGCGGAGGAAGACATGCAACTGAGCAATTCCAGGGAGTGACTGGTAGTTGCAACATCTGCAAACAGCCAGGAATTTTTGCTAAAGTGTGTCCACAGAGGGGTTCCCAAAGATCTCAGGGAGCCGAGTCATCGGGATCAGCAGCACAGACTGAGAGATGGCCAGTTGCTGTTCACACATTCCAGCCAGCGCCAGCTCAGTCACATCAGAGGCCAAGACGTAGCCAGACTGTTAGCCAGCCTCCTAGACAACATGCCAGAGTATTCGCTTTGATAGAGGAGCAGGCCCAGGAAGCACCAGATGACGTTGTGGCAGGTAACTGTTCTTTATGTGGTTATCCCGCTTATGTATTGATTGATACTGGTGCTTCGAATACATTTATTTCTGAACGATTTGCATTAAGTCATGCATTGCCTGTAGAGTTTTTATCTACTGTAGTATCTGTCTCTTCGTCTTTGGGGACAGGTTTGATATCAGTAAATTCTGTTAAACATTGTGTACTACGGTATGATGGGCATGAGATTGAATTAGAGTGTATTGTACTGGGGTTATCGGATTTCGACTGTATTATCGGTATTGATATGCTGGCCAAGTACAGAGCGACTGTGGATTGTTTCCACAAGATAGTGAGATTCAGACCAGACATGGCTGAAGAGTGGAAATTTTACGGTAAGGGTTCTAGATCGAGAATTCCTTTAATATCCGTATTATCTTTGACTCGATTGTTATAGAAAGGAGCAGAGGGATTCCTTGTATATACAGTAGATTTACTGAAGTCGAGTCCAACATTGGCAGATCTGCCAGTGGTACGTGAGTTTGCTGACGTCTTCCCAGATGAGATTCCGGGATTACCTCTAGTTAGAGAGATAGACTTCAGCATTGAACTGATGCCAGGTACAGTGCCAATTTCTAGAGCTCCGTACAGAATGACACCAGTTGAATTGAAAGAATTAAAAGATCAGCTGGAAGATTTAATAGCCAAGGGGTACATCAGACCGAGTGTTTCTCCTTGGGGTTCTCCAGTACTGTTTGTAAGAAAGAAAGACGGTTCGATGAGACTCTGCATCGACTATCGGCAACTAAACAAGGCAACCATAAAGAATAAATATCCTTTGCCTCGTATTGATGATTTATTCGATCAGTTGAACGGTTCTTCCGTATATTCAAAAATTGATTTGAGATCGGGATATCATCAGCTGAGAGTCAGAGATTCTAATATCTCAAAGACAACATTCAGAACCAGGTATGGACACTATGAATTTATTGTCATGCCGTTTGGTTTGACGAATGCTCCAGCTGTGTTTATGGGATTGATGAACCGTATATTCCAGAAATATCTCGATGATTTTGTGATTATTTTCATCGATGATATTTTAATTTATTCAAAGAATATGAGTGAGCATGCTAAGCATTTAAGAACTGTGTTGCGAATTTTAAGGGCTGAGAAATTATATACTAAACTGTCGAAATGTGAGTTTTGGTTAAGACAGGTAGTATTTCTGGGTCATATTATATCCGGAGATGGGATATCAGTGGATCCCAGTAAAGTGGAAGCCGTGATTTCTTGGCCAAGACCGACATCAGTACCCGAAATTCGCAGTTTTATGGGTTTAGCGGGATATTACCGTCATTTCATTAACGATTTTTCGAGTATAGCTAAACCAATTACTCAGCTGACTCAGAAGAATGCTCCATTTGTTTGGTCTGAAGAATGCGAGACCAGTTTTCTGGAGTTGAAGAAGAGGTTGACCAGTGCCCCGGTGTTGACTATTCCATCAGGTACTGGTGATTTTGTGGTTTATTGCGACGCTTCTCACAGAAGATTGGGATGTGTGCTGATGCAACGAGGACATGTTATTGCTTATGCCTCAAGACAGCTTAAACCACATGAGACCCGTTATCCAATTCATGACCTTGAATTGGCAGCCATTGTCTTTGCATTAAAGATATGGCGACACTATCTTTACGGTGAGAAGTTCGAGATATATTCTGATCATAAAAGTTTGAAATATCTGTTTTCACAATCTTAATTGAATATGAGACAGCGAAGATGGCTGGATTTACTTGAAGACTTTGATTGTGGAATCAAATATTATCCAGGAAAGTCTAATGCAGCAGCAGACGCACGGAGTCGAAAGGTATGTTCTTTATCCTTATCGATGATTGGTGTTTCAAATTTGATAGAAGATTGTTGTTTGTCTGGATTAGCATTTGGAACAGATTATAGACCGTTGAGACTTTATACGGTGCAAGTAGAACCAGAGATGATTATGAGGATTAAGGCAGCTCAGAAAGTTGATCAGAATGTACAGAAATTAGTATCGATGGTTAGAACAGGACATCGATTAGAATATCAGGTACGTGATAACGTCTTGTATGTGAATAATCGTCTGGTTGTGCCGAATGTTTCAGATTTGAGACGAAAAATATTGTCAGAAGCGCACAACAGTCGATTTAGTATTCATCCTGGCGGTAGAAAGATGTATAATGATTTGAAAAGACAGTTTTGGTGGAAACAAATGAAGACTGATATTGCAGAATTTGTCTCCAAATGCCTGAATTGCCAGCAGGTGAAAGCAGAAAGAAAGAAACCAGGAGGTTTATTACAGAGTTTGTCCATTCCTGAATGGAAATGGGATCACATTTCCATGGATTTTGTGACACAATTGCCACGTTCCTCCCGAGGTTGTGACGCGATTTGGGTCGTAATTGACAGATTGACCAAATCCGCATGTTTTATTCCGTACAAGATGACGTATAGATTTGACCAGATGGCAGAGATCTATGTCCGAGAAGTGGTCAGATTGCATGGAGTGCCGAAGTCAATTGTATCAGACCGTGATCCTCGGTTTACTTCGCACTTCTGGCAGAGTTTGCAGCAGGCTCTCGGTACGAAGTTACATCTAAGTATCGCATATCATCCACAGACCGATGGAAAGTCAGAGCGGACTATCCAGACACTGGAGGATATGCTGAGAGCAGTAGTGCTTGATTTTAGCACAAATTGGCAAGATACATTGTCGCTTTGTGAGTTTTCGTACAACAACAGCTATCAGACGAGTATTGAGATGGCACCATTCGAAGCATTGTACGGAAAGAAGTGTCGATCCCCTCTCTATTGGGATGATATCGCTGAAGTACCTGAGATTGGACCTGACATGATCAGAGATATGACAGAAAAAGTGAAGCTCATTCGAAAGAAATGAATGCAGCACAAGACAGACAGGCCAAATATGCCAATGTTCGACGCAGACCGTTGGTATTTGAAGAAGGAGACCGAGTATTCTTGAATATTTCACCTTTCAGAGGAGTTGTCAGATTTGGCAAGAAAGGGAAACTGTCTCCACGATACATTGGGCCTTATGAAATTCTTGAGAAGATAGGAGATCGTGCCTATCGACTTGCCTTACCACCTTCATTATCCGGGATACATGATGTCTTTCATGTATTGTTATTAAGGAAATACCTTCCTGATGCTTCACATGCTATTCAACCAGACGAGGCCGAACTGGATGAGACGTTGAGCTAGGTTGAAAAACCGATTCAGATTATTAATCGTAAAGAAAAACAGCTTAGAACGAAGACCATTCCACTTGTGAAAGTTCAATGGACTCGTCATGGCACTGAAGAAGCAACCTGGGAAACTGAATCAGATATGAGACAAGAGTTCCCAGAGTTATTTCGATAATGTAAATTTCTTATACAGTTTTTGTATATACTCCTTATAGATACGATTAATTGCCTGTGATTTCGGGGACGAAATCGTATCTTAGGGGGGGAGAAATGTAAGGCCCAAGATCTTGATTCTGTTAATCTGAGATTTTGATTATATTAATCTGAGATTATCGATTTTAAACTGATGTGATTATAGTCGGGCCATTACGAGACCAAATCGGACCAAGCATATGATTTACACAACATGGGGACAGAGAGTCTGGCGCCCGAGCGGTATTTTTTAACCGCCCGAGCGCCAGTGTTCATTAAATATATGTTGCGGGCAGAATAGGTCGCGCCCGGGTGGCAGTTTGTGACCGCCCGAGCGCCAAGGGTGTAATTTGAAAGTGCTTGGACAGAGAGTACCGCGCCCGAGCGGTAAATTACCACCGCCCGAGCGCCAGCTGAAGTTTAAGAAAATGAGACACGTTTCTTCTAGCATGCAACGTGGGATGTATATATTTATACATATATATACGTATCATTCTTAAAAAATAAAGGAGAGAAACAAAGGAAAAGAACGAGAAAGGTTTAAGGGAGAGTTTTAGAAAATCCTTACGCCTTTATATTTCGATCTCTCTGTCCAAATTTAAATCCGAGTACGGCACCGTGTTCCTAGCAACTACAGCTACAACGGGACATTGAACATTGACAGACTTTGAGTCGAGACTTCGATTGTATCAGAGCGACAGAACGAAAGGTATAAATAAATGTTGATTCGGGATTGCACAACTCGAGTTAGGTTTGACTTGAGTTTCCCAAAATCACATATTTTATTTTATTGCATTGATATTTGCAGATTATCAGATTGATATGTTTAGTCTATTGAATTATAGCAGAGCCAGAGTTTGAGTCTAGGGCAGATCAGCCTAGCTAGGGCAGAACCGCCGAGTCTTTGTCAGAACCGCGAAGACTCTAGACTTATGGTGTATCGATGAGCTTAGATGTAGATCGACATCTATTGTAGACATTCGATACAGCATACCAAAGTCTAAATTAGATCGGGATCCCTAGGTTAGAAATAAGTTGAGATAAGATAAGAAGTCATTGACTTAAATACAGATTAGTATTTATTCATGTAGTCAGATTGAATACATGTTTTAATGATTGTTTATGCTTTTATATATGTTTTATATGATTGCATTGATACATTGTTTATACTGGGATATTTATATCTCACCGGAGTTATCCGGCTGTTGTCTTGTCTGTATGTGTGCATGGCAACAGGTGGGACAGGTTCAGGGTCACAGAGGTGAAGAAAGATTGAGATTAGAGTGGTGAATCCGGACTTGGATATAGATAGGTTTTATTACTTGATTGTAGTAGTTGAACCACGATGCATGTTATACAGGATTTGTATTATTATACTGGTTTGTATAATAGAATGATTCCATTACCTTCCGCAGTTTAAAAAAAAAATTTAGACCCTGTTTATACTAATTGATTAAATTAGTCTCAATGACGATTAAGAAGATGATTAGCGTCGGGGTCCCCACACACGAGGTCTCAAAGAGTTGGTGGATCGCAATCAAAGAAGCATTAGAACAACAGGGTACCGTGATTACGTGGAAAATCTTTAAAGCTGAGTTTCATAAAAGATTTCTTCCAGAGTTGTACCGACGAGATAAGAGCACAGAGTTTGCCAACTTGAAACAGGGCCAGCTGAATATTGAAGAATATGTGGCAAAATTCTATACTTTACTATGTTTTGCTCCTCAGGTGGCTGGGAATGATAATGTTGTAGTTGATCAGTTCATCAGCGGATTGAATCCTGAAATATCTGCATTGATGAATTTGGAAGGAGCCCATTATTTTGCTGACGCCTTGAACAGGTCAAAGAGAGCTGAGGCAAGTTTGATACAACAACGAGGAATGTCGTATGTTGCTCACCCCAGAAACAACCACTTACAGCTCAATTCTTGCAATCACCATCTAGATTTGATAGTGGCAGTATTAGTGGGGGAAAGAAGGATCTTCTGAAAGCTCGCAAGTAACAGTTTAAGAATTTAGGGAGTGGTTCGTCGAGCTCCAGTAGTTCTAGCCCGAGTTATACAGGAGTTTATTGCAGGACTTGTGGAGAAAGACATTCCACAGAGCAATGCAAAGGAGTACTTGGTATTTGCCACATCTATGAAACCCTTTCATAATTACCACCATACTCTGGCCAGAGATTTCAACCTACATACACATGATAACACATAGGATATCCATACCCGAAGTTAAGCGGTGAATCCCCGACTACAATGCATCGACTCCTATGTGTTTCGACAGAACACCCAACCTTGCCACCTGATGACCCCATGAGAGTCGGTAAACAAGTCAAAGTGTAATTCTAGCACATAGAGTCTCAATGTTGTCCCGGGTCATAAGGACTAATGGTGTACAACCATAAACTAGGACGTTTCCACTCGATAAGTGAGAACCACTTGGAAAGTCCTTTAATGGAGGGTTGTTCAGTGCACTCTACAAGGAGCACCTATCTGCATGTTCGGACATCACAATGTCCCCTACCAATGAAACATGGTACTCACATCGCAGATACTAGTCTCGAACTCTAGCGGCCTATATCCTTCTTAGTGGCGGCTGAATCGACTAGGAACCGTTTAGAATATACAGTATTACAAATATGAGTTTCATGATACTCATCATATGAGCATCTCATATTCTTTCTACTATTTGTATATTCAAGGGCTTTATCTATGCAACTAGCATGGGTATACAGATAAAGATGTGCCAAAATAATAATATCAAATATTACTAAAATAAAGATTGCTTATACATAGAGTTTCATTGTGAACACTCGGCCAACACTTGGCTCGACGGGCACCTACTCTAACAATCTCCCACTTGCACTAGAGCCAACTACCCATATGCTTTAAACCCATTGATTCGCGATGCTTGTCGAATAATGGTCCAGGTAAAGGCTTAGCTAGTGGATCAACAACATTATCTGCGGAGCCGACTATGTCAAAAGAAACTTCTCTACTTTCCACAATCTCTCCGAGGATGTGGTACTTTCTCAATACTAGTTTGGATTTCTGATGAGACCTTGGCTCCTTTGCTTGAGCTAAAGCTCCCGTGTTGTCACACAACACCGGGAGAGGAGCAACTCCACTAGGAATGACGTCCAACTCTTGGACGAAATTCCTTATCCAAACAGCCTCCCTTGCTGCATCCGATGCAGCAATGTATTCGGCCTCTGTGCTGGAATCCGCAGTATTGTCTTGCTTGGAACTCTTCCAAGAGACAGCAGCACCATTGAGCATGAATACAAACCTAGAGGTTGACTTCGAGTCATCGATATCGCTTTGGAAGCTAGAGTCGGTATAGCCTTCCAATTTCTGTTCTCCACCCCATAGACCAAGAACAATTTATTGGTCCTTCTCAACTCCTTGAGGATGTCTTTCACAGCTTTCCAGTGTGGAAGACCAGGTTCGATTGATATCTACTCACTACACTTAGTGCGAAAGCCACGTCAAGACGTGTAGATATCATCCCATACATGATCCTACCAATCGCAGATGCATAAGGAATGCTTTGTCATCGCCGCTATCTCTGCATCAGTCTTGAAAGACAGACTTGGATAGGGACACGCCATGACACATTGGTAGATGTCCTCTCTTGGACTTATCCATCGAGAACCGCTTCACGATGGTATCAATGTATGTGGACTGGGTGAGACCAAGCAATCTTTTCGATCTATCTCTATAGATCTGTATCCCAATACAAAAGATGCTTCACCCAAGTCCTGCATCGAGAACATACTCGCTAACCATATCTTAGTTGATTGCAACATTCCTACATCATTCCCAATGAGTAGAATGTCATCAACATAAAGCACCAGGAATGTCACAACACTCCCACTGACCTTCTTATACACACAGGGTTCCTCAGGATTCTTAGTAAATCAAATTCTTTGATTGTACTATCGAATCTAAGGTTCCAACTCCTAGATGCCTTCTTTAGATCATAAATAGATCTCTGAAGTTTGCATACCATATGCTCACTTCCGATAGATGTAAACCCTTCAGGTTAAGACATGTAAATAACTTTCTTAAAATCCCCATTAAGAAAGTTTGTCTTGTCATCCATCTGCCATATCTCACAGTCATACCATGCAGCTATGGCTAGCAAAATCCATATGGACTTGAACATTGCGACTGGGAAAAGGTTTCCTCAAAGTCAACTCCTTGTCTTTGAGTATATCCTTTTGCCACCAATCGCGCCTTGAAGGTCATAACCTTCCCATCCGCCCCAAGTCCCTATGGGAACAGTTCCCTCAGGTGGATCCACAAGATCCTACACTTGGTTCGAATGCATGGAATTCAACTCAGATTCCATTGCTTCAAGCCACTTGGATGAATCGGCATCAGATAACACTTCCTTGAAGGTCCTTGGATCACATCCATGGTTAGGCTCATCATGGCCCTCTTCAAGAAGCTGACCATACCTCATAGGTGGTCTCGAGACTTTCTCGAATCTTTTAGGAGCTTGTATCTCCTCTCTTGGCTCTTCGGGTGTGGGTTCTATAGTTGCGGGTGTCTCTCGAACCTCTTCGAGTTCTATCATCTCCCCTTTTCTATCCAATAGAAAATCCTTTTCCAAAAAGGTTGCATTCCTAGAAACAAACACATTTGTTTCTTGGGGATGATAGAAATGATATCCAACTTAATTCCTTAGATATCCCACAAAGTAATATAAAATGGATCAACAATCCAATTTATCTCCCACTACCTGCTTCACATAAGCAGGGCTCCCATATTCTAAGATAAGAATATTTGGGAGGCTTACCCATCCATATCTCATATGGTTTTTGCCTTTTGAATGGACATTTAATGGAATATCTTTCAATTTTAAGTTATAGAGATCGTTTTCAAGTTCTTAAGTACCAATTAAACATTCATTCTTGTAAATGTTGCAAACATCTTTGCTAAATAAACAAGAATATCCATTTTTATCACAATAGAAATGGAAACAATGTTTTTCACCAAAATGGTACATACAAAACATCTCTTAAAAATAACTTAAAATCATTGTTCAACAATAAGTAAACATTTCTTAAGGTCTTGGCAGCAACTCTTGCTCCATAGCCATTCTCAAGAAGGTCACACCTTCCTTAAGCATTCTACTTCTTCCCATCACCTGTAACCCATTACAGAGATGTGAGTCATAACCGGTATCTAATACCAAAGAAGTAGAGTTAATTGAAATGTTTACTTCAATTTAGAACATACCGTTTCCAGAACTCTTCTGGGCCAGATATTCCTTGCAATTTCGCCTCTAATGTCCAGGCTTCTTGCAGTGATGACAAACATCACTAGTCTTGTCAGCCCTAACTGGTGTGGCTGCCACAACGGGATTCGGAGATTGCCTCATCAAGGGCACGTTCTTCTTGGGACGTTGGAAAGAACTCTTCTTTCCCTTCCCATGTGGATCAATCTTCATACCAGATGAAGAACCCACATAAAGAACCAACTTCTCTTTCTTGATGGTGGATTCAAACGTAACAAGCATATTCACCAACTCCTCAAGGGTCGGTTCAATCTTGTTCATGTTGAAGTTCACCACAAAAGGATCAAATGAGCTAGGCAACGATAAGAGCAACACGTCGGTGGTCAACTCCGAAGGCAAGATCAGATCCATGCCAACGAGCTTGTCCACGAGCCCGATCATCTTTAGGCCATGCTCATAGACCGAGGCCCCATCTTGCATGCGCAGAGTGATCAGCTCTTTGACGGTAGCATGCCTAAGAGGACGTGTTTGCTCACCAAAGAGCTCCTTGAGGTGCAAATGAATGTCAGCAGCACTCTTTGCACCCTCAAAACGCCTCTGCAGCTCATCATTCATAGAAGTCAGCATATAACACCTGGCTATCAAGTCATGGTCACACCATTCCTTGTAAGCCTGCAATTCCTCAGGATTGCAGTCAGTCGGAGCCTCAACAGGGGGCGACTCAGTCAGTGTATATGCTACCCTTTCCGAATTCAAGACGATTTTCAGGTTTCTTAGCCAAGTGAGGTAATTAGGTCCAGTTAATATGTGTTTGTCGAGTATTACGGATATCGGATTGCGAATCGAAGACATTGTCAATTTGTACTGAAAAGTAAAAACAGATAAATGTTGGTGACTATTTTAAAATATTTAGTAAGATATGAAGTTTGGACTTTTACTTCATAAATATTTGCTCCCACTGTTTTGACATCTTTCACTACCCTCTAGTGAAAACGGGAAACTCCTTTCCTCAGTAGGTACGTAAGGTCCAATTAGCGAATTATGATCCCGATTATACAGCCAATCACAATTCCTAAAAGGTAGTTTCCCAATTGCATCACAATGCAACCCTTAACGTAAACTTTTGTCTCACGTTTGATTAGGACCCATTATAGACGTCGTTCATCTTTACGTGTCAAGCCTTACCCATCGATGTTGAACCTTAATGGACGGTCGCCATGAGTTCCCTCAATTATCTGAGCCGAAGTCATGGGAGTTCCACGTAGTTCACATCACCATGTCAATGAATGTCACAGCTTTCCGGCACTAAGGGCCCCCCCAATAATATGAGCCGAGCCCCGAGTACGGGTTGCGTTCATCATGCACCCATTGTCGATGGAAGACAAGGAAATTATAACCAATTTTATAATTCCCCTTTTCGGGCTTGATATTAATTTTGAATCTTATTCAAAATGAGGGTTTTTAGTTTTGAAAGGTCTCATCATTAATTTTATTTTAAAAACTCGCCATGTTTGATCGTATGTTTGCCGGATTCATGCAACTTTGTTATTATCATAATAATAACGCACATACTCATTATTTATAACATATCATGCATATATTATAAACAGTAAACAAAACAAGGATGATCAATCGCCCCAATACTAACGGACCGTGTGAGCTAAACACGGGCCTAGGTCCAATCCTAGGGTAAATGCACGGGATGCAATGCAACTATTACATTAGCTTCCAATATTTACAAGTCTTCGATCTTCATAATCATCATGGCCACCATCTTCCAATCTTGATCATCCACTATACTAATATTTACAAATAAATATCCATGGCAAATAGGGATACATCTCATGGGGGGTGGGAACGGGCCATAAACCAAGCCCACTTTAAATTTGATAATTATTACAATCATTCAACACAAAATATCCTAGCATACACCTAGCAAATTGGGCTTGGGCTTTTGATCATCCTTCATGCATAATATCACATATCATACACCATCAATTAATTATCACAATAATTAATTGATCCAATATTACATTTCTTGATCCAATCACTAACCGCCACGATTATAAACTAAATTAACAAAGTATACAAACACCTTTGTCTACTTTCAAATTAATTTATTTATAACCGAATTTCTTGTAAATCACCATTTACTATAAATAATTAAAGTCCAACTTAAATTATTTATTTCATGAGAAAAATTTGCAACTTTTGTAATTTTAAACTTAAGGGCCCAAAAACTTATTTTTCACCAAAAACATTTTGGCCTATTTAAAATCACAAACATGTTAGCCATCCAATGGCCCAAAACTCAAGGCCCATGACACTTTGATAATCCAAAACACTTTTGGAAACCCTAGTCGTCATCGCCGTCGCCGGAGCTCCGTCGCCGGATTCCGGCCAACATGCAAATTTTTTTTTTTATTAAAAATAGGGGGGCTGTTCGGGCAGCCCCTCGGGCTGCCCATGCTGCCCGAAATGGGCAGCCCGAGCTGCCCGAAATGGGCAGCAACATGCTGCCCGAAAAACGCCCCAACAAGCCTTGAGTTTCGTTGCAAATTTTCGGTCTCATGCGGTTAGAAATCAATCTCAACATAATATCTTGTAGTTGCTACACAAAATCGTAACCATAGCTCGGATACCACTTGAAAGGGGATCGGTTACGGTGACCGGAAGCGCAACGGAAGTTTTAAAAAATTTGATTTTTACAACAAAAATTCGGTCACCATGATTAAAGTGTAGCAAATACAAAAACACAACTATGTCATACATAGGATGTAAGAAAATCGTTACCTATCAACCTCTTGAGGTTGATGATGGCTCCAACTAAGGTGTAAACACCTTAGCTCTTGAAGGTAGACAATCTACAAGCTTCGCCTTTCTTTTGGACTCCTTTCTTCCAATCAAGCCCACCACCAACTAGGTAGATCCACCTTACACTTGCACTAGAAAATGTATGGCATTTTTCTTTGAGAAGTGAGTGTTTTTCTCCAACAATTGAAGAACACAAAATGAAAGAAAATTGGAGAGAAAATAGAAGCAAGTTTCGGCCATTGCATTGTGTGAATGAGGGAGGATGAGTTGTTTTGGGGGTAGCAAAAAGTTGATCCAAAAAGGTGCATGCCATACCATTATTTTATTCAAAAGTAATCCCCAACTCTTCACCTCCCTAGCATGCTTTTCTAAGTGGGCTTGTAACTTTTACAAGGCCCATGGACTATTTAAATTGTCTCAAACAAATTTGAGCCCAATTAGACTTTACTTGATTTTACTCAAGCCCACTAGTTAAATAATTATTTCCAATTGGGCTCTACAAGGCCCAATATTATTTAATTAATTCAACACTTGAATTAATTTAATTATTTGGACTCTACTAGGTCCACTAGTGTTTAATTAATTCAACACTTGAATTAATTTAATTTAGTCTATAATAATGTTTATGAAAATCACAATTTTCAAATACATTATTCTCTTGCCCAAATTTTAATTTAGGAACACTTCCATAAATCAAAATTTACATTTCTCTCATAGAAGTCGTACTTCTATTTTTCTTTACACTTATAAACTCATTTATAAGTCGTTCAACACATTGAACTATTTTCTCCTTTATAGAAGTCATACTTCTAATTTTCCTTACGCTTATAAACTCCTTTATAAGCCGTTCAACACATTGAACTATTTTTACTTCTCAACGGGATCTAGAAAGCTAGTACTTGTGTGGCCCTCAATGGTTCATTGATACAACTAGCCGTGGGTTCACATCTCCATGTGATTCGGACTAAACATGTCCTTATATGAGCATACCCTAATTGCTCCATTCTTACTTATCAACACCTTGATAAAAAGAATGTCAGAACTCAAGTCTGATAGTACCCAACCAACCATGTTAAACGCCTAGCAGCATCGCTTACATGATTCCCTAGGTATCAAATGATAGTGCCTGCAAGAACCATTCAATTATGGTTAGCGTACAGTACGGTCCCTTCAACTCATATATCCCGATCGATTCGACAACCATTGGTTTATCGAGAGTTGTCAATGAATCGATACTATGTGTCATGTCGTAGTTGCATCGATGGTGTAATCTATGAAACCCTTTCATAATTACCACCATACTCTGGCCAGAGATTTCAACCTACATACACATGATAACACATAGGATATCCATACCCGAAGGTAAGCGGTGAATCCCCGACTACAATGCATCGACTCCTATGTGTTTCGACAGAACACCCAACCTTGCCACCTGATGACCCCATGAGAGTCGGTAAACAAGTCAAAGTGTAATTCTAGCACATAGAGTCTCAATGTTGTCCCGGGTCATAAGGACTAATGGTGTACAACCATAAACTAGGACGTTTCCACTCGATAAGTGAGAACCACTTGGAAAGTCCTTTAATGGAGGGTTGTTCAGTGCACTCTACAAGGAGCACCTATCTGCATGTTCGGACATCACAATGTCCCCTACCAATGAAACATGGTACTCACATCGCAGATACTAGTCTCGAACTCTAGCGGCCTATATCCTTCTTAGTGGCGGCTGAATCGACTAGGAACCGTTTAGAATATACAGTATTACAAATATGAGTTTCATGATACTCATCATATGAGCATCTCATATTCTTTCTACTATTTGTATATTCAAGGGCTTTATCTATGCAACTAGCATGGGTATACAGATAAAGATGTGCCAAAATAATAATATCAAATATTACTAAAATAAAGATTGCTTATACATAGAGTTTCATTGTGAACACTCGTCCAACACTTGGCTCGACGGGCACCTACTCTAACAAGGTTTTGTATCAGTGACGTCTGTTAGATCTTGTATCCTACAGTATGACAGATATGAGATTGAGTTAGATGATATAGTACTTGGGTTGTCTGATTTTGACTATGTTATCGGTACTGATATATTGACCAAGTACAGAATTACCGTTGATTTTGCCAGAAGATGATAAGATTCAGACCGGATATGGCTGATGAATAGAAATGTTACGGTAAGGATTCTAGATCTAGAATTTTTTTTAATATCTACAATGTTTATGACTCGATTGTTATAGAAAGGAGCAGTGAGATTCCTTGTCTATTCAGTTGATTTACTGAAATCGAGCATGACATTGGCCGAATTGCCAGTGATATATGAAATTCCTGATGTTTTCTCAGATGGGATTTCAGAGTTGCTTTCAGTCAGAGAGATATATTTCAGCATTGATTGCATATCAGGTACAGTTCTTATTTTTGAAATACTGGACAGATAGTACTGATTGAATTGAAAGACTTGAAAGACCAGTTAGAAGATTTCTAGCCGGGAGTTACATTTGATTGAGTGTATCTATTTGGGATGCTCCAGCTATGTTTGTGGGTTGATGAGCCCTGTATTCAGAAGTATTCTGATGATTTTATGCTCGTTTTATCTATGATTATTTCATTTATGATATCATGAGATATTTGAAGCATATGACTGATCAAATCGAACATTTGAAAATTGTATTGCATATTCTGAGAATTGAAATGTTGTATACATAAATTGTTAAGATATGAATTTTGTCTGAGACAGATTATATTAGGGGTATATGATATCCGAAGATAGTATATCAGTTGATCTTAGCACAGTTGAAGTCGTGATCGGTTGGCTGAGACCGATAGCATTGTCAGAAATTGCAGTTTTCTGAGTTTAGCAGATCGGTATCGATGATTTGTGTTTCGAATCTGATTGAATATTGCAGCTGTTCTGAAATTGTGTTTGAAAACAGATTGTAAATCGTTGGGATTATATGTTGTTCAGGCCGAATCAGAGCTAATTTTGATAATTAAAGCGGCTCAGAAAATTGATCAGAATGGGCAGAATTCGATATCAATAGTCAGAGCAGGGTATCAATTAGAATATCAGGTATGTAATACTGTATTGTATGTGAATAACCGACTTGTTTGTGCTAGATATTTGGAGTTTGAAATGACAGATATTGTCATAAGTGCACAATAATCGATTCAACATGCATCCTGATAGCAGAAAAATGTATGATGATTTTAAAAGACAGATTTTAGGGAAACCAATGAGATCAGATATGGCAGAGTTTGTACTGAAATGTCTGAATTGCAGACAGATAAAGACAGAAAGACAGAAAGAAAGAAACCAGGAGGTTTATTATATGGCTTGTCTATTCCTGAATGGAAATGGGATCACATTTCCAGGGATTTCGCGACAAAGCTATTACGTTCCTCCTGAGATAGTAATGTGATTTGGGTCGTTATAGACAGAGTGACCAAATCAGAACGTGTTATTTCATACATGAAGATGTATAGACATAACCAGATGACTGAAATTTATGTCAGAAACATGGTCAGACTGCACAGAGTGACAAAGTTGATTATTTTAGACCGTGATTTTCGGTTACTTCGCACTTTTGACAAATTTTACAGTAAACTCTATATATTGGATTATATCTGAGTACTGCATATCATTCACCGACTGACGGACAGTCAGAGTGGATTATCCAGATCTTGGAGAATATGCTTAGAGTTGTAGTGCTTGATTTTAGCACTAGTTGGCAGGATTTATTGTCATGTCGTGAGTTTTCGTACAGCAACAGCTATCAGACGAGTATTGAGATGGCACCGTTTGAAACGTTGTACGGTAAGAAGTATAGATTCCCTTTTTATCGAGATGATATCCCTGAGGTTCTTGAGATTGGACCTGATATGATTAGAGATATGATTGAAAAGTGAAACTAATTTAAAAGAAATGAAGGCAGCTCAAGACAAACAGGCCACATATGCCAAGGTTTGACATAGACCGTTGGTATTTGAGGCAGGAGAATGAATATTCTTGAAAATTTCACCTTTTCCGAGGAGTTATCAGATTTGG
Source organism: Primulina eburnea (assembly GCF_022965805.1). Classification (NCBI taxonomy): domain Eukaryota; kingdom Viridiplantae; phylum Streptophyta; class Magnoliopsida; order Lamiales; family Gesneriaceae; genus Primulina; species Primulina eburnea. The sequence goes on along the minus strand of NC_133118.1, from coordinate 9,855,026 downwards.
CATGGAAAAGGAAGTTGTCTCCACATTATATTAGGCCGTATGAGATTCTTGAGAAGATAGGATATCGTGCCTATCGACTCACCCTACCGCCTTCTTTATCTGAGCTACATGATTTCTTTCATGTATCTTTATTACGGAAGTATATTCCGATGCTTCACACGTTATTCAAACAGAAGAGGCCGAAATGGATAAGACACTGAGTTACTTTGAGTTGTATTATGATATTATACTTCTTGAATTATTATTCCAGATTAGAATCAGAAATCGTGAAGAAAAGCCGCTCAAAATAAAGACTATACCGCTTGTGAAAGTTCATGGAATCGTCATGGTACTAAAGAAACTATTTGGGAAACAGAATCTGATATTAGACAGAGATTTCAGAATTGTTTCATTGCGGTGAGTTTTATGATTAACTTCCGTTATACATTTCTTCTGGTATGATATGATTACCTGTAATATGATCTGATTGCCTGTGATTTTGGGGACGGAATCGTATCTTAGGAGGGGAGAAATGTAATGTCCAAGATTTTTGTCCTGTTAATCTGAAATGATTTAGTGATAATCGGGGGAATTATAGACGGAAAGGATCAGACTGGGAGAGACGGAAGAAAACACGAAATATGTGCGATGACAGAACACCTCGCGCATATGCGCAACAAGGAGCCGCGCATATGCGCGACAGGGCAGAAGACCTCACGCATATGCGCGATAAGTGTGCACGCATATGCGCGCAATTTTGTTTTTGGGTTTTCTATAATTTCAAAGTGAGAACTCGTTTCAAAAAACATTCCTTTAGATTCAAAAGTGATTTTTTCTTGAATTAGGGAATGAGGAGTACTTGGGTTCTCCCAATATCTAAAAAGTGTAGCATGCCTGAATCTAACTGGGGTTCGCGGTGGTGGAGGAACTGGATCGGAAAAAAGAGGGATTCTAGTTGTAAGATATCTAATGAAACCACCGCTGGAATTGAGATCTTATTCAAAGAGAAAGATATCAAATATCTGGAGTTTATTTTCTCCCAATTGGTTGGACCGTAGGTGCGATGATTTACTTCACGAGCGAGGTCTCTGGTTCAAGTCCAGGATGGCCCAGCTGCGCCAGGGAAAAGAATAAGAATAGAAGAAGCATCTGACATTACCATATGTAAATTCGGGTGCATGATACACATTGGTACTCCAGTGCATTTCTCCATCGAGCTGTGCGGAAGTTTAATGCCATGTCAAGAGAACCTCACGCATATACGCGGAGGCAAGGCGCGCATATGCGCGAGCTGCCATAGGCGGAGACAGTAGGTCTCGCGCATATGCGCAGAAGTGGTGCGCACATATACGCGAGCTGCCGTGATGAAGACGCGCCGAGACTTAGTGAGGGCAGCAAAACGAGAAATCGAAGGAAGCTCTGGAAGAAAAATTCCTTGAATCGTAGAGTTGTAATTTTTGCAAGATCCGTCCGTCTGATTTGTAATCTGAGTTCAGTACAGTGACCCTCTCGTTACAGGCTTCGACTGGACGTAAGTTTTACTACGTTTTGTTATGATTTGAAATTATGATACTGCCAGAATCAAATATGATTGATATATGTTGTTCTTGACATAGTAGACATAGCATAATCGAAACCGGATCGAAGAACAAACTGTGTATGTAATTGTTATGATTTTCAGAACTGATATGATCGAAATTGTACAGATTTGAGATTATGATCTGTTATTGTTGAGATTACAAGTTGTACTGATATTGATTATGAGTCGTGTTATTATATCTGTGATGTTGAGATTGACGGGATTATTCGGATTGTATTGTTATACCGTCAAAACATCAGTAGATTGATATTAATCAGATTCACTATTGATTGAGATTGTATTGTTGTATAGTTGACATTGATCAGATTATGTCTAGATTTTAGTATTGATCAGAACAGGTTTTTAATTGAGATGTACATTGACATAGTATATTCGATATTGTCATTACCAGATTGAATATGGACAGAGTTGAATTCGAGACTTCGACTTTGTCAGACCGAGAAGAGAAAGGTATAAATCAATGTTGATTCGGGATTGCACAACTCGAGTTTGATTTGACTTTAGTTTGCCAAAATCACATACTTTATCTTATTACATTGATATTTGCAATTGATAAATTTGATATGTCTAGGCTATGGATGTATAGTCTAGTATGTGTTGTGATTAGTCAGTGGCAGGACATGCTAGGGCGGATAGGCCTAGTCTTTGGCAGGATATGCCAAGACACAGGACGTTTGGTCATATTGATAGTGCATAGGAGTGGAGCAACTTCTATAGCAAGATTCAATATGGACAGGACCAAAGTAAGTAATAAGAACGTACCGCCACCGCGATCGGGAGAGTAGGTGGGAGATTGTTGCGTTCTTATTCAGATCGGGATCCCTAGACTAGGAATGATTCGAGTCAGAGTCTCAGAGTCACGGAGTGTTATTTACCATTTGATACCGATTCATGTTTCTGACTGTGATACATGTTATGGATATCTGCTTCATGCTTTTATATTTGTTTATATGATTGCATGTGTACATGATTTATACTGGGAATGTATTTCTCACCGGAGTTATCCGGCTGTTGTCTTGTTTGTATATGTGCATGACAACAGGTGGGACAGGATCAGGGTCAAGACAAGGACGAGAGAGGACTAGTTTAGCGTGGAGATTCAAACCCAGAAGTAGATCTGTTTCATTATCTGACATGTAATGAATGAACAGTAGTTGTTATGATTTGCTTTTGTACAGGATTTGTACTTAGAGCTGGATAATGATCTTGTAAATGAAATAAGAGTTACTTCATATGTTGCGTACTCTTGTATTTTAAAAAAAAAATTAGACCCTGTTTATTTAGTTGATCTAATTATTCCCTAAGATGATTAAGAAATGAATTAGCGTCCAGGTCCCCACTTTAGTCCTTATGACCCGGGACAACATTTTGATTCTATATGCTAGCATTGCACTTTGACTTGTTTAGCGACTCTTTTGGGGTCATCAGGTGGCAAGGTTGGGTGTTTGTCGAAACATATAGGATTCGATGCATTGTAGTCCGGGATTCACCGCTTACCTTCGGGTATGGATATCCTATGTGATCTCATATGAATATAGTTTGAAATCTCTGATCAGAGCTTTGGTGGTAATTAAGAAAAGGGTTTCTTAGATTACACCATCGATGCAATTACGACATGACACATAGTATCGATTCTTTGACAACTCTCGATATACCAATAGTTGTCGAATCGGTCGTGATATATGAGATAAAGGGACCTTACTGTACACTAACCATAATGAAATGGTTCTAGCAGGCACTATCATTTGATACCTATGGAATCATGTAAGCGATGCTGCTAGGATTTTAACATGATTGGTTGGGTACTATCAGACTTGAGTTTTGAAGTTCTTATTATAAAGGAGTTGATAAGTAAGAATGAAGCAACTGGAGTATGCTCAAATAAGGACATGTTTAGTCCTGAATCACATTGAGATGTGAACTCACTGCTAGTTGTATCAATGAACCATTGAAGGTCACACAAGTGCTAACTTTCTAGATTGCGTTGAGAAGAAAAATAGTTCAATTTTTTGAACGACATATAAAGGAATTTATAAGCGCAAAGAAAAATAGAAGTATGACTTCTATAAGAGGATTGTAGGGAATGTAACTCTTAATTTGTGGAAGTTTTCCTAAATTAAAAGTTGACTCAAATAAATAATGTACTTGGAAATCATGTTTTTCATGAACACTGTTATGAACTAAATTAAATTAATTCAAGAGTTGAATTAATTAAACATTAATGGACCTAGTAGAGTCCAAATAATTAAATTAATTTAAGTGTTGAATTAATTAAATAACATTGGTTCTTGTAGAGCCCAATTGGAAATAATTATCAACTCGTGGGCTTGAGTACATTCAAGTAAAGATTTAATTGATCTCAAATGTGTTTGAGATTTCTAAATAGGAGTCCATGGGCTTTGTAAATGTTACAAACCCAAATTGCATGCAAGGGAGGTGGAGATTTGGGAGACAAATTTTTCAATAAACAAGGCATGTCTTGCACATGCACTTTAAATTTTTCAAGCACCAAGAAATTTTTTTCCTCCCCTTCTCTCCTCTATTTTCAGTAGATCGTTCGTAGAGATTTATAAGAAAGACTATATCCGCTTAAAATACGGAATAGATAAACCTCTACAATGTTTGAAATTTCAAGTAAATTTAAAGTTTGAATAAAAAATAATGTCTCATGAATGTGAGAGTTTCTTTTGCCTTTCCATATTCTCGAGTTAGTTGTGGCTCATGATTGTGGAAGTTTTTTTTAACTTTCCACATTCTTGAGTTAATTGAAGACTTTTGACTCTTCATATTCTTGAGTAAATTAATCTTACATTACTTTTGGTGTGCTTTTTGGAGCTTATAAATAGTGTATTCATTTTCTCATTTCATACATATAAAAATTATTTTTACAAACACTCAAGAGCTCTCAAGTATTCTCTTGCTTTTCATATTGTTAGCTTTTTATTTGGTCTCCGTTAAATTTAGGTGATAAAGTGAATGTACAATTTCAATTTGCCATTGTAGTTTCTTCGTGCTAAGTTGCTGTACGGTTTTGCCGTTGTATCTTGGGAAACGGTTGTCCGCCCAGATCCTCAAAGCACTGTCGGAGAGGACAAATATGTTTTAAGAAAACTGTATTTCGTACAGACCTCGGTTCAATTTATTGTATTCTTGTTGTTCTTTATACATGATATTAATACTTTCAACAGCATGCTCATTTTCATTTAGTTTTGTCTTTATGAGATAGCTTTCGTTTCATGCTTCTATAATTTTTTTATTAGCAATTGGATAACAATTTTAAAACAAATTTTTTTATGCTCATTACATGGTTTCTTGAAGATATGGCTTTTGAAACGAATGTTCAAAGGGAAACTAGTCATGTTGTCCCTCATGTCACTGCTCCTGTGATGCCTCAAGTCGTTTCTCATGTTGCCCCCAAGTACTGCTGTAATTGTTGTGCCGGCTAGCCACTATGAAAAACTAGAGAAATTCATTGGAGTGAACTTCAAAATGTGGCAACACAAAATGCTATTTTACTTGACGACGCTCAACCTGGGCATATTCCTATTTGGGGATGCTCCTAAACTCAATGATGGTGAAAGAGATGTTGAATTCTTCAGTGCTCTGGAGGCATGGAATCATTATAATTTGAATGGATTGGACGAATTCGCTCTAAATGTGTTTTGTGAAAAGAAAACGGTTAAACAGCTATGGGAATCCCTTGATAGAAAGTACAAAATCGAGGATGTCGGGGCCAAGAAGTTTCTTGTAGGTTGCTTTCTAGATTTTCAAATAGTGGATTCTGAGATGGTTATCAGTCAAATTCAAGAAATCCAATTGATTCTTCACGAGATTCACGCTGAGGGGATGACTTTGAGTGAATTTTTTTAATTGGCTGCTATCGTTGAGAAGCTACAATTAGCTTGGAAGGATTTTGTGAGGACCCGGGCTCTAACTCAATTCTTTTGGGATTAATTGGATCTTTATTATAAAATGTGGGTCAAATTTTTGCTTTTAACATTAAATCAAATGTATATAAACTAAGCATAAGATCTTTCTTCATTTAATTACAACAAACATAAGTACATGTTTTGTTCTAGTACATCCATACAAACTAGAGTTCAATACCAACTACAAATCACAAGTAGTACAAGTCTAATAAAAACCACTAGCAGTCCTCTGCGCCCGAAGTCGCCACTCTATCTCGATCTCATATCTGTCGTGACCCTGATCCTGCCCCACCTGTTGTTATGCACACATATAGACATAACAACAGCCGGAAACTCCGGTGAGAACAAATCCCAGTATAAAACATGGTATACATGCATATACAAAATATAAATCATGAAGCATACTATCATGAATAACATCAAAAGCAATAGGTTCCATAGTCTATGAAACCAAAGCAATATAAGCATGCAATTCAAATCAAATCATGTCTTGACTCGACTCGACTCTAGCTCTAGGGATCCCGGTGTGAATAAGACGTCACTGTCTGCCACCTACCCTCCCAATCGGGGTGACTGTACGTCTTATTCCTAGACTTCGGTCATGTCTGTATCGAATATCTACAATCGGAGTCAACTCTGCTCCTATGCGTCGATATCACCGAACATCTAGAAGTTTGACAAATCTGCCAATGACTCTCCTATCTTAAATGCTTGAATATAAATCTATAAACAAGGCATAAACATATCAAAAGATCTGAATATAAATCTATAAACAAATCATAATCATATCCAAGGATTTGAATATAAATCTATAAACAAATCATAATCATATCAAAAGATACACAACAATTCTAGTATGTGATTTTTTTGGGAAACTCAAATTGAATCTCATTTGAGTTATATCTCCCCAAAGTCACATGAATTATACCTTTCGTCGTACAGTCTTTATCGTAATCGAAGTCTCGATGTCGAATCTGTCAATATCAAATCTGAAATGGCAATGTTGAGATGCATTCTATCAATCTCTATTCAATTCAACACATCTACGAATCAATAATCAATCATGACGGTATAACGGCGTAATCTTTCGATACCGATCAACTCATATCTCAATACTCAACATTAATAACTCATAATCAATATCACATATACTTCAAATTCTGAGATTCTGCATAATCTCATACCCCTTTATTCTAAAAGTACAACACATTCGCATACGATAACATTTCTTTAATTCATTTACGTTTCTACGATGTCTATAATCTCAAGAACATATAATTACAAGCATATCAGCATTTCTCCAACATGTATACTCAAAACAAGCTAAAACTTAACCAAACTTACATCCTCTTGTAGCCCTTGATGAAAGGAGCAAGAATCTATACTTGGAATGAAGTTTGGATGGTTGGATGTTACACAATCTAAATTCTAAAATGAGAGAATCCTTGCACCTTTCTGGAAATACTCTCGGTTCTTGCTGCTGATTTCTGAAGGAAATTAAGACACATATACCTTATATTGCATGGCAAGGACAAGTGTTACTATTTTTCAACAAACACGTTGTACCGCGGGTGCGCTGCTTCTTAGACCGCGGGTGCGCTCAGCTCTCGGCAAACCTATCCATTTTCTAAAAGCGACGACCGCGGGTGCACTCATGTTTTTACCGTGGTTGCGCTGACCCTACTGGACATTCACCGCGGGTGCGGTAACTCTTCACCGCGGGTGCGCTTAATCTCCAGTAGCAAATCTCATACCCTACTGGACATTCACCGCGGGTTCGGTACCACACAGGGCGCCGGTGCGGTCTCTTCTTCAAGCAACAATTTATCTTTTCATTTTATCCACATCCAATCTATGGCATTACAGATTTCAAAACTATTTGAAACACAAGCGAAAGGAGATGAATGTTGAAGAGCTCATTGTTCGACTTCTCGTCGAGGAAGACGAAAAGAGTTCTGAAAGAAGATTGTTTTCTCCAGTTGCTGCCAAGGCAAATGTTGTAGAGCATGGCCAAAGCTAGAAAAGGATAAAATTTTCTCCTTCGAACAAAAAGAAATAGTGAACCACTTAATCTAATTCACAGTGATATATGTTATTTAAAATGTGTGCAAACACGTGGTGGAAATAAATACTTCATTACCTTTGTTGATAATAGCATAAAATTTTGATATGTGTATCTTCTTAAAAGTAAATATGAAGCAATTGAAAATTTTGTCCACTAAAAAAGTGAAGTAGAAAACAAACTTAGCAAGAATATAAGGTGCTAAGAAGTGATCGTGTAGGTGAATATGAATCTTCATTTACTGAGTTTTGTGTTCAAAATGGTATCAAACACGAAATAACGGCACCTTGTTTTCCTCAACAAAATAGCATTGTAAAGTGAAAGAATTGCACCTTAAAAGAAATAATGAATGCACTGTTACTAAGTTCTTGTTTACAACAAAACATATGGGGGAGTGTTCTAACAACAAATTACCTTTTAAATAAGGTTCCCCGAAAGAAGCAAGATAAAAGTCCATATAAGTTATGAAAAATAAAAACTTCTTCCTACCAATACTTTCTAGTGTGGGGGTGTCTTGCCAAGATAACAATACCAACTTTGAAGAAAGTAAAGATAGAACCAAAAGTTGTTGATTGCATTTTCATTGGACATGCTCGAAACAGTAGAGCTTATCGTTTTCTTGTACATGAATATCAAATACAAGATATTCAGAAGAACATGATCATGAAATCTAGAAATGCTTCATTATTTGAACATATGTTTCCATGCAAATCTAAGGAAAAACCAAGTTCTTCCAAGAGATCATATGAGACAATTGAAAAAGAACAAGATATTAATCATGAGATTGAATATAGGCAGAGCAAGAGAGCTAGGACAAAGAAATATTTTGGTCCAGATTTCATCACCTTCGTGATGGAGAGTGAACCTCAAATCTTCAATGAAGCACCAGATTCATCTGAGCCTCAATGGAAAGAGGCCATCCATTTTACAAAACCATACAAGAGAATTAGTGTATCTTCCTCCGAGAAACAAACCACTAGGATGGAAATGAATTTTCAAATGGAAAATGAAATCATACGGAATCTAAGTATAAAGTCAGATTGGTAATCAAGGGTTACCATCAACTTGAAGGGCTTGATTACTTTGATATTCATTCTCCTGTAACGAGAAAAACCTCTATTCGTGTGATACTTAAGATTTTTGCCTTGCGGAATATTGAAGTACACTAAATGAATATAAAGACAGTTTTTCTAAATGGAGATTTAGAAGAGGAATTTTACATAGAAAACGTGAGGAATTTTCTGCGACTAGGCAAGAAAATAAGGTATGTAAATTTGTGAAGTCTCTATATGTCTTAAAACAAGAGCCAAAAGCAATGTCATGAAAAATTTGGTAAAGTCATGATGCAAAGTGGATTTACATTCAGTGAATGCGACAAATGTGTATACGTAAGAAACACTGAAAATGATTATGCCTTTACGTAGATGACGTACTTTTCATTAGTAGCAATGATAAGATAATTAAATCCACTAAGAAGTTGTTAAACTCAAGATTCGACATGAAAGATTTGGGCTTAGACAATGTGATCCTTGGATTAAAGTTGTTATTGTATTTCTAACATATTTACTCATGTGTTAAGTTGCAAACACAAGAAAGAAACTGAAACTGAATTTAGCCAAAATGAACTTCTGGCGATATTTGGTGTTTTGATGATATCTATCAGCTGAATGATTCAAATGACAATCCTTCACTTTACTGATCAGAAAACGCAATTTGGAACAAGTCGTATTTCACTTCAGTTGGGAAAATCGGATGTTATCAAGGTTTAACTGATCGCTGAATTACAAAACGGAATGCACAAAAACATCAATCAGTTTGGGTTTGAATGGTTGAGGTATTTTGGTCATATATATCATCTCATTTATTGGAATTAAGTGTATCAGGCTGATTTCAGCAGACCAACTGAACTGAACCAGCTGTTGACCAAATGAACTGCACGACCAGTTGAATTAACGACCAGCTGAACTGAACAATTTGACCAGAGTTGACCAGTTTAGGCTTCTAGCAAGGCAAATTTGACTGTTGCAATTTCAAAAACAGTACAGAAACTTTCCAAACAGTCATATTCTTATGTCTAACGTATATATCCTTTTTGGGACCTATAAATAAAACATCTTGAATATCAAACAAGAGATTTTGAAGGGAATTCAAATCATGGGCAGTTAGCATGAAGAAATCAGCTAGTTTGGAGCACAAGCTCTTGTATGAGGATACATTTGAGATTTACACTGTAAATGATAAATTCCTCACACACAATCACTCACACATATACAAAAGAGTTGAACGTAAATATTAGTTGTGTGAGTCTTTACACAAAGACGTAAAACAATGTGTTTGTAGTCTTTACATATGAGACATTAAACAATATGTTGATTGTGAAGTGCTGCCTACAATATTGAGTGTTAAGAGTTCAGTTAAGCAGTAGTGTATGAAAAGTCTGCTATTCGCTTTGTTTAAAAGTACTAAAAATTGTTTTTTTTTCAAACCCTACTTAGCATTCGGCCGAACCATAAAATATTTTTGACATCATTTTAAAATAAATCAACCAACTATAATTTGAAAACCAAAGGAAATAGTTTAGCATAACATTATCCAACATTTTACTAAACCAAAAAATAACATTTGAAAAGTATAGCGCATACTATAACCTCACAAAAACCACTCATAAACATAAATAAGAGTCATAAAATATCTTTAACATACTTAAAATCATAAATCATAAACTAGTTCAGAAATTAGCGTGGGACCTCGGGTTATGTGCACTTTTAGTCCAGTAAAAGTCAACCATCAAGACCTCTATAAACATTACTATCATAATCACCTACATCAGTCACATCTAGTGAGTCTAAAGACTTAACACACCATAATCTTGATTACAAGTACTACATATACAGATCACATAAACAATGAAAATACTTGTACTTAAAATATCGTTTTCATGAAGATGCATAAACTTTAACCATAAACGTTTTCTTAAACATTTTCATGCCATCTTCAATATATTCACCATAAAAGTTTTCTTAAACATTTTCATGCCATCTTCAATATATTCATATACATATTATCATCAACATATTCATATATATATTATCATCAACATATACATATTCCTTTTTCCTTTCGTTGAATTCAGATCGATAATAGTGACTTTCGTGTTCTGCACGTAACCACAGTACCGGGCGGCAGGGACATCAGCAACACTCTCACCGGTCAACTGAGCCTTGGCCTTACGTATTAACATATCATATATACATATCTGTATCCAAGGAAACACGATCGTCGGGCTCCCACTGGGACCATAATCCTTATGATATTTTCAACATATCATTGTATTAGTCACAATTACTTCACATCCTTCAACGTTTTATACTCTCATCACTTTATAAAAATTTAACATGCATATAACGTTTTTCTTTTAAACCAAGCATGCAACATATCTTTTAACGTTCAATATTACATCATAAAAATCCATTTAAAATAAACGTTTTAACATATAAAAATCTTTAAACATTTAGAATAAATATTTTAAAATCATAAACATTTAAAATAAACATCGAAATCATAAACATTTAAAATAAACATTTTTAACATAAAAATCCATAAACATATAAAATTTCATAAACATTTAAAATTGACATATTAACATATAAAAATTCATAAACATAAATAATCATCGAAAATAATCATATTAGCATATAAAATAGTATTCCGGGCACTGCCATGACGTTTACTAATTTTTAGGTGTAAAATTACCGCTTTACCCATGTATGTAAAATTTCACGTTTTTAACATTTTCTTAATTTCATTGACTCTAACTTGTCCCAAATAATTATTTAAGCCTACATGAATTTTTCCATATTTTTATTTAGCTTTAATCGATGACTTTTAAATTAATTTTCAAATATGACATATTACTGCGTATTAATCCCGAATTAAACCAAACCTTAATATAAAATTAACAAATTAAAAACTTAGACTTTTATTAATTATTTGAGATTACCTATAAATTTTCATAATTGTGTTAAGCATAAAACTAGGCGTTTCCAATTAATTCTTTAATTATCGTTTTGTGCAGTGATAAAATCTTGATAAATCCAAAACTCCATATTTTGATCCAAAATTTTAACATTACATTTTTATTATTTATTCTACTTGTGAGCCATGAACCACACCCGTGGACCCAGTGTTTCTTTTTTTGTTCTTTAATTTTCGTTTTTGACATCTTATCAAACACACCGAGCCATCTCCTAATTTATTGAGCCACGCCAGAGCCACCTTGAGCCAAACCAAAGCCAACCCACCTAGGCACCCTCCTGGACCATTAGAACCCATTGGACCTGACCCTAAGCTCCAAAACCGAAGCAACACCTAAGCTACAGAAACAACCCAAAAATCCACCTAGTCACCCTTGAGCTAAACTCGTTGTTCCATGAGCCAAGCTCGAACCACAATGAGCCAACCTCAAGCCAGAACCCTGTGGACCCTATTGGACCCTTAGCAACCCTAGGAACCAACCAAAAACTCGAACCAAAGCCACAATAGCAGCTGCAAGCCATGGCCGAGACTCCTACTTGGATAGGACTCTAAGTTTTCTTCCCTTGCCGCTTAACCAACGAGCCAGCCCTTGGACCAGCCCCTCAAGACTCATCCTAGGACCCTAATACATGTCCCAAACTGTAGCCAAGAGCCCTGGTCCAGCCCCTGAATTACACCCTAAGGCCGAACACCTACAGCCCTCCCATGAGACCCACTTCTGTACAGCACACGTTTTTGGTTCCAGCCTTCTATCCAGCCAACCACACCCTAAACCACCCTAACTAGGATCATCCTAGGACACTAGCCAAGCCCAGAGCCCCCAGGCCGATCCATCTCTCTTGCACAAGCTGCTGCACATCTGCGCCACTTACTTGAAACTCACGGGTTGGAGTCCTAGCTTGCTAGGACTCCTCCCTAACCCCTGGTCTTGAGTCCTAGCCTGGCTAGGACTCCTTCCCTGACTCCTCATGGACCCTAGCTAAGCCCTGGTCCCAGCCAAAGCCAAGCCAAGCCCCATAACCCATACAACCGAGCCCAACTCCTCCATAACAAAAAACTGCTACCAGGTTGTTTTCTATAATGTTGCAGCGTCTTTGTGTGTGTTATTAGGACCCTAAAACTTGTATAAAATGTCCTTGATCAATACCTTAGCCATGGAAGCCCCTTAACACATATTGAACACAATTTTTGGATCAAAACTCATGCTTTAAAAATCACCCTAGATGCATGTACGAAAATAAATCAAGGTGCTCTTGTTTTTCGTGCAATTTCAAATATAAATACATAATATGGTGTGATGATGAGTAAAAGAAAAATATGGCATGTCTTTGCGTATTTTACGCATGAATTTACGTTGACGATTGCGAAGAACGGCAAGGACAACTTTGGCTTGAAGTTCCTTGAAGCTTTCGAATTTTTCCTCTTAAAATTTGATGTGTGTGTGTCGTGTATGATGAGGGTAGTTTGAGAGTGTAAAGATCTGAATGTGGCGTGAACATGTAAGGTTGAGGGGTGGGTTTAACATAATATATATTTAATTAATCCACTAACAAGGTTTAGGCCCATTAATTAATTTAATTAGGCCTATTTAGCCTATTAATGTATAATTAAAATATTTATAATAATCATCTTAAATAAGTTTGTGAATTTATATCCGGGTTGCCAAATGTTCGTATTTTTGTTTAAAAACCAACACCGATAAAATTTACGTCCTTGCGTACAAAATCACCTCTAAACCCATTATTTTCAAAAATATGTACAAGCATCAATCATATTTTAAATAATTAAAACAATTATTTAATAAAAATATTTTATATTTTTCAGCCATCGGTCTCCGTTCCTCGATCGCAACTCGAATAACTTTTAAAAATACATTTAAATGCAACAATGTAGAAAAGTATATTTCAAACATGTCAATATGTACAACATAATTAATTCATGCAATTAAAACATTTAATTAAAATACAAGAGAATTTAATAACTTGCGTGCATGTGGTTCGCGTGGACTTTTAAATTTTCGGGGCGTTACAGTGTAAGTCCTAAGCTGGGTCGGTTTGTACAAACAGTTGTATAAATCAAAATCTTCTAATGAATCATTTCCAAGGTGGAAGAAGGGTGACGTAGGAGCATTTAAAGTCTCCGAAAATCCATAAACAAATTCATGTCTATTTGTTTATTGAATTTAGTTATCATTTTCATAGTTTTAAACATGTATTGTTGAAACATTTTATGTGTTCTTCAAATACCAAAATATTACATATCAAGTGTTTGATAAAATGCTTCAACCAAAATATTTTTACTCATTCAACTTTCATATATTTTAAATAGTTTACAAAATGTTTAATCGGTTATTATGAATGATTATTTCGAGTGTCTTCCGCTTGATTTGAAAAACAAACTCGTTTTAATTCATCGGTGTTCAATATTTCAAGAACCGAGCTATTGTAGCTCAAAAATGATCCCCCTAATCGATCCTATCACATTTAAAACATGTAATTTTGTGATCAGGGCACTGATAGGATCGCTAACTTGACCTAGGTGCAAAATGACTATTTTGCCCCTTGAAGCCCTAATTGACCATTTTATCCCTAGACCTCAAAATTTCGACCCGAAGCCAACCAAACTCAATAAAACACCTCAAAAAATAATTATAATCATTTCCTAGTCGTAACCTCAAGTTCATCCCGTAAATTTTACGATTTGGTTTAAAACTTGACCCGAGTCCCGGTTTTAACCCGAATCAACCCGAAACTTAACCAAACTTTCCCAAATTTTAACCACTACTTATCAACACCCTACCTAAACAACCTAAATCAGACCAATTAAGACCTTCGTATGCCGCTGAAACCTTGCTGGAATTTTCTGTACATGTGCACCGAAAACCCTAGTTGCACATAACCCTCAAGAACTCGATCCTAGCCCAAACTAGACCGGAACAGCCTCGAACTAACCACTCCTAGCCCACATCTGGACCCTCATGGACACCTAAGCACTGCCCTCATCCCCATGCACGGGCACCCCTAGTTTCACCATGAAACAACCGATCTAGCCACTATCTCGTCCTAATCCGTCTCCTCGCTTTGATCCATGCATTTCCACCTTATCAGCCAATCCTGGACAACTCCAAGGCCTTATCACGGACCATTCACGTCCAAACCAGCCTCTAGAACAAGCCATGCATGGCTACTCCTCCCACTTAACCCGATCTAGCTGCAACGTGCCTCCTAGGATTTAAGCGATCGTCCCCTTTTCCTTAGACCTGAACCGACGCCCTCTCCACCTTATTCACCATAGATCTCGGCGTGTTTAGCCTCTTGGAACCTCATTCTAGCAGTCCCTTGCCAAAACATTGAAAACGTGAGGTACATGTAGGGAAGTATGTATATTTAGTGACAAAACCTTACAAAACGGATGCAACATGGTAGATCTAAGAATTTCCCATGCATAAACTTACAAATCAGCATATAATGATGTGAATGATAAGAAAAATGAGATTTAGAACGTGCTTTTGTGTATATACGTCCAAAACCTTAGAGATATTCTCGTAGAACTTGCACCGGAGAGACGAGGAAGGAGTCCTTTGAAAGAAACTTGAGAAAATATGGAGGATAGCTGCTGTATTTTTCGAAAATGGCTGGTGGAAGAGTATGAAGGGGGCGTCCGAGTTTTGGGTTAGGAGTGTAGAGTTTTTCGATGGTAGGTTAATTATAATATTTAGGCTGCGTTTTGTTTGGAGGATAAAATAAACTAATCATTAGTAAGTAAATGATAAAGAAAATGATTGTCGTAGAAATATAATATATAGTGTTATGTTTGGTACGATTTTTAAGTGTAGGATAATTTTGAATTTTTTGATAAAAGGACAAAATTTTCCTTTCTTATTTTCTTTTCTTCTTCCACTCCGGCGGCGGCGGCGGTCTGACGACGGCGACGTTCCGGCAACGTCGGTGCAGCCGGCAGTCATTGTCGTCGACGGCTGCCGGCCGGCCGTAAGTTAGCAGTCGACGGCAACGATCGGTGGTCCGGCGTCGGCTGGTGCTCGGCGGCTGCCGGCGGTGGCGGCGATGACGGCGGTTGGTGGTCGGTGGCGGTGATGACGGGGGTTGGTGGTCGGTGGCGGCGGTCGTGGCGGGAAGTGGTTGTGAGTTTGGATATAGGAGAAAGGTAAAATTGAAAAATTAAGAAGGATTAAGAGTTGGATAAATAATCATAGGGGGTGAGAAGGTATTATTTTAACCCACCTAATATAACCTAATCATTCATAGGAGGTATTGACTTGGTTAAATAATCACGCGTACCAAACGAGGGATAAGGTGGGTTAAAAAAAATAATCCACCTTTTCACAGCAACCAAACGCAGCGTTAGTGTATAATGGACCCTTAATTAAAAATAATGAGGTTAATAAAATGCATTAAATAATCCCATTAAGCCCAAAAACACTCTAAAAATATCTTGTTTAGGTACGTTTTTGAAAATATCGTCTGTACCTTCAAAAAGACCCCGACTTGCTAAAATTTTCATATCGGTTAAAAAATATGTCCCGTCGAGTGAAAATACCATACCAATGCCCATTTTCAAAAATTGCCTTTAATTACACCATATATTAAATAATTAAAAATAATTATTTAATAAAAATATTGTTCCTTAATTATCTTTGGTATTCGTTCCTTGTTCGAGCGCGAAATACTATTAAAAGCCCTAATACACGCAACTTAATAAACCGTGGTATAAACCACCTATCCATGTAATAATCATGTATTTAATGCAGTAAAAAATAATTAAAGACATGTTTTATACAAACCCTAGATTGCATACAGTCATGTTACGTTGTTCGAATTTTCTAGACCTTACAGAATATATGTATACGTTGTGATAGTCAATCTGCGATTGGAAGGGCACAAAATAATAAGTATAATGGTAGTCTAGGCATACGTGCTTTAGACACAATACTATTAGACAACTACTATCAATTGTTGTTATCTCTATTGACTATGTAATGTCAAAGGATAATATAACGGATTCGCTAACCAAAATATTGAACAGAAAGTTAGTTGTGAAATCGTCTAGGGGAATGTAGATTAAGCTTATAGAATAAATTTATGCGAGGGAAACCCAACCTATGTTGACTGGAGATCCCAAGAACTATGTTTAAGAGACAACCTAATCGACCTGATTTGGTAGACACTGTAGGGGTTTATCCCTAGCCCATTCCTTTGATTAAATAATGAATGTCGAGGTTAAGCATGCGGTTTTTAATGATTCTGATAAAATCAATAAATAATCACCTATGTAAAAGAGAGGTGGGGCAGCTTCGAAGAAATTTGTTAGGCTCAATTCTAAACCCTCTCGCAGAACCAGACGTTTGTTCGTGGCCAAAACGAACACGATCATGAGATCTGAATAGTATTGGGAGACTCTTGCGTGAAGTATTTCTTAATTTACATAAACGACAAAACAGTTCTAATACATCATGTCTACTAGTGTGTTAGTAAAGCAAATATATTTCACAAGGAGATGTTCAAAGGGTAACACATATATATCATATGCATGATTCAACTATAAAACTTTATCACCAATATTTGTATCAATTTTCATTCATGTGAGAGATTGTTAGAAATTCCAAATAAATTTAAAGTTTGAATATAAATTATGTCTTATGAATATGTGATTATCTTTTGGCTCTCCACATTTTTGAGTTAGTTGTAGCTCATGATTGTGGAGGTGTATTTTGACGTTTCATATTCTTTAGTTAATTAAAGACCTTTGGTTCTTCATATTCTTTAGTTAATTGGAAGATTAATTGAGTTAATTAATCTTGCATGACTTTTTGTGGGGACCCGGACGCTAATCAAGTTCTTAATCGTCATTGGGACTAATTAATCAATTATAAAACAGGGTCTAAATTTTTTTCTTTTAAATGCGGAACGTAGTGACATAAAACATACATATATACTTCTCAGTATATAAAAGTACAAATCCTGTACCACATACATTTATTCAACTAAGGTTTAAACAGCTAATGTGAAGTGTCCAACCCTATCTCTAATCCAAGTCCGGAGCCTCCACTCTAATCACGATCATTCCTCATCTCCTGGACCCTGATCCTGTCCCACTTGTTGTCATGTACACATACAGACAAGACAACAGCCGGATAACTCCGGTGAGAATAAATCCCAGTATAAATCAACGAAACATGCAATCATATAAACAAATATAAAGCATGTAATCAGGTAACAGATATATGTATCAAAATCTGACACATAAACAATCATAGGCTGTCGACAATGCTCATAACTCTATCATTCATACTAGACTCAATCCTAGTCTAGGGATCCCGGTTTCCAGATGTAGTGTTCCTATATCGAATTCCGTAATAGAAGGAACAGTCATTCCATTACTCGATATAACCAAATATGGTGTTCCTATATCGAATTCTGTAATAGAAGAATTCCAATCCTATTTACTCGATATAACCAAACATCCGGTGTCCTGACCTAACCGTCATGGACTGTAGCTCTATCGCTAATATCCCATCTTGAGACATCGTGCAATGTGCCCGTGGCGATCCCGCCACTATCAGGCACTTCCGTCTACAAGATTTCTACACTATCCTGTGACATAGTGCAATGTGCCCGTGGCGATCCCGCCACTATCAGGCACTTCTGTCACAAGATTACTCGTCTGATACCTGCTATCTATAATTCCAGAGAACAAGTACATCAGTCAAATCAATGCAAATATCAATGCAATAAAGTAAAGTATGTGATTTAGGGAAACTCAAGTCTAAACCGACTCGATCTCCCAATACCACATTGACTTATACCTTTCTTTCGTCGGTTTCTGGCTCAGTCGAAGTCCTGAATTCACAGTCTGTCTGGCAATGACAATATCAATAATCTCATGCCAATATACCTTTCAAATCAATAACAATATGATCAATCTGGATTTAATTCAAAATCAACGACATAACGGTACAATTTCAATATCCCCGTCAATACAATATCCTCAGATCACAGTTACAATCCGTAACCCATATCCAATACAATCCATAATCCAATCACAATTCAAATCTGTCTGGTATAAATCAATATACCCTAAAAATTCATAACAATTCCATAATTAGTCCGTTTCTCAGTCTGACTTCGATTCTACGATGTCTAACATATCAGGAACATCATATATGAATCCTATTCAATTATGACAATATCATAATTTCAAAACATGTCAAAACGTAGTAAAACTTACGTCCAGTTGTAGCCTACGTCGATAGGAACTCAGTACCGAAGTCGGATTCAAAATCAGACGGACGGATTTCTCACAAAAGGCGTAAGGATTTTCAACACAATTCCTCGGACCCTTTCTCGATTTTTGGCTGATAATTTTCGAAAGAATCATGATATATATATATAGCCATGCATGCATACGGCGAGGTGGCCTCATCTTTGCAAAACACGTCGCACCGCGGGTACGCTACATTCCGGACCGCGGGTGCGCTCAGCGTACTGATCCACATTCATTTTCCAGACACTATGATCGCGGGTGCGGTCTTGTTTGCACCGCGGGTGCGGTCTTGTTTCTTACCGCGGGTGCGGTCACCCTACTGTATCAATTTTCAAAATTCCAGTAGCACGACCGCGGGTGCGGTGCTTCTCCTACCGCGGGTGCGGTCCTGCATCCAATATTTTTTTCATAATTCCGTTTTCAAATACGTTTCTCGGTGTCCCGATTAATCCCTTCCTAATCACATGAAATTACACTTCAATCATCATTAATTACAGTGACTAATTACCGGGCATTACATTTCTCCCCCCCTAAGATATGATTTCGTCCTCGAAATCACAGATAGTCAAATCATATCATTAAGAGAGAATGTAATTAAAGTCGAATAAAATTTACATCAGTGAAATAATGCTGGGAATTCTTGTCTCATATCTGATTCAGTCTCCCAAGTGGCTTCTTTGATGCCATGACGAGTCCATTGAACTTTCACAAGAGGAATTGCTTTGTTCTGAGCTGTTTTTCTTTACGATCGATAATCCGGATCGGTTTCTCGACATAAGTCAATGTCTCATCCAGCTCGGTCTCGTCTGGCTGAATAACGTGAGAATCATCGGGGAGATATTTCCGCAGCATAGATACATGAAATACATCATGTATTCCAGATAATGAAGGCGGCAAGGCAAGTCGATAAGCACGATCTCCTATCTTTTCAAGAATCTCATATGGACCCACATATCTTGGAGACAATTTCCCTTTCTTGGCAAATCTGACAATACCTCTGACGATCGTCTTCTGAGGTTGGCATATTTGGCTTGTCGGTCCTGAGCTGCCTTCATTTTCTTCTGAATAAGTTTCACTTTTTCAGTCATATCTCTGATCATGTCAGGTCCAGTCTCAGGAACTTCAGAGATATCATCCCAATAAAGAGGGGATCGACACTTCTTTCCGTACAATGCTTCGAAAGGAGCCATCTCAATACTCGTTTGATAGCTATTATTGTACGAAAATTCACAAAGAGGCAATGCATCTTGCCAATTAGTGCTAAAATCCAGCACTATAGCTCTTAGCATATCTTCCAAGGTCTGAATCGTCCGTTCTGACTGTCCATCAGTCTGAGGATGATATGCGGTACTTAGATGTAACTTCGTACCAAGAGCTTGCTGCAAACTCTGCCAGAAGTGTGAAGTAAACCGAGGATCACGGTCTGAAACAATCGACTTCAGCACTCCGTGCAGTCTAACAACTTCTTTGACATAAATATCGGCCATCTGATCATATCTATAGGTCATTTTGTATGGAATAAAACAAGCGGATTTGGTTAATCGATCAATCACGACCCAAATCGCATCACAACCTCGGGAGGATCACAGTAACTGCGTCACAAAATCCATGGAAATGTGATCCCACTTCCATTCAGGAATGGACAAACTCTGCAACAATCCTCCTAGTTTCTTTCTTTCAGCTTTCACCTGTTGGCAATTCAGACACTTGGCTACAAATTCAGTCACATCAGATTTCATTTGTTTCCACCAATACTGTGCCTTTAAATCATTGTACATTTTCCTGCCCCCAGGATGAATGCTAAAACGACTGTTGTGCGCCTCTGTCAGTATTTGCTGTCTCAATTCTGAAACATTTGGCACAACAAGACGATTATTCACATACAAAACACTATTCCGTACCTGATATTCCGATTGATGACCAGCTCTGACCATTGCAATCGAATTCTGTACGTTCTGATCAACTTTATGTGCCTCTTTGATTTTCAATATCAACTCTGGTTCCACTTGAATCGTATGTAATCTCAGAGGCTGGCAATCTGTTTCAAAAGCTAATCCAGACAAACAGCAGTCTTGTATCAAATTCGAGACACCTATCGTCGATAAGGATAGTGCACATACCTTTCGACTCAGCGCATCTGCTGCTGCATTGGACTTCCCCGGATAGTATTTGATTTCACAATTAAAGTCTTTCAGTAAATCCAGCCATCTCCGCTGTCTCATATTCAGCTCTGATTGCGAAAACAGATATTTCAAGCTTTTATGATCAGAATAGATTTCGAATTTCTCACCGTACAAATAATGCCGCCATATCTTCAATGCAAAGACTATGGCTGCCAATTCAAGATCATGAATTGGGTAACGAGTTTCATTGGATTTCAGCTGTCTCGAGGCATAAGCAATCACATGCCCCCCGCTGCATCAAAACACAACCCAATCCTCGGTGAGAGGCATCACAATAAACCACAAAGTCACCAGTACCTGAAGGAATCGTCAACACAGGCGCACTGGTCAATCTTTTCTTCAATTCCAGAAAACTGGATTCACAGTCTTCTGACCAAACAAACGGAGCATTCTTCTGAGTTAACTGCGTAATCGGTTTGGCAATACTCGAAAAATCTTTAATGAATCGGCGATAATATCCTGCCAAACCCATAAAACTGCGAATCTCTGGCACAGATGTAGGTCTCGGCCAACTAATCACGGCTTCAACCTTACTGGGATCAACTGATATACCGTCTCCCGATATAATGTGACCCAAAAACACAACCTGTTTCAGCCAAAACTCGCATTTCGAAAATTTAGCATACAGTTTCTCTGCCCTCAAAATTCTCAACACAGTCCTCAGATGATTAGCATGTTCAATCATATTCTTTGAATAAATCAATATATCATCAATGAATATGATAACAAAATCATCCAAATATTTCTGAAAGACGCGGTTCATCAATCCCATAAATACCGCCGGTGCATTGGTCAAACCAAATGGCATGACAATAAATTCATAGTGTCCATACCTGGTTCTGAATGCTAACTTTGAGATATCAGACTCCCTGACTCTCAGTTGATGGTATCCAGATCTCAAGTCGATCTTGGAATACACTGAATAACCCTGCACCTGATCAAACAGATCATCAATACGAGGCAATGGATATTTATTCTTTACCATTGCCTTGTTCAGTTGCCGGTAGTCGATACAAAGTCTCATCGACCCGTCTTTCTTCCTCACGAACAGTACTGGAGCACCCCAAGGAGATTCACTCGGTCTGATATACCCCTTGGCCAATAAATCCTCCAACTGTTCTTTCAATTCTTTCAACTCGATCGGTGCCATTCGGTATGGAGCTCTCAAAATCGGAACTGTTCCTGGCATTAACTCAATGCTGAAGTCTATCTCTCGAATCGGAGGCAATCCAGGATTCTCATCTGGAAAGACATCAGCAAACTCACACACCACTGGCAAATCCGCCAATGACGGGCTCGATTTCAGTAAATCAACTGAATATACCAGGAATCCATCCGCTCCCTTCTGCAATAATCGAGTCAAATTCATTGCGGATATCAAAAGAATTCTAGCACGAGAACCCTTACCATAAAATTTCCACTCCTCAGCCATCTCAGGTCTGAATCGAACTATCTTGTGGAAGCAATCGACTGTAGCTCGGTACTTGGTCAACATATCGATACCGACAATACAATCAAAATCAGATAAACCAAGCACAATACAGTCTAACTCAATCGTATACTCATCGTACTGCAGTATACACGATTTAACAGATTTTACTGATATCAAACCTGTTCCTAACGGAGACGTGACAGATACTACAGTGGCTAATGACTCAACAGGCAATGTGTGCATTAATGCAAATCTCTCCGAAATAAAGGTATGAGATGCACCCGTATCAATCAATACATATGCAGGATAACCAGAAATAAAACAGTTGCCTGCCACAACATCATCAGGTGCATCCTGTGCCTGCTCCTCGGTCAAAGCAAAAACTCTGGCCTGCTGTCTCGGAGGCTGGCTCACTGTCTAGCCCCCTCCTGGCCTCTGCTGTGACTGTGAAGACGGTGCTGGCTGAAAATTATGCACGGCAGATGGTCGTCTACCTGCCTGAGTCACTGATCCCGATGACTCAGCTGCCTGTGATCCCTGGGCACTCCTCTGGGGACACACTCGGGCAAAGTGTCCTTGCTGTCTACAAATACGACAGCTACCAACCACTCCTCGGCACTGATCTGTGGAATGCCTCCCTCCACAAGTACCACAGTATGGTCCTGTATAACTCTGACCCTGACCGGTCTGTCTAGAGCCACTCGAACTGGACGAGCTAGTTCCTGATTTCTTGAATTGCTTCCCTCTAGCCTTCAAGAAATCCCTCTTCCTGCTACTGCTGCTGCCACCTTCAAATCGAGGAGGTGGTTGTTGTTGTCCCGGTACTGGAAGCACAAACGAAGCCTCTCTCTGTCTCATCGGACCGGCTTCAGCTCCCTTAGCTCGGTTCAAGGCATCGGTAAAATTGTTTGGCCTCCCGGTATTCACCAAGGTAAAGATTTCAGGATTTAGGCCATTTATGAATTGGTCCGCAACGGCCTCATCATGTTCAGCTACGTGGGGAGCAAATCGGAGCAGTGTAGAGAACTTAGCCACATAGTCCTCAATGTTTAACTGGCCTTGTCTCAAGTTTGCAAACTCGGCTCCCTTGTCCTTCCTATAAGATACTGGAAAAAACCGTAGATAGAATTCAGACTTAAACACAATCCAGGTAATGGCCGTACCTCGTTGTTCCAATGCCCGTTTCGTCGTGATCCACCAGTGTTTAGCAACATCATGCAACTGGTGTTCGATCAGTTTCACCCTCTTTTCCTCAGTATATTCCAAAGATTCGAACATCGCTTCAATATCGTCCAACCAACTTTCACATTCCACGGAATTCCCCGTTCCTTTCTGTGGATCCCTTAGCTCCTAATTGTTATTACAACACAATCTGATTAGGGTTAAGTAATCACAGCGGAAAACGAGTTTAAAATTTCTTTACAATGAGCCCAAAATATCTCTTCTGATATTTAAATACTAAAAATAGTATCTAATTTCAAATCATAAAACACGCCCACACGTAATCAAAACCAATCACATACAAACAACTCATATCCTCGGGACATGCCCTGGTATATAGATACATATACATATATACTGGGAACAAGACATAAACATAAAACCTCTGCCCAAGCTGTGGCTCCCTCCAGAAGTACCATCTCCGGTCTCCTGATAACCTGGAGTACCTGCCATTGTCCACACACAAAGACAAGAACAGCCCCCCCTTGGGGGTGAGCAAAGCTCCGTATGGAACAACCAATCATATATACCACAGATATCTAAACAATGATATATGGTATGCAATGCATGTATGTCGTGGAGGTATCAGGTCAAATGACCATCCACTGAGCACATGTCAGAATCAATCGAATCGCTATCAAATCAAATCAATGCTCGAGCTGGCACACCGGCCGATATGGGAATACACGTATGATAGCGTCGACGAAGCGCCATCAATCCCACATCTCATATCCAATCATATGGGGCCACAATTGTCTATGCTTTACGGGTCATATAATACCGGCATAGCGATTGTGTTCACAAACCCCGGAATCCAATCAAGTCATATCAGGGTATCCAAGGATCATAGCTCAACGTGCATGTCATGTATCGATGTATGCATAAAATGATGTGTGTTAACAAAACATTTATTTTATACATCGATACGAAAATCTCAATGTCATGTATGCCACCTCAAATCAACAATTAAGGCATATAGACACATAATCTCATTCCAATCAATCCGACATATATCATATAATACAGATACCTGTCGTATGTTACCCGGTCGCAACATACCTCAATTCTTCGTTTCCAGTTGATGTAGCCTGAAGATATTGATATTACACTTTATCTACATCAATAACATACTCATTCCAATCAACAACATACTCCAAAATCATTAATATGAGTTTCAAATATCATTTGAAACTTCAAAAATTCATATCAAATAAAAATCATATCATAATTCAATTCCGACTTCAAAACTTAGTTTCTTGTCGGTTATTCTATCGCATATATTTATCAGAATTAAAAACAACTGACAAATAATTCTCCGATCTCAATCCAACTATTAAAATTCTCTAATTATAATAAATTAAGAATAATTCAAAGTAACATCACTATAATCATCTCTTCTTCGTTAAAATCATACACTATTTAACAATCTTCAATTTCTGTATGATTTGACAATTTATCGGATTTATTCCAAAAATCGACGAATTTGAAACATCATCAAAAATATAAAATTTATACCTCAAATCGAAGACCTCGTGTCAACGATCCCAGAACTGAAGTCGGTTCGTCGATTAGATAAACCGATAAGTCACACGATCGAAAAGAAAAATCGAAATCTTTAATCCCTCACCTCTCTTCCCCTCTCTCGTAACTCTCTGTGAAATGAAATGAATTCTACGGAATTCATTTCATATTTATCATTTTTTTTATTATATTAATAATATAATATAATATAATATATACTATTTAAAATTTTAACGTCGATATATCCCTTTGGATCAGTCAAACGATCCAATTTCTCAAAACTCAAAACATGAAACTTCTCAATCTTTGAGTTTTCTACGTCATATCCAAATTTCAAATCATTTGGACTTCATATGAAAAAGATATGTCACTATTTACCATTTTGCCCTTAAAATTAATTCATTATTTTTCAACTTATTTACGAAAATGCCATCAAAATAAATTGAATATTTTTCAACTTATTTACTAATATGCCATCAAAGCTATTTTAGTCTCGGGGTCTCACATTTCTCCCCCTCTTAAAAGATTTCGTCCTCGAAATCTCAAACATCTCTATATACATAACATTGGCAAACATACATATGTCACCAGTTATAGTACATATCAAAACTAAAATCAGTAAAAGGATCAGAATACATCGAATACAATGGAACAGATGTCATAGAATCAAACAAATGCGGATATGAATCTCGCATCTTGCTCTCCAATTCCCACGTTGATTCTTCAACACCATGTCGTGTCCATTGCACTCGTGCTAGAGGAATCGATTTATTTCTCAATATCTTTTCTTTTCGATCCATAATGCGAACAGGTTGTTCGACATAGGAAAGAGAATGATCAAGTTCAACCTCATCAGGTGCAAATACATGTGATGGATCTGGTTCATATTTCCTCAACATAGAAACATGAAACACATCGTGAATCGCAGATAGAGCTGGTGGCAATGCCAATCAATACGCAAGATCACCAACTCGATCGAGAATCTCGTATGGACCAACATAACGAGGAGATAACTTCCTTCGCATGCCAAATCGAACAGTGCCTCTAAAGGGAGATATTTTGAAGAACACTCTGTCACCTTTCTGGAATTCCAAGGGTCGTCTTCGTTTATTCGCATAACTCGTTTGACTATCTTGAGCAGCTTTCATCCGCTGCCGAATCAACTGAACCTTATCGTTCATTTCCTATATCATTTCAGGTCCAGTCAATTGTCTCTCACCAATCTCATCCCAGAATAACGGTGATCTACATCGTCTCCCATATAGAGCTTCAAACGGTGCCATACCGATACTCGTCTGAAAGCTATTATTATACGAAAATTCAACCAATGGTAAGGCGTCTTGCCATCCCATTCTGAAGTCCATCACAATCTCATGCAACATATCCTCTAAATTTTGAATCGTACGCTCAGTCTGGCCATCAGTTTGAGGATGATAAGCAGTAATCATAGCCAAACGCGTACCCATCGCTTCTTGAAAACTACCCCAGAATTTAGAAGCAAACCTGGGATCACGATCAGATACAATTGAGACTGGCACACCATGCAGTCTCACTACATTCTCAATGTATAAATGGGCCATTCTCTTTTAGGGATAAGTCCGCTCATACGGAATAAAATGTGCAGATTTCGAAAGCCGATCAATAATCACCCAAATAGCATCACAGCCCTTGGGCGAACGAGGTAAATGAGTCACGAAATCCATAGCAATATAGTTCCAATTCCATTTCGGAATTTCGAGACTATGGAACAATCCTCCAGGTTTCATTCTCTCGGCTTTCACTTGCTGGCAGACAAGACATTTAGAAATAAACTCAGGAATGTCCTTCTTCATACGTTTCCACCAGAATTGAGGTCTCAATGTCAAATACATCTTCCGACCTCCAGGGTGAATACTGTATTTGCTACAATGTGCTTCTCGAAAAAGGGCAGATCTCAAATCAGAATCATCAGGAACGACCAGCCGACCATTAAATCGTAAAGAACCATCGGAATAAATCTGAAATCCAGATTGATGTCCTGCAGATACAAGTTCTTTCGACTTTTGGATCTGAGCATCGCTTCGTTGGGCCTTTCGTATTTTCGATATCAAATTCGGCTCAATTTGCAATGCTGAGACAGTGACAGAATTCCAATTCGAGTGAAAAGTCCAACCAGAAGTACATATGTCCTCGTGTACTTTGGCGACATTGACAGAAGCTAAAACAGAATCATAAACTTTCCGGCTCAAGGCATCCGCAGTAACATTCACCGATCCAGGGTGATATTGAATCTCACAATCAAAATCCTTCAGGAGATCCATCCACCTGCGTTGCCTCATATTCAAGTCAGATTGAGAAAAGAGATATTTCAGACTTTTATGATCTGAATATATAACAAACTTTTCTCCGTACAAGTAATGGCGCCAAATCTTCAAAGCAAATACAATGGCAGCCAATTCGAGATCATGAACAGGATAACTTGTTTCATGAGATTTCAATTGACGAGACGCATAAGCAACCACCTTGCCATGTTGCATCAGAACACAGCCCAAACCTTTACCAGACGCATCTGTACACACCACAAATCCTCCGGTACCTGAGGGAATAGTAAGCACAGGTGCTGTGGTCAATCTCGTCTTCAATTCAAGAAAACTAGCTTCACATTCATCTGACCAAATGAATCTCTGATTCTTCTGTGTCAGTTGAGTAATAGGTTTAGCTATCTTCGAACACCCTTCAATAAAACGACGATAATAACCAGCTAAACCCATGAAGCTACGGATCTCAGGAACATACGTAGGTCTCGGCCAATTCAATACAGCTTCGACCTTCGCAGGATCAACAGATATGCCATGTCTCGAAATGACGTGGCCCAAAAATACCACTTTGTCCATCCAGAATTCGCATTTGGACAATTTGGCATACAAATGACTAGTACGAAGACTTTAAAGTACCAGTCTCAGATGTTCAGCATGCTCCTTTTTCGATTTCGAGTACACAAGAATATCATCAATAAAAACAATAACAAATCGGTCTAGATAATCTCGGAAGACCCGATTCATTAAATCCATAAAAATAGCAAGAGCATTCGTAAGACCGAAAGGCATAACCAAGAATTCATAATGGCCATACCTCGTACGGAAAGCAATTTTGGGCACATCTTCGTCTCGAACTCGTACTTGATGATACCCAGAACGAAGATCAATCTTCGAGTAAACAGAAGTACCCTGAAGCTGATCAAATAAATCATCAATACGAGGAAGTGGGTAATTGTTCTACACAGTAGCCCGATTCAGTTGCCTATAGTCGATACACATTCGCATCGTACCATCTTTCTTTCGAACAAATAAAACTGGAGCTCCCCAAGTTGATACACTCGGTCGAATATATCCCTTATCGAGAAGATCCTGTAATTGTTCTTTCAATTCTTTCAGTTCCAGAGGTGCCATACGATAAGGAGCTTTAGAAATAGGCGCAGTCCCCGGCACAAGATCAATACTAAACTCAACTTCTCGATGAGGAGGAAAATCAGGAATCTCATCGGGAAATACATCCGGGAATTCTTTCGCAACTGGAATCTCAGATAAAGAAGACTCCTTCTTCGAAATATCAATAGCGTAGATAAGATAACCCTCATCTCCGCTAGTCAACAATCGAGACATTTCCAAGGAAGATACCAATGGAATTTTGGCTTGGGAACCCTTGCCATAAAAATTCCACTTGGGTCCATCAATTGGTCGAAATCGAACCACTCCATGACAACAATCAACAGCAGCTCGATTTGTCGTCAAGACATCCATGCCAACAATACAATCAAAGTCGTGCATTGGGAGGACAATCAAATTCAAGAATATCACATTATCCTCATATATTAATACACAATTATGCACAACTTACTCAAACAAAATAATCTTTCCTGCTTCTGAGTCGCAGGACAGGCTGCTGAGCTGACACTTAAGGTGGAGGAGTATACTGAGGACCTCCCCGCCTTAGTCCAGCCTCGGCTGCCTTCGCTCGTTCAACTGCCTCTGCGTAGCTGGTAGGCAAACCAGAAATAACAAAAGTATATATAGCAGGATGCAATCCATTCACAAACCTGTTATATTTTGCTTTTGCATTCGCAGCTACGTGAGGTGCATAGTTCAACAAAGTCGAAAATTTCAAAGCATACTCTGCAACAGTCATTGTTCCCTGGTGAAGATTATTAAATTCATTCTCTTGGGCAGTATAATAATAAGGAGGGGAATACTGCTCCAGAAACTGGGCCTTGAAGACATCCCATGTGACTTCAATCCCGGCCTCTTTCAATCCAATCTCAGCGGCTTCCCACCAAAATTTAGCTCGGTCTTTCAGCTGATACAGAGCAAGTTTCAGTCTCCGAGCCTTGGAATATTCAACAATATTAAACAAATACTCGATATCTTTCAGCCAAGCCTCAGCTGTTTCAGCACTCTCAGTGCAAAGAACCTCGGTGGTTTCAGATCCTGGAATCGAGCCATCACAACATCCATGGACAACCCTTCAAATTGCCCAACAATCCTCTCAGTACTGCTACTCGCAGTTTCATTTGTATGATCCATCTACAAATCAAAATATGAACATCACAATTTCATATCAATTTCATAATCTCATCATTTCATATCATCAAGCTCATCAGATACTTACTCAAATCAAATCACATAAGAGCAAGTAATACAAATAAATCAAACACATACGCACAATTCATTTGTGCCTATTCGAGTGTACACAAGACTCAATAGAGCATTCTCAGCTATGCTCTGATACCACTCTGTGTGGGGCCCTTAGCTCCTAATCGTTATTACAACACAATCTGATTAGGGTTAAGTAATCACAGCGGAAAACGAGTTTAAAATTTCTTTACAATGAGCCCAAAATATCTCTTCTGATATTTAAATACTAAAAATAGTATCTAAATTCAAATCATAAAACACGCCCACACGTAATCAAAACCAATCACATACAAACAACTCATATCCTCGGGACATGCCCCGGTATATAGATACATATACATATATACTGGGAACAAGACATAAAAATAAAACCTCAGCCCAAGCTGTGGCTCCCTCCAGAAGTACCATCTCCGGTCTCCTGATAACCTGGAGTACCTGCCATTGTCCACACACAAAGACAAGAACAGCCCCCCCTTGGGGGTGAGCAAAGCTCCGTATGGAACAACCAATCATATATACCACAGATATTTAAACAATGATATATGGTATGCAATGCATGTATGTCGTGGAGGTATCAGGTCAAATGCCCATCCACTGACCACATGTCAGAATCAATCGAATCGCTGTCAAATCAAATCAATGCTCGAGCTGGCACACCGGCCGATATGGGAATACACGTATGATAGCGTCGACGAAGCGCCATCAATCCCACATCTCATATCCAATCATATGGGGCCACAATTGTCTATGCTTTACGGGTCATATAATACCGGCATAGCGATTGTGTTCACAAACCCCGGAATCCAATCAAGTCATATCAGGGTATCCAAGGATCATAGCTCAACGTGCATGTCATGTATCGATGTATGCATAAAATGATGTGTGTTAACAAAACATTTATTTTATACATCGATACTCAAATCTCAATGTCATGTATGCCACCTCAAATCAACAATTAAGGCATATAGACACATAATCTCATTCCAATCAATCAAATCAATCCGACATATATCATATAATACAGATACCTGTCGTATGTTACCCGGTCGTAACATACCTCAATTCTTCGTTTCCAGTTGATGTAGCCTGAAGATATTGATATTATACTTTATCTACATCAATAACATACTCATTCCAATCAACATAATACTCCAAAATCATTAATATGAGTTTCAAATATTATTTGAAACTTCAAAAATTCATATCAAATAAAAATCATATCATAATTCAATTCCGACTTCAAAACTTAGTTTCTTGTCGGTTATTCTATCGCATATATTTATCAGAATTATAAACAACTGACAAATAATTCTCCGATCTCAATCCAACTATTAAAATTCTCTAATTATAATAAATTAAGAATAATTCAAAATAACATCACTATAATCATCTCTTCTTCGTTAAAATCATACACTATTTAACAATCTTCAATTTCTGTATGATTTGACAATTTATCGGATTTATTCCAAAAATCGACGAATTTGAAACATCATCAAAAATATAAAATTTATACCTCAAATCGAAGACCTCGTGTCAACGATCCCAGAACTGAAGTCGGTTCGTCGATTAGATAAACCGATAAGTCACACGATCGAAAAGAAAAATCGAAATCTTTAATCCCTCACCTCTCTTCCCCTCTCTCGTAACTCTCTGTGAAATGAAATGAATTCTACGGAATTCATTTCATATTTATCATTTTTTTATTTGTTTTTATTTTTTATTTTTAATATTATATTATATTATATTATATTAATAATATAATATAATATAATATATACTATTTAAAATTTTAACGTCGATATATCCCTTTGGATCAGTCAAACGATCCAATTTCTCAAAACTCAAAACTTGAAACTTCTCAATCTTTGAGTTTTCTACGTCATATCCAAATTTCAAATCATTTGGACTTCATATGAAAAAGATATGTCACTATTTACCATTTTGCCCTTAAAATTAATTCATTATTTTTCAACTTATTTACGAAAATGCCATCAAAATAAATTGAATATTTTTCAACTTATTTACTAAAATGCCATCAAAGCTATTTTAGTCTCGGGGTCTCACACTTTCAAAGTCGGTGGATGAAATGACTGAAACCTTTTCAACAGTTTCTCCATCGGTGTAGGTGTCACATCCATGGGAGGATTCGAGGTACTCCTTTGTTCTAGTATTCTTCTCGGAGGCATATCTGATAATTAAAGGAGGTTAGTAATTCCAAATACCACTTACCAGTTTCAATCCTCTTCGGATCATCTTACTGCTGATCCAGAATTGGCTCTGATTCCTTCTCAATAATACATGTTTTCAAATCAAGTCAGATAAAAAGATAAACATGCATTATAAAGCAGTAAATCATGCTAGCAATCAAAACAGGAAAGAAAACACATTCTACCCCGCTCACTAGCTCCTATCTCAATCTCAAGGATCTATCGCTCTGATACCACCTGTTGTGGGGACCCGGACACTAATCAAGTTCTTAATCATCATTGGGACTAATTAATCAATTATAAAACAGGGTCTAAATTTTTTTCTTTTAAATGCGGAACGTAGTGACATAAAACATACATATATACTTCTCAGTATATAAAAGTACAAATCATGTACCACATACATTTATTCAGTTAAGGTTTAAACAGCTAATGTCAACTGTCCAACCCTATCTCTAATCCAAGTCCGGAGCCTCCACCCTAATCACGATCTTTCCTCATCTCCTGGACCCTGATCATGTCCCACCTGTTGTCATGTACACATACAGACAAGACAACAGCTGGATAACTCCGGTGAGAATAAATCCCAGTATAAATCAACGAAACATGCAATCATATAAACAAATATAAAGCATGTAATCAGGTAACAGATATATGTATCAAAATCTGACACATAAACAATCATAGGCTGTCGACAATGCTCATAACTCTATCATTCAGACTAGACTCAATCCTAGTCTAGGGATCCCGGTTTCCAGATGTGGTGTTCCTATATCGAATTCCGTAATAGAAGGAACAGTCATTCCATTACTCGATATAACCAAATATGGTGTTCCTATATCGAATTCCGTAATAGAAGATTTCCAATCCTATTTACCCGATATAACCAAACATCCGGTGTCCTGACCTAACTGTCATGGACTGTAGCTTTATCGCTAATATCCCATCTTGAGACATCGTGCAATGTGCCCGTGGCGATCCCGCCACTATCAGGCACTTCTGTCACAAGATTACTCTTCTGATACCTGTTATCTATAATTCCAGAGAACAAGTACATCAGTCAAATCAATGCAAATATCAATGCAATAAAGTAAAGTATGTGATTTAGGGAAACTCAAGTCTAAACCGACTCAAGTCGATTTCCCAATACCACATTTACTTATACCTTTCTTTCGTCGGTTTCTGGCTCAGTCGAAGTCCTGAATTCACAGTCTGTCTGGCAATGACAATATCAATAATCTCATGCCAATATACCTTTCAAATCAATAACAATCTGATCAATTTAGATTTAATTCAAAATCAACGTAATAACGGTACAATTTCAATATCCCCGTCAATACAATATCCTCAGATCACAGTTACAATCCATAACCCATATCCAATACAATCCGTAATTCAATCACAATTCAAATCTGTCTGGTATAAATCAATATACCCTAAAAATTCATAACAATTTCATAATCAGTCCGTTTCTCAGTCTGACTTCGATTCTACGATGTCTAACATATCAAGAACATCATATATGAATCCTATTCAATTATGCCAATATCATAATTTCAAAACATGTCAAAAAACGCAGTAAAACTTACGTCCAGTTGTAGCCTACGTCGATAGGAACTCAGTACCGAAGTCGGATTCAAAATCAGAAGGACGGATTTCTCACAAAAGGCGTAAGGATTTTCAACACAATTCCTCGGACCCTTTCTCGATTTTTGGCTGATAATTTTCGAAAGAATCATGATATATATATAGCCATGCATGCATACGGCGAGGTGGCATCATCTTTGCAAAACACGTCGCACCGTGGGTGCGCTACATTCCGGACCGCGGGTGCGCTCAGCGTACTGATCCACATTCATTTTCCAGACACTATGACCGCGGGTGCGGTCCTGCACCGCGGGTACGGTCTTGTTTCTTACCGCGGGTGCAGTCACCCTACTGTATCAATTCTCAAAATTCCAATAGCACGACCGCGGGTGCGGTGCTTCTCCTACCGCGGGTGCGGTCCTGCATCCAATATTTTTTTTCATAATTCCGTTTTCAAATACGTTTCTCGGTGTCCCGAGTAATCCCTTCCTAATCACATGAAATTACAAATCAATCATCATTAATTACAGTGACTAGTTATCGGGCATTACACTTTTGGTGTGCATTTTGGAGCTGATAAATAGTATGTTTATTTCCTCATTCCATACATTTAAAACTGTTAAATTTCGGTGATAAAGTGAATGAACGATTTCAGTTTTCCGGTGTAGTTACTAGATGCTAAGTTGCTACAAGGTTTTGTCATTTGTCACCTGAGAAACAGTTCTCCGTCTAGATCTTCGAAGCACCATCGGAGAGAACAAATCTATTTTAAAGATATTGTATTTCGTACAGGTCTTGGTTTGATTTACTGTTTTCTTGCTGTTTTTTTAAATAATATGTTTATTTTCGTTTAGTATTTTGTCTTTACGAGATTTTTTTTCATTTCATAGTACTGCTATATTTTTTTTTATTTTTATAATTTTGTTATTAGCAATTGGATAACATAAACATCATGTGAATGTTTAGTTTAATCATACGACGTCCAAAAAAATTTTGACGGTCAAATTAAATTTTTTAAACTTTCGTTTTTTTGAGTACGATTATTTATTATTATATATATAGACCAAGTCCATAGTCTGAAAAAACCATTTGAAGTTGGGAAAGACCTTGGAAAAGTCTTTGTGATGTTACTGGAATCCACCGAACGTCATTGCTTTCATATGCGCTTATGTAAATTTCTAGGAATTTCAGGTTCAGATCACCCCAATCAAATGCTGACACGTGGCCATAACTGAGTGGAAATGTCAATTATTTTGACAGAATATATCGTACATTAAAAGTTTGTTAACATGAGAATATAATTAATTATTTTATATTAAATAAATAAGTATGAAAAAAATATATAAAATATGTTTTTTTTAAAAAAAAAAATAATTTAATGGGAGGGAAATTTTCTCACTGGGGCCAACATTATTTGACCAAAATATGAAATGCGAATGTAATATTTTTAAATTACTTGATAGGGTGTGTGCAGATCATTTGGTTGATAACCATTCGATTGAAAAATAAAATTATCCTTATTTTTTGAAAAATGAGTCAATTTAAGTCAATTCAAAACTCCAAAATCTAATCCAGAGCAAGAGAAATTAATGGACTCTTTTTTTAATGAAAAGACTGAATAATAAAATTGCATAGGATAAAATATATTAAAAAAATAAATTATCTTTAATTAATAGCTAGAAATACAAAAACATATAGATTATATTAATAATGATTAAAAAAAACAGAATCAATATCTATCTTCCATGTTTCACTAACCATATGATATTGAACTTATTTAGTGCTTACTATTCAATGCTCGAAACAACTATTCTAAGGCTATTTAGTGTTGTAAAATAAGTTAAATAACAATGTCACCGGTACTAATTATGTTGCACTGATTTTTATCTAGTATACTAATTATTTTTTGGCAATTTTTTTGTCCAAAACTACTAAATCCATCGAACAAGTTTATTTGACAACGATGTTCTCTTGGGTGTCAAATGTGACAAAAATAAAATATATGTTAAACACATTAAATTTAATCTGAGTTTTATGTCAAATTAAAAATAAAACACATTTCCTCATAATGTTATTAGAAATCAGAAATATTTACCGTTCTGGTTAGGGGTTTTATTCTCGATTTTAAAAATTGTTAGTGTTGGATGAATGAAGAATGAAGAGTGGTGATGAAAAAGGGAGTGAGAGTTATCCCACAATGAAAAATTAGATAAGCTTGGTCTCCCTTATAAGCTCCAAGATGAGCTAAGGGTTTGGGCCCTAGGGGTACCATAAGTTTTTAGAAAAAGAAGACGCTGATAGTCTGTGTGTAGGGACTCGGACGCTAATCATCTTCTTAATCATCTTTGGAATTTAATTATCAATTAAGGTAAACAGGGTCTAAAAATTTTTCCTTTTAAAATAACAGTGCGGAAGGTAATGGCATCTACATAATATACATATCTGTATAAAACTACATTTCAGTATAAAGATACAGCAGTCTTTCAACTAATCTAAGGTTCAATTACTAAAGTTCAAGTAATAAAACCAAATCTAAAATAAGTCCGGAATCACCACGCTAACTCGTCTTCTCTCATCATCTTCTTGACCCTGATCATGCCCCACCTGTTGTCATGCACACATACAAAACAAGACAACAGCCGGATAACTCCGGTGAGAATAAATCCCAGTATAAAACATGGTAAGCATGTATATAAACAATCTAAATCATAAAACATGCTTTCATGAATATATTCAAAAATAATAGATTTCATAATCTATGAAATCGAATCAAAATAAGCATGCACTTAATTCAGGTAAACATGCAATTTAAATCAATCATATAAGCATGCTATCATAACTGAAAGCAATAAACATGGGTTTCATAGTCTATGAAACCACATTTATAAACGCATGCAGTTCTAGTCAAATCATGTCTAGACTCGACTCCACTATAACTCTAGGGATCCCGGGGTGAATAAGACGATCTGTCACCTACTCTCCCATCGAGGTGACGGTACGTCTTATTCCTAGACTTCGGTCTGATCTGTATCGAATAATCTACAATAGGACGGTGTCTGCTCCTATGTAACGATACACCGAACGTCTAGAAGTCTGGCTGATCTGTCAAACTTTCCTATCTTAAATGCAATGCATATAAATC
Source organism: Primulina eburnea (assembly GCF_022965805.1). Classification (NCBI taxonomy): domain Eukaryota; kingdom Viridiplantae; phylum Streptophyta; class Magnoliopsida; order Lamiales; family Gesneriaceae; genus Primulina; species Primulina eburnea. Next base: position 9,818,177 of record NC_133118.1, on the reverse strand, counting down.
TATAAACAAAGCATTAACATATCAGCATATAGACAAAGCATATTCATATCAAAATATAACAATAATCTAGTATGTGATTTTATTGGGAAACTCAAATAGGATCTTATTTGAGTTATGTCTTCCCGAATATCACATGAATTATACCTTTGTCGTCCCGGTCTGACGATGACGAAGACCTGTATTCAAATCTGTCCATCTCGAATCTGAAATGACAATATTGAATACGTTGTATCAGTGAATAACTCAATATACAATCTGTTCTGATCAATACTCAATTCAGTATACAATCTGATCAATGTCTGAACAAGATACAATCTGAGTCATATCAATAATATCACAATCTAATCGAAATCATATCTGAATCTGATCAATCTAACTCAACTGATGTTTTGACGGCATAACAATACAATCTGAATAACCCCGTCAATCTGAACATCACAAATATAATACTGAACTCATAATCTGTGCCCACATAATTCATACTCTGAATATTAACACAATTCTGATATAAAATCTCAGTCAATATCTTTCAAAAATCATAACAATTACAGGAACAGTCTGTTCTTTAATCTGACTTCAATTCTATAATGTCTACGGTAGTAGAAACATCATATCTGAATCATATTCAATTCTGACAATATCATAAATTCAAATCATGTCTAAACGTAACAAAACTTACGTCCAGTTGTAGCCTGCGTTGATAGGAACACAGTACTGAAGTCAGATTCAAAATCTGACGGCCGGATTCCTCACAAAAGGCGTAAGGATTTTCGGATGAAATTCTCTTTTCTTTCTTACCTCTGAAGCAAGAATCGTACATGTATATATATACATATATATACAAACTTGCATGTAAAAGAAACGTGGCATCTTTTCTTACATCTTGGTCGGCGCTCGGGCGGTAATAATTTACCGCTTGGGCGCGACCCTTTCTGCCCAAGCCTTTCGAAATGTACCTTTGGCGCTCGGGCGGTCAAAAACTACCGCCCGGGCGCCACCTTCTCTGCCCGAACTTGTTGTTGTTGAACATTGGCGCTCGGGCGGTCGTCATCTACCGCTCGGGCGCCACTACTTCTATCCAACACTCGTGTAATCAGTATACTTTGCCCCAATCTGGTCTCGCAATGGCCCGGCTACATCATTCAATTTCGTATAATCTCAATCATATCAATTAATCAACGTCTGATTACAGGAATTAATTCTCGGGCATTACACTGTGTCAGTGAAATGCGCGCGTCGCCGATGTGGCGGGGCACGGCGTGGTTCGGTGCGGTATTTAAATATTAATTTTTTTGGATCAAATTTATTTGGAAAAATAAATTTTGTGAAAAAAAGACTAGCGTTGGTGTGCGGAAAAATGTGCGCCCCCAGCGCACCTCCCTCTGGATTGGAGAGCATGCACAGAACTAGGCGCGCACCACCCCAGCGCACCTCCCACTGTTTTTGACACACGAAACAGTGGGTACATCCTTTCTCAAAGGTTGCGTCTACTCCAGGATGTTGTTTGCACCAAACAATGTGTCCCTTCAGTACTCAGAGAGAGTTGTGACTCTACTACGCATCCGGTCTAAAAAGTCGTGTCTCTTTTACGCATCCGGTGATCATTAATAAATAATCATCCCTCTCATACATAATTCTTCTTCTTCTTGCCATCTTGCTGCATATTACTTCATTTCGTTTTTGAAAGCTGCTACGTAATTTTTTTCGCTGCTTTCGAGAATTTGTTGTGCTGCAATCTCTCGACTTGAAGTCGTTTTATTTTAGGGACAATTGTCTGCAACGTATAGCACTTCATACAGACAAATTCGTCTTGCGGACACTACAAGAAAATATGTCTTCAACAACACTCAAAAGACAAAGGTTTTTTTTATTAAAACCGTTGTGTTTTTTCTTTTAACAATGGTTTCGACAAAAACCGTTGTGGATTAGCGTGTTTTTTGGACAAGCGACAACGATTTTTTATTAAAACCGTTGTGGATTAGCGTGTCTTTTAGACAAACAACAACGATTTTAGCTAACCGTTGTTGATTAGCATATTTTTTTTGCAAAACAACGGTTTTAGCTAACCGTTGTTGATTAGTGTGTTTTTTGGAGAAACGAAAATGGTTGTTAGTTAGCGACGGTTTTAGAGAATATTTAGCGATGATTTAATAAACAACCGTCGCTAGTAGCGACAGTTTTACCAAATAACGTCACAAATTGTCTATAAATATTGCATTTTTGGTCCATTTTCTTTCACATCACACTGCTTCACATCTACAATAAATTTTTCTTCCTTAGACGATTTTAGTTTCGATTTAAGGTAAGTTTTTTCGCTTCAATTCTTGGTAAATTTCTAAGTGTTATTTAAGATAATGAATATTGTTAGCTTAGTCAGATTGTAAGTTTTTTTGGGTAGATTTATTAAATTATAAAAGTAATTTTTATTTTATTTCACTGAAAAAATTAGCGACATATTAAGTATAAACCGTCGCTAATGAGCGACGACTTAATCAAAACATGTTGTAGTATATCATAAACTGTCGCTAATTAGCGACGATTTTGGAAAAAACGTCGCAATATGATAGCTACGACAACGGTTCGTTGAACGCACTTTCAACAACTCTGTCAGTTATCTGTTGTCGTTTTGCGTTTTTTTTGTAGTGGGATAAAAGAACATCCTTGCCTCGATTTGTTGTTTATGAACTTGTTCAGAATCGAGAGAAAGACGAATGACAGTTAGGTATACCATGCTATTAATTTTTTTATGTGTTTTTTACAAAGGTGGTAATTTGTTAAACATATTTTGAGTTTCACATAAAATCATTAATGAAATACTAGGAATACTTCAATATCTAACTGTTAATTAATAGGGAATAGTTAGGACATGAGTTTTATACTTAAATTCCAATATATAAAGACACTTTTTATAACATTTTTGCACATGAAAAATAAGAAATAATTGGATATTTCTACGAAATAGCAACCAAAAAATTGAACTCTATAAATAAATATTTCACTCCAATGGCTCTTCCTCCTCTTCTGCCCATATATGGCTATTGGTGAAACCATGTCCAACTATAGCGATTGGAGGCAACTCTACCAGAACAACTTCACCGCCACCCAAGTCCAAACCCCGCCAACCAACACCGCCACGGCGGCGGGCACCTACTCTTCCGCCACATCCACTTCAAGAAACAACACCCTGATCCCCGACCAGGGCCGTATCTCGAAGCCCATACGGCGGAGATCCAGGGCCTCCCGGCAGACTCCCACCACCCTACTCAACACAGACATCACCAACTTCAGGGCCATGGTCCAGCACTTCACCGGCGGACCCGCCACCAGCCCTCAGCTCCACGGCGGCGGCGGCGGCACGCCGGCAGGAGGGTTTTACGTACAGTACCCGAATCAGTTACAGCAGCAGCAGCACGTGTTCCTGAGTTCAGTGAATAGCCGGCAAGATGGGAGTGGAGGCGGCCTCGCCCAGTCGAACCAGGCGGCGGCGGCCGGTTCTTCTTCCATGAACGAGGACGGAGATCACGACAGCTACATGCTTTGATCGATTTGTGGAGAGAGAGAAAATTTGAAGCTGACTTTTCCTCCCTTTTGGAAATTCTTTCTTCGTTTTCACACTTGAAACCTTTGTATCCACCTAGTTCGGCATAGTGCATTGCTTTTTCTCTTTTTTTTTTTTTTAAAAAAAAATTTGCTCTTTTAATCAAAATGTTTTTTGGCAAATATTTTTCATTATAAATGACTTAAATTTCTAAATTCCCCCCTATATTAAATTTAATTATAGTGTAAAAGTTTTGTAATCTTTTTAATATTTACATCTTATTGTTTTCGAATACTAATCTAGGATCAAGTCGGATCATATCCATAATTGAAGAAGACGGTCCATAATCGCATCACGATACCATGAACAAACACAAAAACTGTTGGTTTAATATAGTATCTGTACGTCTTGGGAAATCACGAGATAAATATTAGTGAACCAAATAACTAGAGAAAAATAGTTGAGGCAAAAGTTATATTATTTTTTCTGTCTCACCCCGGTGCGCTTGTTGGATAATCGATTTTCTCGTGTCCAAAACACAGCGGAAGATTTAAAATTTTTATTTGACATTCAAATAATGGTTTAAAATATAAGAACATTAATAAGGTGTTAGTAAATTTACCTTTAATGAAATTACCACTCGACACTAACTATGGCGGGATTAACAGATATAGATTTTTTATTATTCCCTACGAACAACCTTCTTGAACACCTTTCTTCAATTCTCCTAATCCGGTCCACAATTTTATCGATTTTTCATCTTCTAAATTTCACTGGAAATTTAGAAATGACTTATCATTGAGATAAAAAACCAAAACAAGGTCAAACCTTTTTCTTTTGGTGTGGCCGAAATTTGAGAGGATAGGGGAGAGATTTTTCGAAAATTGCATATGTTGTGGAGGCTAGGGTTTGTGCCTCTTTACTTAATTATGAATCCTTGACCTAATTACATTAATTATGTGTCAATGGTTTCTTAATTAAACTTAATGGACTTTGTTAATTAATTGAGCTAGTCCAAATATTTTAATTAATTATGTTTAAAGTCTATTGAGAATTTTTTTCCGCTACATTTAATTTAATCTTTAATAAACTAAACCTTTGAGTTTAATATTTTAAATTATCAATTTTATAAATTCAACTCTTTGAATTTATTCTCTCCAAATTTTAATTATCATACATTCAACTCACTCAAGTTACTATCTCATAATTTTTATAAATTCAATTCCTTGAATTTATACTTTCAACGGGAACAAATTTTCAGTGCTTGTGTGACCCTCAATAGTTCAAGAATACAGGGCTATCCGTGGGTTCACAAATCTTTGTGATCCTTTATTCAAGCTTACCCTAATTTGCTCCATTCCATGCATCAACATTTAATCATGAGAATGTGAGAAATCATTTTTTGATTAAACCCATAGAATCATGGTAAGAACTTCTAGTAACATCGCCCCATGATTCTTTATATAATGTCTAGGAATATTTATTTTCTTAAACTTAATAGCGTTCTAGAGAAAGATTATTACATCAGGATATGTAGCTTTTGGCTTCGAACCTTCCTTAGTAAGATATAATTGTATTTAATTGGAAATTAGTGGACGTGATGCCATGAACTATTCGCCGTTTGTGTAAAACAAGACAATTATATTCACACAATATCATTTCTAACATTTTATTAGGTTTTTACCGTTGTGGGAGACACCTCTTATCATAGGAGTAGGTAGGAGATTTCTCCAAAGTGTTTATACCAATCTTGTAATTTAGTTTTCTCTTTTGAACCTAGATCTTGGGATCTACAGTCAACGACGTTAGGTATCTACTACAAGATTTAATTTTGGGGTTTTTAATCACATTTCTCTTGATAGAAAATTCATTTGACCTTTCAATATACTTTTTGTAAATGGATCCGTGATATTCTCCTTTGATATTACATAATCAATGGAAATAATGCCGTTATAGATCAATTGTCGTATGGTATTATGTGTACGATGAATATGTCGAGACTTATCATTGTATAAATTGTTTTGTTCCCTTCTAATTGCTGGTTGACTATCACAATGAATTATTATCTAGGACACTGGATTATTCCAACAAGGGATTTCTTCTAAGAAATTTTGAAGCCACTCGGCTTCTTCGCCAGCTTTGTCTAAAACTAAAAATTTCGATTCCATTGTGGATCGAGCAATGCAAGTTTGTTTAGAAGACTTCCATGATATAGCTCCACCATCAATGGTCAATACACAATCACTTGTGGATTTTGAATCATTTGTGTCAGATATCCAATTTACCAGGATTACTTGTAAATATGATGAGTTTGTTGACAGCATAAGCAATATCAGGACAAGTGCAGTTCATGAGATACATCAGTTTGCCTATGATCTTCAAATACTCTAATTGAGATATGTGTTCACTTTTATTTTGGAAAGATGCAAACTTGGATCTACGGGTGTTTTGATCAAGGACATATCATTGAAGTTACATTTTTCAAATATTTTCTGAACATAGTGAGATTGCGACAAAACACGTCTTTCAGATGTTTTGGTGACTTTTATTCCCAAAATAACATCAACTTCTCCCATATCTTTCATATCAAAGTTTTTTGCCAACATATTCTTAGTAATCTTGATAATTTTACTTCCCACAATTTACATATCATCGACGTATAAGCATACTATCACATATTGTTTAGGTGTGCCTTTGATGTAAATACATTTATCACAACCGTTAATTTTTAAGCCATTCGACAACATATTTTTGTTGATTTTTTCATGCAATTGTTTTGGCGCTTGTTTAATCCCATCTAATGACTTAACGAGTCTACAAAACTTTTTCTCTTGTCCAGGAACCATATACTCTTCGGGTTATTCCATATATATTTTTTCCCACAAGTTCCCCATTGAAGAATGCCGTTTTCACATCCATTTGATGAATTTATAGATTACGTAATGCTACAATTGCTATCAATACCCGAATAGATGTTATTCTCGTTACTAGCGAGTATGCATTAAAATAATCAATACCTTCCATTTTTATATATCCTTTGTGTGGGGACCCGGGTTCTAACTCAATTCTTTTGGGATTTAATTGGATCTTTGTTCGAAAATGTGGGTCAAAAATTTGCTTTTAACATGAATTCAAATGTATAACTAAAGCATATCATGTCTTTATATTAATTAAACAACATAACGTATATACATGTATGTTTCGTACAAGTATACACTAGTGTGCAAATACCAACTACAACCATAAGTGATACAAGTCTAGTAGGAAACACTACAAATCTTCAACGCCCGAGATCTCCACGCTATCATCAATCTCTCATCTAGCTCGAGACCCAGATCCTGCCCCACCTGTTGCTATGCAACATACAGACAAGACAACAGCCGGATAACTCCGGTGAGAACATATCCCAGTATAAAACATGGATGCATGCAATGTAATACTCATGTACAAAAGCATAGCATATATCAAGTAACATGAATGCAAATCTAAACCTGTAGAAGAATACAATTCTGTATTCAACATGCAAATCTTGACTCAACTCATTTCTAAACTAGGGATCCCGGTGTGAATAAGACGGTCTGTCACCTACCCAACCACTCGGGGCGACGGTAGGTCTTATTCCTAGACTTCGGTCAACTCTGTATCGAGGGTCTGCACATAGAGTAAATCTACTCCTATGCGTCGATACACCGAAACATCTAGTTTTGGCCAATCTGCCAATATCTCCTATCTCAGGACTCGAATATAAATCAATAAACAAGACATTACATAATCAAATGTAATAACAATCTAGTATGTGATTTAGGGAAACTCGTATCAAATCTGAATCGAGTTGTGCAATCCCGTGACCACATGAATTATACCTTTCTTGTCGCACTGTCTGTCGAGATCTCGAATCAAATGTCAAACCTGTCACTTCAAATCTGAAATGGCAATGTAGATATACCTTCTATCAATATAGAACACAACCAACTCAAACAACTCATATACAAACAATACTTGATTTCGATACAGTTGAACGGCATAACGGCGTAGTCTTGTGATACCGATAACTCAATAATAACATGCTAATTCCAAATCAACTCCCAATATCATCAACACAACAATACATACACTGAAATCTGCATAATCTCCCCATAATACATGCTGGAAATCGAAACAATAGCATACTATGTCCGAAATTCGATCTGATAACGAATGTAGTACCCTCAATATATCATGAACACATATTCTCACTCAAATCGGAGTTTCCCCAACATGAATATTTCGAGACATGCTGGAATATAATAAAACTTACATCCTTGAATAGCCAATGATAAGAGTAGTTCGAAATCGAAGTCGAATCTAAAATCGGTTGGCTAAATTTTGTACAATCTTGCCTTGAAGCTTGAAGAACTTGAAGAATAATTGTTTCTCTCGGTTCTTGCTCTGGAAAAATGAGAAATAACATGATTCAGCAGCTTCCTATATATAGATATACCATGTGTCAAGCCAAGAAACGAAGGTGGCATTTTTGCATGCAGCACCGCGGGTGCGGTGGCTCAAGAGCGCGGGTGCGCTATGCTTTCGGTAGCCCGTCCATTTTCCGAAATTCTGAGACCGCGGGTGCGGTACCTGCATGACTGCGGGTGCGGTCTTGTTAGCACCGCGGGTGCGGTCTTGCTTCGCACAAATTCACCAATTTTCTGTCAATGCACCGCGGGTGCGGTCCTTCCTGTTCCGCGGGTGCGGTGTGGCTTCGGCCCAAACCTCACAATTCTGATTTAAATGTCATGCATTCTTACCTTTACAAGTCTAACATCAATGCCAGTGGATAATTCTCGAGCCTTACATTTCTCCCCCTCTTGGACAGGAGTTCGTCCTCGAACTCGTAAATAAGTAATCATGCAAGTATATACAAAAGCAACAAAATCAATTAACAGAATACTTACATCAACTAAATAGCTCGGGATGCTTCTGTCTCATTTCAGACTCAGTCTCCCAGGTTGCTTCTTCGATGCCATGACGACTCCATTGAACCTTCACAAGCGGAATGGTCTTGGTTCTGAGTTGTTTCTCCTTCCGATCAAGAATCTGTATCGGTCTTTCAACATAGCTCAGAGTCTGATCCAGCTCGGCTTCGTCAGGCTGAATGACATGGGAATCATCTGGCATGTATCTGCGCAACATAGATACATGAAAAACTTCATGTATACCAGACAATGAAGGAGGAAGAGCAAGTCTGTAAGCTCGATCGCCAATCTTCTCAAGGATCTCATATGGACCGACGTATCTAGGAGACAACTTTCCACGTTTGCCAAATCTGACAATGCCTCGGAAAGGTGAAATTTTCAAAAATACTCTGTCTCCCTGCTCAAATACTAACGGTCTACGTCTGACATTGGCGTACTTCGCTTGCCTATCTTGTGCCGTCTTCATTCGCTTCTGAATGATCTTCACTTTCTCGGTCATCTCACGAATCATATCAGGCCCCAACTCTGGTACTTCAGAGATATCATCCCAGTACAACGGAGATCTGCACTTCTTTTCGTATAAAGCTCTGAATGGTGCCATCTCAATGCTAGTCTGATAGCTGCTGTTGTATGAAAACTCACACAACGACAATGAATCTTGCCAACTAGTACCAAAGTCTAGTACTACAGCTCTCAGCATGTCCTCTAAAGTCTGGATAGTCCGCTCTGACTGTCCGTCCGTCTGAGGATGATAAGCAGTGCTCAGGTGTAAAGTCGTACCCAAAGCCTGCTGCAGGCTGTGCCAAAAGTGAGAAGTGAATCGTGGATCACGATCTGATACGATCGACTTCGGCACACCGTGCAATCTGATGACCTCTCTGACATACAACTCTGCCATCTGATCGTGTAGATAGGTCATTCTGTACGGAATAAAGCACGCTGATTTGGTCAGTCTGTCTATCACAACCCAAATCGCGTCACAGCCCCGCGAAGATCGAGGTAACTTCGTCACGAAATCCATGGAAATGTGATCCCATTTCCATTCAGGAACAGACAAACTCTGAAGTAAACCTCCGGGCTTCTTTCTTTCTGCCTTCACCTGCTGGCAATTCAAACATTTAGACACAAATTCTGCAATATCTGTCTTCATCTGCTTCCACCAGAATTGCGTCTTCAAGTCATTGTACATCTTTTTGCCACCAGGATGAATGCTAAACCGACTACAGTGTGCCTCTGACATGATCTGTCGTCTCAAATCTGAAATCTCTGGCACTACTAAGCGGTTATTCACATACAGAACAGAATCTCTAACCTGATACTCTGATATATGACCAGCTCTGACCATATCAATCGATTTCTGAACGCTCGGATCGGTTCTCTGCGCTTCTTTGATCCTCAAAATCAGATCTGGCTCAATCTGAATCGCAGCAAGTCGCAACGGTCTATTCTCTGTATCAAATGTCAATCCAGACAAACAACAATCCTCTACTAAATTCGATACACCTACGGTCGACAAGGAAAGTGCACATACCTTTCGACTTAAGGCGTCTGCCGCTGCATTCGACTTCCCTGGATGGTACTTGATCTCGCAATCAAAATCTTTCAGTAGATCAAGCCATCGTCGCTGCCTCATGTTCAACTCTGACTGAGAAAAGAGATACTTCAAGCTCTTATGATCGGGATAGATCTCAAATTTCTCGCCATACAGATAATGGCGCCAGATCTTGAGTGCAAAAACAATCGCCGCCAATTCAAGATCATGAATCGGATAACGAGTCTCGTGCGGCTTCAGCTGTCTAGTGGCGTACGCTATCACGTGCCCTCGCTGCATAAGAACACATCCTAACCCTCTGTGAGATCCGTCACAGTATACAACGAACTCACCTGTACCTGAAGGAATCGTCAAGACAGGCGCACTGGTCAGCCTCTTCTTCAATTCTACAAAACTGGCTTCACAATCTTCAGACCACACAAATGGCATATTCTTCTGTGTCAACTGGGTGATAGGCTTCGCTATACTGGAGAAATCTCGGATAAAACGACGATAATACCCGGCTAGACCCATGAAACTGCGTATCTCAGGCACATAAGTCGGTCTCGGCCAACTGATCACAGCCTCAACTTTACTTGGATCTACCGCAATACCCTCTCCAGATATAATATGCCCCAAGAAGACAACCTGTCGCAACCAGAATTCACACTTGGACAGTTTGGCATACAACTGCTCTTTTCTCAAAGTCTTCAATACAATTCTCAGATGATCTGCATGCTCAGTCAGATTCTTCAAATACACCAAAATATCATCAATAAACACAATCACAAAATCATCTAAATATCTCTGAAAGATGCGGTTCATCAAACTCATAAATACCGCAGGTGCATTCGTCAAACCAAAAGGCATAACCACAAACTCATAATGTCCGTACCTGGTTCGGAATGCAGTCTTCGGAATATCAACGTCTCTAACTCTGAGCTGATGATACCCTGATCTCAAATCAATCTTCGAGTATACCGAAGATCCCTGTAACTGATCAAACAAATCGTCGATGCGAGGCAGAGGATACTTGTTCTTCACTGTTGCCTTGTTCAACTGCCTATAATCAATACACAGTCGCATCGAACCATCTTTCTTTCGAACGAATAGCACCGGAGCACCCCAAGGTGATACACTCGGTCTAATGTACCCCTTGGACAGAAGATCTTCCAACTGTGCTTTCAACTCTTTCAGTTCTATCGGTGCCATCCTATACGGAGCTCTCGAGATAGGAACACTGCCTGGCACAAGATCTATGCTAAAATCAACCTCTCGAACTGGAGGCAAACCTGGAATCTCGTCAGGAAAAACATCTGCAAACTCGCAAACCACTGGCAGATCTGCCAATGCTGGGCTCGACTTCAGTAGATCTACTGAATATACGAGAAAGCCCTCTGCTCCTCTCTGAAGCAATCTACTCATAGTCAGAGTAGATACTAAGGGAATCCGAGATCTGGAACCCTTGCCGTAGAATTTCCACTCATCTGTTATGTCGGGTCTGAATCTGGCAATCTTGTGGAAACAATCTATAGTGGCCCTGTACTTGGTTAACATGTCTATACCAACTATACAATCAAAATCAGCTAAACCAAGTACTACACAATCAAGATCGATCTCATGCTCCTCAAACTAAAGCATACAGTGTCTAACAATAGTCACAGATATCAAACCACTTCCCAGCGGAGAAGCTATAGACACTACCGTCGACATCGACTCAACAGGCAATGAATGTCTCAATGCAAAATGTTCAGAGATGAATGTATGTGATGCACCTGTGTCTATCAACACATATGCAGGATAACCATAAAGGAAACAGTTACCTGCAATGACGTCATCTGGCGCCTCCTGTGCCTGTTCCTCTGTCAGGGCAAACACCCTAGCCTGCTGTCGAGGAGGTTGACTCACTGTCTGACTACCTCCTGGTCTCTGCTGGGTCTGTGTAGATGGTGGCTGGAAGGAGTGTACAGAGGATGCCTGTCTCTCCATCTGTGGCACTGGTGCTGATGACCCTGCACTCTGGAATCGTGGTGCACCTCTCTGGGGACAAACTCTGGCGAAGTGTCCCTGTTGCCTACAGATGTTGCAGCGTCCCATAACTCCTTGACACTGCTCCGTCGCATGTCGTCCTCCACACGAGCTACAATATACGCCACTGTAATCTGAACCCTGACCTTTCTGTCGAGATCCACTCGAACTCGATGAACTACTCCCGGACTTCTTAAACTGCTTGCCCTTAGCCTTCAAAAATTCCTTCTTGCTACTACCACTAGCTCCACTGTCAAAACGAGGCGGGGGTGGTGGAAACTGTACGGTCGTGGACTGTGGCGGTCTCTGCCCCTGAACACCGTAAGAAGCGCCTCGCTGCCTGATCAAGCCAGCCTCTGCTCCCTTAGCTCTGTTCAGCGCCTCTGAAAAAGTATTAGGTCGTCCCGTGTTCACCAAAGTAAAGACATCGGGGTTCAGCCCGTTGATGAATTGATCGGCCACTGCCTCGTCGTTCCTGGCCACATGCGGTGCAAATCGAAGCAACGCAGAAAATTTAGCCACATACTCCTCGATGTTCCATTGTCCCTGTCTCAGATTCGCAAATTCAGCTCCTTTATCTTTTCGGTAGGAGACGGGGAAGAAGCGCTGATAGAACTCATCCTTGAAGACTTTCCACGTGATGTCAATGCCTCGGTGCTCCAAGGCTCTCTTCGTAGTCAACCACCAGCTCTTGGCAACCTCTTTCATCTGATGTCCTATCAACTTCACACGTCGCTCATCAGTATATGCCAAAGACTCAGACAACATCTCGATATCATCAAGCCAGCTCTCGCACTCTACTGCACTCTCTGTGCCCTTCAGGGTAGGCGGATGGAAAGACTGAAATCTCTTCAATAAGGTCTCCATCGGCTTAGCGGTGACATCCATCTGTGCACCTGATGTGCTACCATGCTCTGGCTGTGGTATACGTCTAGGCGGCATAAATCTGATTATAACACTGATTAGTATACAATCAATATCATCTGTCTCAGCCCTCCTCTGATCATATACCTCTGATCGAGAATCGGTTCTGATTCAGGCTTTATATGCTGTAAATCAATTCAGATAACAATACAACATGTAATAGGGAAAGCATTAAATCATGCTAACACTTCAAAAGCAAGGAAGATGACTCGATCTACCCCGCTCATTCTATTCTATCTCAGTCTACAAAACCTACTGCTCTGATACCACCTGTTGTGGGGACCCGGGCTCTAACTCAATTCTTTTGGGATTTAATTGGATCTTTGTTCGAAAATGTGGGTCAAAAATTTGCTTTTAACATGAATTCAAATGTATAACTAAAGCATATCATGTCTTTATATTAATTAAACAACATAACGTATATACATGTATGTTTCGTACAAGTATACACTAGTGTGCAAATACCAACTACAACCATAAGTGATACAAGTCTAGTAGGAAACACTACAAATCTTCAACGCCCGAGATCTCCACGCTATCATCAATCTCTTATCTAGCTCGAGACCCAGATCCTGCCCCACCTGTTGCCATGCAACATACAGACACGACAACAGCCGGATAACTCCGGTGAGAACATATCCCAGTATAAAACATGGATGCATGCAATGTAATACTCATGTACAAAAGCATATCATATATCAAGTAACATGAATGCAAATCTAAACCTGTAGAAGAATACAATTCTGTATTCAACATGCAAATCTTGACTCAACTCATTTCTAAACTAGGGATCCCGGTGTGAATAAGACGGTCTGTCACCTACCCAACCACTCGGGGCGACGGTAGGTCTTATTCCTAGACTTCGGTCAACTCTGTATCGAGGGTTTGCACATAGAGTAAATCTACTCCTATGCGTCGATACACCGAAACATCTAGTTTTGGCCAATCTGCCAATATCTCCTATCTCAGGACTCGAATATAAATCAATAAACAAGACATTACATAATCAAATGTAATAACAATCTAGTATGTGATTTAGGGAAACTCGTATCAAATCTGAATCGAGTTGTGCAATCCCGTGACCACATGAATTATACCTTTCTTGTCGCACTGTCTGTCGATATCTCGAATCAAATGTCAAACCTGTCACTTCAAATCTGAAATGGCAATGTAGATATACCTTCTATCAATATAGAACACAACCAACTCAAACAACTCATATACAAACAATACTTGATTTCGATACAGTTGAACGGCATAACGGCGTAGTCTCGTGATACCGATAACTCAATAATAACATGCTAATTCCAAATCAACTCCCAATATCATCAACACAACAATACATACACTGAAATCTGCATAATCTCCCCATAATACATGCTGGAAATCGAAACAATAGCATACTATGTCCGAAATTCGATCTGATAACGAATGTAGTACCTTCAATATATCATGAACACATATTCTCACTCAAATCGGAGTTTCCCCAACATGAATATTTCGAGACATGCTGGAATATAATAAAACTTACATCCTTGAATAGCCAATGATAAGAGTAGTTCGAAATCGAAGTCGAATCTAAAATCGGTTGGCTAAATTTTGTACAATCTTGCCTTGAAGCTTGAAGAACTTGAAGAATAATTGTTTCTCTCGGTTCTTGCTCTGGAAAAATGAGAAATAACATGATTCAGCAGCTTCCTATATATAAAGATATGCCATGTGTCAAGCCAAGAAACGAAGGTGGCATTTTTGCATGCAGCACCGCGGGTGCGGTGGCTCAAGAGCGCGGGTGCGCTATGCTTTCGGTAGCCCGTCCATTTTCCAAAATTCTGAGACCGCGGGTGCGGTACCTGCATGACCGCGTGTGCGGTCTCACCACCGCGGGTGCGGTCTTGTTAGCACCGCGGGTGCGGTTTTGCTTCGCACAAATTCACCAATTTTCTGTCAATGCACCGCGGGTACGGTCTTTCCTGTTCCACGGGTGCGGTGTGGCTTCGGCCCAAACCTCACAATTCTGATTTAAATGTCATGCATTCTTACCTTTACAAGTCTAACATCAATGCCAGTGGATAATTCTCGAGCCTTACACTTTGGCTACTAATTTAGCCTTGTATCAATAGATCCACCGGTTTTTTATTTTTAAGAATCCACTTGTATCCTAATGGTTTATTCCTAGAGGGAGGTCAACCAATTCCCATGTATAATTTTGCAAAATATATTCTATCTCATTATTCATTGTCTCCTTCCAAAATGGGGCTTCAGGACTTGTTAGTGCTTCACTAACTGTCCTTGGTCCATTTCCAATATTTAAGTTAGAAAATCAGGGCCAAAGGTCTTTGCTGTTTTAGCCCTCTTACTACGTCGTGGTTATTGTTGTTCTTCTTGAACTTTTCACAAGTTTTTTTTTCGAGAACTTATTTCTTTATTTTATTTACAAGGAAATGTTGTTTAAAAGAAAACATCATTCATTGATTCAATAATTGTTTCTTCATACATATCGCTTATTCAGCACTACTATTTTTTGCATATACAATAAATATACAATCTATTGTTTTATGCTCAATTTTTATTTGCTTTGGTTATGGCACTTCAAATTTTGCCAAAAATCCTCCCACTTTTAAATATTTGTAAAATGGCTTGTGACCTTTCCATATTTCGTAAGGAGTTTCGTCCTTAATTTTTTGTGATATTTTATTAAGAATATAGTTGGCTGGAAGGATTGCTTTCCCACACAAGTGTTGGGGTATTTCTGAACTCAATAACATTGCATTCATTTTTTCTTTAAGAGTTCGTTTTTTCAGCAATATCATTTGATTCTGGTGAATATGGCGCAGTAGTTTGATGAATAATGCTACTTTCGAAACAAAATTCGTCGAATGATGCTCCATATTCTCCACCTCTATCACTGCGAATAATTTTTATTTGTGTAGTCAATTGGTTTTTAACCTCATTCTTGCAGTGTTTAAACACTTCGAGAGCCTCATCTTTGCGACGTGGTGCGACTTTGATTGTTGCTGTGGGGACCCGGACGCTAATCAAGTTCTAAATCATCATTGGGTCTTATTAATCAATTATAAAACAAGGTCTAAATTTTTTTTTTAAAAATGCGGAACGTAGTGAAATCAAGCCAATAGACATATCAGTATAAAATACAATACAAGTCTTGTACTGCATGCATTCCAAACTAAACTAAGGTTTAACAACTAATGTCAAGTGTTCAAACCCTATTATACATCATAATCAAAGTCCGTAGTCTCCACTCTAATCACGATCTCTCTCTCTTCATCTCCTGGACCCTGATCCTGTCCCACCTGTTGTCATGTACACATACAGACAAGACAACAGCCGGATAACTCCGGTGAGAATAAATCCCAGTATAAATCGACGAAAGATGCCATCATATAAACAAATATAAAGCACGTAATCAGGTAACAGATATATGTATCAAAATCTGAAACATAAACAATCATAGATTGTCGACAATGATCATAACTCTATCATTCAGACTAGACTCATTCCTAGTCTAGGGATCCCGGTTTCCACATGTGGTGTTCCTATATCGAATTCCGTAATAGAAGGAACTTTGATCCTATTACTCGATATAACCAAATATGGTGTTCCTATATCGAATTCCGTAATGGAAGAATTCCAATTCTATTTACTCGATATAACCAAACATCCGGTGTCCTGACCTAACCGTCATGGACTGTAGCTCTATCGCTAATATCCTATCTTGAGACATCGTGCAATGTGCCCGTGGCGATCCCGCCACTGTCAGGTACTTCCGTCCCAAGATTTCTACACTATCCTGTGACATCGTGCAATGTGCCCGTGGCGATCCCACCACTATCAGGCACTTCTGTCACAAGATTACTCGTCTGATACCCGCTATCTATAAATCAAGAAGACAAGTACATCAGTCCAATCAATGCAAATATCAATGCAATAAAGTAAAGTATGTGATTTAGAGAAACTCAAGTCTAAACCGACTCAAGTCGATCTCCCAATACCACATTGACTTATACCTTTCTTTCGTCGGTTTCTGGCTCAGTCGTAGTCCTGAATTCACAGTCTGTGTCCAGTTGTAGCCTACGTCGATAGGAACTCAATACCGAAGTCGGATTCAAAATCAGACAGACGGATTTCTCGCAGAAGGCGTAAGGATTTTCTGCAAATTCCCTCAGACCTTTCTTGATTTTTTGTTGAATGATTTCGAAGGAGTTATGTTCTATATATATCGGTGCATGCATGTTATGAGGTGTCACTATTTCCGCAAAACACGTAGCACCGCGGGTGCGGTAGCTTCAAGACCGCGGGTGCGCTCATGCTTCGACAGCACTTTCATTTTCTGAAATTCGACGACCGCGGGTGCGGTCTTGTTTGCACCGCGGGTGCGGTCTTGTTTCTTACCACGGGTGCGGTGAGGCTACTGGAATTTGCCCCAACTTTCTGTCCATGCACCGCGGGTTCGGTGCCTTCCTGAGCGCGGGTGCGGTGTTGCTTCGGCAACATTCTAAAATTCAAAATAAATGGCCGCGTATTATCTTAAATCGTGCCTCAGTTGGCCCTTTCATAATCACGTTAAATTATAAGTCAATAATCTTTGATTGACAGTGATTAATTCTCGGGCATTACATTTCTCCCCCCCTAAGATACGATTTCGTCCTCGAAATCACAGGCATTTCATTCGTATCAATAAGGAGTATATATACAAAACTGTATAAGAAATTTACATTATCGAAATAACTCTGGGAACTCTTGTCTCATATCTGATTCAGTTTCCCAGGTTGCTTCCTCAGTGCCATGACGAGTCCATTGCACTTTCACCAGAGGAATTGTCTTTGTTCTGAGCTGTTTTCTTTACGATCGATAATCCGGATCGGTTTCTCGACATAACTCAATGTCTCATTCAACTCGGTCTCGTCTGGTTGAATCACATGAGAATCATCAGGGAGATATTTCCGCAGCATAGCTACATGAAAAACATCATGTATTCCAGATAATGAAGGTGGTAATGCTAGTCGATAGGCTCGATCTCCTATCTTTTCTAGAATCTCATAAGGACCCACATATCTTGGAGACAATTTCCCTTTCTTGCCAAATCTGAAAACACCTCTGAAAGGAGAAATCTTCAGGAACACTCGGTCTCCTGCCTCAAATACCAACAGTCTACGTCGAAGGTTGGCATATTTGGCTTGTCGATCCTGAGCTGCCTTCATTTTCTTCTGAATCAATTTCACTTTCTCAGTCATATCTCTGATCATGTCAGGTCCAGTTTCAGGAACTTTAGAGATATCATCCCAATAAAGCGGGGATCTGCATTTCTTTCCGTACAACGCTTCGAATGGAGCCATCTCAATACTCGTCTGATAGCTGTTGTTGTACGAAAATTCACAAAGAGACAATGCATCTTGCCAATTTGTAAGGACCGTGTATCGTATTATCGTAAATCCTATGTTGATTATCGATAATTAATGAAATGGTCATGTGATTATATATATATATGAGGTATATTTTGATAAGGAAATTGAGAAAATGAATATTGTATATGAATTGAGGTTGTACGAATTGATTTGAGAGGTCGGACGCCAATTTAGTACAAACATAAATATTTGTACAGAACGTGTGGCGCCCGGGCGGTAGAAAATGACCGCCCGAGCGCCAAGGAATGAAAACTTGATATTCGAGCAGAACACCCCGCGCCCGAGCGGTAATTTTTGACCGCTCGAGCGCGGTGTAAGTTGAAGCCGGGGGAAGAATGTCTCGCGCTCGGGCGCGAGAATTCTACCGCCCGAGCGCGAGAGGCGGTGGGATGAGGATAAATTCTTCTTTCCTTTTTCCTCCGTCAGATAATTTCAGAGAATTCGAGAGACGCGAAGGAATTTTGATTTCTTTCTTCCAAATCGACTTTGAAACGCCGTCTAAACGCGAAACAAATTATATATTTGTAATCTGCGCGTCGAGGGATTCAGACTGAGGTAATTTTCTTCTAGTTTCAGCAACTTTAAATATCAAAGTGCTGGAATAGCATGTATTTGAAGTTGAAGTTCTGATATGTAGCAGAATAACCGACAAGAAACTTATATTCGAAGTCGGAATTGAATTTTGATAAGATCTGTATTTGATATGAATTATTGAAGTTTCAAAAGATATTTGAAACTCATATTTGTGATTTTGAATTATGTTATTGATTGGAATGAATATGTTATTGATGTAGATAAAGTATAATATCAGTATCTTCAGGCTACATCAATTGGAACGAATAATTGAGGTATGTTGCGACCGGGTAACATACGACAGGTATCTGTATTATATGATATATGTTGGATTGATTGGATTGGAATACGTGTCTATGTGCCTATTTGATGATTTGATGTGGCATACATGACATTGAGATTTGAGTATCGATGTACAAAATAAATGTTTTGTTAACACACATCATTTTATGCATACATCGATACATGAAATGCATGTTGAGCTATGATCCTTGGATACCCTGATATGATTTGATTGGATTCCGGGGTTTGTGAACACAATCGCTATGCCGGTATTATATGACCCGTAAAGCATAGACAATTGTGGCCCCATATGATTGGATATGAGATGTGGGATTGATGGCGCTTCGTCGACGCTATCATATGTGTATTCCCATATCGGCCGGTGTGCCAGCTCGAGCATTGATTTGATTTGATAGCGATTCGATTGATTCTGACATGTGCTCAGTGGATGGGCATTTGACCTGATACCTCCATGACATACATGCATTGCATACCATATATCATTGTTAGATATCTGTGGTATATATGATTGGTTGTTCCATACGGAGCTTTGAATTTAGATACTATTTTTAGTATTTAAATATTAGAAGAGATATTTTGGGCTCGTTGTAAAGAAATTTTAAACTCGTTTTCCGCTGTGATTACTTAACCCTAATCAATTTGTGTTGTAATAACGATTAGGAGCTAAGGGCTCCACACAGTATGGTATCAGAGCATAGTTGGGAATGCTCTATTGAGTCTTGTGTACACTTGAATAGGCACAAATGAATTGTGCGTATGTGTTTGACTTATTTGTATTACTTGCTCTTATGTGATTTGATTTGAGTAAGTATCTGATGAGGTTGATGATATGAGATGATGAGATTATGAATTGATATGAAATTGTGATATTCATCTTTTGATTTGTAGATGGATCACACAAATGAAACTGCGAGTAGCAGTACTGAGAGGATTGTTGGGCAATTTGAAGGATTGTCCATGGATGTTGTGATGGCTCGATTCCAGGATCTGAAACCACCGAGGTTCTTTGCCACTGAGAGTGCCGAAAGAGCTGAGGCCTGGCTAAAGGATATCGAGCACTTGTTTAATATTGTTGAGTATTCCAAGGCTCGGAGACTAAAACTTGCTTTGTATCAGCTGAAAGACCGAGCTAAATCTTGGTGGGAAGCCGCTGAGATTGGATTGAAAGAGGCCGGGACTGAAGTCACATGGGATGTCTTCAAGGCCCAGTTTTTGGAGCAGTATTCCCCTCCTTCCTATTATACTGCTCAGGAGAATGAATTTAATAATCTGCAGCAGGGAATGATGACTGTTGCAGAGTATGCTTCTAAATTTTCTACTTTGTTGAAGTATGCACCTCACGTAGCTGGGAATGCGAGGGCAAAATATAACAGGTTTGTAAATGGTTTACATCCTGCTTTGTGTACATATGTTGTTTCTGGATTGCCTACCAGCTACGCAGAGGCAGTTGAACGAGCTAAGGCAGCCGAGGCTGGACTTAGGCGGGGAGGACCACAATACACTCCTCCACCACCAGTGTCAGCTCAGCAGCCTACTTTGAGGCCGAGAGGTAAGAAGTTCAAGAAGACTGGCTCTGCTTCTTCGTCTTCTTCGAGTTTGAGTGGATCACAGCGAGGGATTTCTGTGATTGCTCCCTATTGTAGCCATTGTGGGGGTAAACATACTATCGAGCAGTGTCGAGGTATGTTTGGTACTTGTTATCAATGTGTGCAGGAAGGCCATTTCTCTCGAGTATGTCCGAACAGGGGTACGACTTCTGCTGAACCCCAGCCAGGATTTAGAGGTGGCCCTAGTATGATGAGACCTGCTGTTCCTGTTCCATCTTTTCAGCAGTCGAGTGTCCCACGATATCGAGGACCGGGTGGTCAGAGTGCCCAAGTTCCTCCTCAAGTGAGAGTGTACGCCATGACTGAGGATCAGGCGAGAGAAGCTCCTGGAGGTGTGATTGCAGGTATTTGCACGCTTTGCAATTATCCTGCACGTGTTTTATTTGATACAGGAGCATCTCATTCATTCATATCTCATGCATTTGTTGCATCTCACGATATTGAGTGTACCCCGTTGTATGATACTTTGTCGATAGCCACGCCAGCAGGGAAGATTATTTTGTCTGAAAAAGTTGTGCATAATTGTGTATTAATATATAAGGATAATGTGATATTTCTGAATTTGATTGTCCTCCCTATGCACGACTTTGATTGTATTGTTGGCATGGATATCTTGACGACAAATCGAGCTACTGTTGATTGTTGTCACGGAGTGGTTCGATTTAGACCGATTGATGGACCCAAGTGGAATTTTTATGGCAAGGGTTCCCAAGCCAAAATTCCATTGGTATCTTCCTTGGAAATGTCTCGATTGTTGACTAGCGGAGATGAGGGTTATCTTATCTACGCTATTGATATTTCGAAGAAGGAATCTTCTTTATCTAAGATTCCAGTTGCGAAAGAATTCCCGGATGTATTTCCCGATGAGATTCCTGATTTTCCTCCTCATCGAGAAGTTGAGTTTAGTATTGATCTTGTGCCGGGGACTGCGCCTATTTCTAAAGCTCCTTATCGCATGGCACCCCTGGAATTGAAAAAATTGAAAGAACAATTACAGGATCTTCTCGATAAGGGATATATTCGACCGAGTGTATCGCCTTGGGGAGCTCCAGTTTTATTTGTTCGAAAGAAAGATGGTACGATGCGAATGTGTATCGACTATAGGCAGTTGAATCGGGCTACTGTGAAAAACAAGTACCCACTTCCTCGTATTGATGACTTGTTTGATCAGCTTCAAGGTACTTCTGTTTACTCGAAGATTGATCTGCGTTCTGGCTATCATCAAGTACGAGTTCGAGACGAAGATGTGCCCAAAACTGCTTTTCGTACGAGGTATGGCCACTATGAATTCTTGGTTATGCCTTTTGGTCTTACGAATGCTCCTGCTCTTTTTATGGATTTAATGAATCAGGTCTTTCGAGATTATCTAGACCGATTTGTTATTGTATTTATCGATGATATTCTTGTGTATTCGAAATCGAAAAGGAGCATGTTGAATATCTGAGACTGGTACTTCAAACTCTTCGTACTAGTCATTTGTATGCCAAATTGTCCAAATGCGAATTCTGGATGGACAAAGTGGTATTTCTGGGCCACGTCATTTCGAGACATGGCATATCTGTTGATCCTACGAAGGTTGAAGCTGTATTGAATTGGCCGAGACCTACGAATGTTCCTGAGATCCGTAGCTTCATGGGTTTAGCTGGTTATTATCGTCGTTTTATTGAAGGATTTTCGAAGATAGCTAAACTTATTACTCAACTGACACAGAAGAATCAGAGATTCATTTGGTCAGATGAATGTGAAGCTAGTTTTCTTGAATTGAAGACGAGATTGACCACAACACCTGTGCTTACTATTCCATCAGGTACCGGAGGATTTGTGGTGTGTACAGATGCGTCTGGTAAAGGTTTGGGCTGTGTTCTGATGCAACATGGCAAGGTGGTTGCTTATGCGTCTCGTCAATTGAAATCTCATGAAACACGTTATCCTGTTCATGATCTCGAATTGGCTGCCATTGTATTTGCTTTAAAGATCTGGCGCCATTACTTGTACGGAGAAAAGTTTGTTATTTATTCGGACCATAAGAGTCTGAAATATCTATTTTCTCAATCTGATTTGAATATGAGGCAACGCAGGTGGATGGATCTCCTGAAGGATTTTGATTGTGAGATTCAATATCACCCTGGATCGGTGAATGTTACTGCGGATGCCCTGAGCCGTAAAGTTTATGATTCTGTTTTAGCTTCTATCAATGTCGCCAAAGTATACGAGGATATTTGTACTTCTGGTTGGACTTTCCACTCGAATTGGAATTCTGTCACTGTTTCAGCATTGCAAATTGAGCCGAATTTGATATCGAAAATACGAAAGGCCCAACGAAGCGATGCTCAGATCCAAAAGTCGAAAGAACTGGTATCTGCTGGACATCAGTCTGGATTCCAGATTCCTTCTGATGGTTCTTTACGACTTAATGGTCGGCTGGTAGTTCCTGACGACTCTGATTTGAAATATGCCCTTCTTCGAGAAGCACATTGTAGCAAATACAGTATTCACCCTGGAGGTCGAAAGATGTATTTTACACTGAGACCTCAATTCTGGTGGAAACGTATGAAGAAGGACATTGCTGAGTTTATTTCGAAATGTCTTGTCTGCCAGCAAGTGAAAGCCGAGAGAATGAAACCTGGAGGATTGCTCCATAGTCTTGAAATCCCGAAATGGAACTGGGAACATATTGCTATGGATTTTGTGACCCATTTACCTCGTTCACCCAAGGGCTGTGATGCTATTTGGATTATTATTGATCGGCTTTCGAAATATGCACATTTTATTCCGTATGAGCGGACTTATCATTATAAGAGAATGGCCCGTTTATACATTGAGAATGTTGTGAGACTGCACGGTGTGCCAGTCTCGATTGTATCTGATCGTGATCCCAGATTTGCTTCTAAATTCTGGGGTAGTTTCCAAGAAGCGATGGGTACGCGTTTGGCTATGAGCACTGCTTATCATCCTCAAACAGATGGCCAAACTGAGCGTACGATTCAGACTCTAGAGGATATGTTACGTGCGATTGTGATGGACTTCAGAATGGGATGGCAAGATGCCTTACCATTGGTGGAATTTTCGTATAATAATAGCTTTCAGACGAGCATCGGTATGGCACCGTTTGAAGCTCTATATGTGAGACGATGTAGATCACCGTTATTCTGGGATGAAATTGGTGAGAGACAATTGACTGGACCTGAAATGATACAGGAAATGAACGATAAGGTTCAGTTGATTCGGCAGCGGATGAAAGCTGCTCAGGATCGTCAAACGAGTTATGCGAACAAACGAAGACGACCCTTGGAATTCCAGAAAGGTGACAGAGTGTTTTTGAAAATATCTCCCTTTAGAGGCACTGTTCGATTCGGCATGCGAGGGAAGTTATCTCCTCGATATGTTGGTCCATACGAGATTCTTGATTGAGTTGGTGATCTTGCGTATCGATTGGCATTGCCACCAGCTCTATCTGCCATTCACGATGTATTTCATGTTTCTATGCTGAGGAAATATGAACCAGATCCATCACATATACTTGCACCTGACGAGGTTGAACTGGATCCTTCTCTTTCCTATGTCGAACAACCTGTTCGTATTATGGATCAAAAGGAGAAGATATTAAGAAATAAATCGATTCCTCTAGTACGAGTACAATGGACACGACATAGTGTTGAAGAGTCGACGTGGGAATTAGAGAGCAAGATGCGAGATTCGTATCCGCATTTGTTTGATTCTACGACATCTATTCCATTGTATTCGATGTATTCTGATCCTTATTCTGATTTTAGTTTTGATATGTACTATAACTGGTGACATATATATGTTTACCAATGTTATGTATATAGAAATATTTGAGATTTCGAGGACGAAATCTTTTAAGAGGGGGAGAAATGTAAGGACCGTGTATCGTATTATCGTAAATCTTATGTTGATTATCGATAATTAATGAAATGGTCATGTGATTATATATATATATATATATATATATATATATATATATATATATATATATATATATATATATATATATATATGAGGTATATTTTGATAAGGAAATTGAGAAAATGAATATTGTATATGAATTGAGGTTGTACGAATTGATTTGAGAGGCCGGGCGCCAATTTAGTACAAACATAAATATTTGTACAGAACGTGTGGCGCCCGGGCGGTAGAAAATGACCGCCCGAGCACCAAGG